>NW_012101932.1:3505038-3651192 GCF_000951045.1 Mandrillus leucophaeus | reverse complement strand
AAAAAAAAAAAAACTATTGGGGGGAAAAAAAAAAGTTCATATGCAAGGTGCGTAAGAAAAGCAAAATATACCTTTGGTAAAAGGATTATAAGGAGGCATAAGAATGTACATTTTTACCTACATTAAAAAGTTAAAAATTACTCATTTGAAGGTTTAAGCAAGGTTTAAAACGTTAATTGTAAAGAACATTCTGTATGTAAACATATTAGCGAAAGTTAAAGAAGTATCATCTAATTTTTCTGTGAACTGGACATTAAAGTAAAAGCTTAACAGGTTTTTCTTAAAGCACCGACCTGCTCTTTAGCAAAAATTATAAAAGGTTAAAAAGAGTCTATAAAATCTTACCTTATGATCAAACATTAAAAATTAAATAAATATGTTTACAAGGTTTTATTAAAATTAGGTTTAACATTAATAACACACTAATATAAAGATAAAATTTACCTTATCTGGTATAAAAATCATATGAGAAGCATTGTTAAATGTAAAATGGTATTTGGCTTTCTTTGGTTTAAAAACTAATAAAAATAGGTGCTAAAGGAAATTTCTCAGTAAAAAGGCACTAAGGACTGTAAAGTCCACTGCCAAGGTCCCCACATTTATAACAAAAGGTCAATTTCTTAAAAATTATATATTTGGTTTATCTTCCACTTTCCTTTCTCACACACACACACAAAACTAAAAGTCTTTTAGCACATGTACCACCCCTAGAATTTCCAGTAAACCAGCAGCAGCCTGAAGATCACGTTCTCATCGAAAGGTGGAAAGAAGAAAAACTCCAGCCAGCCTGGGAAGGACCCTACGTTGTGCTGCTTACCACCAAGCCTGCTGTTTGTACAGCACATAAAGGACGGACTCATCACACCCGAGTCAAGAAAGCGCCACCCCCTCCAGAGTCGTGGGCCATAGTCCCAGGGGAAAACCCTACCCAACTAAAGCTACAAAAAATTTAACTCTTTAAATCTATTCTATTACTCTTTCTTCTTTCCTCGTTCTATTGCTGACCATCTAGTTATTAATATAACCAAGTCAATTTTGCCTCAAACTATTGCATTTAATACTTGCATTGCTACACCCTGTGAGGACTTGCCAAGTCAAAGACAACTTTCTACTTCAGAAGAGTACTTCTGTCCCTCCTGACTCTCCTCAGACAAGGCATTAGTAAACTAGGACCATTTAATCCGGGGAGATTTCAATAAAGTTCCCAGTGCCAACCAGGAGTGTTGCCCCCTGATGTAGAGCTTTCATGCCATAGTTGATCCAACATTCTGTGGACCACCAAAGAACAAGGATGTACTACCCCAACTGGTTTTTGTAATTTCCCTAAAACCATACATTCATTTTACTAGAGGATCATAGAAGTTAAAGACTTAAAACAAACTTCAGCAATTAAGACAGGATACCAAGATGCAAATGCCTGTTTTTTTATATTTTTTATTACTCAGGGCAACCATCTTGCCCAGAGACCACATGTTGAAAGGGAGGTTGGTCAGAGGTTGGATTAATGATGATGGGGGGAAGTTTGAGCCTTGGCAGTTTGCAATTGGGTGCTAAGCACAGTGGCTAATGTCTGTTTTTTCACATGTATTTTACTCTGGCCAGAACAGAAAGATATAATTTTCCTTTGTGTTGTGGCTTGGCTCCCAAAGCTGTGGTGCAAGGAGCCAGGTCACTAGGGCCACTCAGGGAAACGGAACCCAGAAGTCTGACATGCCAGCAAAGGGTAAGAATTTCTTACCAGTCTTCTGGTCTCTCTGTCTCTCTGTCTCTGTCTCTCTTTGTGTGTGTGTGTGTGTGTGTGTTTGTGTGTGTGTGAACTGGATGAGGTTTCCCTCTGGTCAGTCATGTCCTTGGGAGCTTGACCTTGTAACCATGACCATGCTTTCTCTTTTCACGATGGTGGCCTGAGTTTAGGGTCCAATTTCCTAAGTCTAATTCCTGACTTAGGGAATGAATTAGTCCTTTATCTTCTATCTATGTATTTATATGTATTATGTGTGTGTAATATAAAAGAGCTTTGATTAATTGGTTTAATAATAATATATGCTCAAATCAAATATTTTGTCAGAAATGTAAAAAGTGGAATGACTTTTAGTTAGTGTGAGTTAAGTAGTCTTTGGGAAATAAAAACAATTTTAGAGATTATTAGTAAAGTAAAGACATTTGGTCTAAATTAGACAGGTCAAATATAAAGTTTACTATATGCTTTAAGGTCATAAACTGCTTCTTTGACTTTTGAAAATTGTTCAATTTAACTACCTTGGAGACATTAGATTCTAGATAAGGCCTGGGGACATATGGAGTTAGTCACACTCCCTAGCTATGCTGGAGTCAGCCGTATCTGCTCTTCTGCCTGGTGTGTCCTAGGCTAGGCTCCACACCTAGTATATGATTAAAATCCCGAATTTACTAAGCTTTTCCCCAAAAGTAAAAGTTGCTAAGAGCTTACATTGTAACATGTATTTGAGACTACTGAAGAAACTGTTGTACATATAAGGTGTATAAAGAAAGTGAAATGTGTTTTTGGTAAAACATGATAAGAAGGCATGGCAATATGGATTTCTTGCCTAAGATTTAAGGGTTAAAGGATTGTTTTAAGTTAAATAGAATAAAGCTGAAAGTTTGCATGGTTGTAGGAGGTTTGTGAAAAATTAATTGTAAAAAATAATTCTATGTGTGAACATATTGGCTAAAGGTAAAGCAGTATTATTCAGTTTTTCTGTAAACTGAACATTGGAATAAAAACATTACAGGTTTTTCTTAGAGGAAAAACCTGCTTATGATCTGCTGTTTGACAAAAATTGTAAACAGTTATAAAAGTTTTATGAGAATCTTAATTTATGGTCAAACTGATTAAGATTAAATATGTCTATACGGTTTCATTAAGAATTGGGTTTGACATCAATGGTACAGTAATATAAAAGTGACATTTGGTTTATTTGGGATATTAAAATCATACAAGAAGTACTGTCAAATATAAAATGATGTTTGGTTTTCTTTGGGCTGTATTTGTATAAATGTGTTATTGGTATATATTCTAAAATTATTGGAAACTCCTATAATTCTGATATGAGTTGGTGTACATTATCACTAATAACTT
This sequence comes from Mandrillus leucophaeus, assembly GCF_000951045.1. Lineage (NCBI taxonomy): Eukaryota > Metazoa > Chordata > Mammalia > Primates > Cercopithecidae > Mandrillus > Mandrillus leucophaeus. The sequence continues at coordinate 3,648,092 of NW_012101932.1, read as the reverse complement.
TAATTGTTACATAAAATCATTGTATGCCACAGAGGTAATCAGATTTCTTTGTCAATTGTGTTTTTGACTTTGGCTGTCCTAAGATGTTTTGTTACCCACAAACAATTGTTACCTTGTTTTAATCCTCTTTAGACTGTGGTTTATAATCAATTATAGAACTCTAACCATTGTTTTTAAATGCAAATTTCTGATAACTTTGGAAATTGTGACATTAGAATAGAGGAAGAAACTTTCAGGACTCTCATGGAGAGCTGAAATGTTCATGAATATCAAATAGGAGTTAACTAAATTAACTGAACCAATAAAAAGTATAAAGTAACCTTTTACACTTTTTGCTGAAAAAGTTGCTGATCCTTTGTTTTGTTTTCCAGAGTCAAGAAAACGTTTCTTTTGAGCTACTTACAACTTTTAACAACTGAGTAAAATATATTCCTGTGAACAAAATTTGGACCATGTTTGTTTCTCTCTACCTGATTTCTCCAGAAATTGGAAAATATTTGTAAGTATTCTTAACTTATGCAATATAGTTATTTGCATAGTGCAATAAGAATCTGTTTTCTTTTGCAACAGGACACAATTAGAGAAATTGGTTATTTAACCAAGGCTTTGACTGGAATGGTGTGCTTTCCTTTAAGGAATCAAAGTTGACTTGTAAAGCCAAAAAATCCTTTTGGGAAACTGGCCTCATACCTTGCCTATGCAGCCCCTGTACAAGGTCCTTGACCTGTGGTAAGTAAAGAATGTCATTTTCTGTCAGATCTAGGAACCCCAAGTTATCTTGGGACCCCAAAAAGAAAGGAATTTATTCAACTCATAGGTATTTGAGGGTACAAACCTATGGCTGGGCTCAGCTTTAAAAAAGTCTTACCTGAGATTCCTTCAATGGAATGGAGTTCCATCAAAGCCAATTTACAAAAAAGCCTATGTGAAAAATAATTATTCTTTCTGCACTTTATACAAATAATCAGGTCAAGTATAATAAAGGAAATTGATCTTACCATGAATTTTCTTTAGTAAAAATGGGAAACTGGAAAGAACTTACATTTTAAAAACTATGGTGCACTTGTTATTAAATTCTTGTCTCATAGTTAGTTTTAAGTTTGTTTCTGCAATTTAGGTTAACCTTGCTTGTTCCTGTGAACCAGCTAGTGATCTCTGGCTACAACTCAGAAGAAACACGAGGGATGGGTAATGTAAAAATCTGAATCAATATTCTAATTCTGGACACATTGAAATCAGCTAGTAACCCCATATTAGCTAAGTTCCAACAGTTCCACAGTTTCCGGAAAATCATCTTATTTAGTTTAGTTGAGATAATTTTATTTATTTTGCTTTACTATTATAGAATATATTGCTGTTGTATTCTGTACAGGAACGAGGATAAGCTTACTCAACATTTTCTTAAACTGAACACTTATTGGTCTTCCAGATATCACCTCTTGTTGGAACTCAAGAGTCATGAAGGGCCCTCGCCATACTGATGCTTTCTGACTGAGCTCTTTCTGCCCTGAACACAAGAGACCCTAATAGTTAGGCAGGGATATCATTGCCCCTTTTCAGCCTGAAGAAGTTACAAAAGATGGTTCTTCATCCCTCTGCAACCCTAAGGATTAAGGGTTCCCTTATAAAAGGAAAGGGGGACATGTCAGAGTCATGTGAAACACAGCAACTCCATCTTGAATAGGAGCTGGGTAAAATGAGCCTGAGACTTACCGTGCTGCATTCCCAGACAGTTAAGGCATTCTAAGTTGCACAATGAGATAGGATATCAGCACAAGATACAGGTAATAAAGACCTCGCTGATAAAATAGATTGCAGTAAAAAAGCTGGCTAAAACCCACCAAAACCATGATAGTGATGAGCGTGACCTCTGGTCATGCTCACTGCTACACTCCCACCAGCACCATGACAGTTTACAAATGCCATGGCAACATCAGGAAGTTACACTATATGGTCTAAAAATGGGAGGCATGAATAATTACCCCCCTTGTTTAGCCTACCATCAAGAAATAATTATAAAAATAGGCAACCAATATCCCTTGGGGCTGCTCTGTCTATGGAGTAGACATTCTTTTGTTCCTTTACTTTCTTTCTTAATAAACTTGCTTTCACTTTACTCTACGGACTCGCCCTGAATTATTTCTTGTACAAGATTATGGTGTTTGGATTGGGACCCCTTTCCTATAACAATACCTTGCTGATGATGGTAGTGAAATAGCCTTTGCAAAAATTATAATGGTGAGAAAAATATGACAGTGAAAGGGATCTGACATAACCAACTCCCTCTTGCTTCTAACCTCCAAGCTGTTCTTGTTCATTTCTGGAAGTAAGCTAAACTAACTTTGGGAGGAACTTAGTTTATAGTTTAACTTTGAAACAAACATGATGTAACACCCCTCTTCCAAAACAAACCCTTGTTTTCTTGGGTATCAGACTGCTTTCGTAGGACTAACACATTAGCAACAAGATTGGAAATTATGTTTTAGGAGTCATGTAGCTAGAGGCCACAAGATTCTAAACTTTCCCAATTGCTCATAGGAATAATATCGCTATTTTAAAACCTAAGATTGGTGCTTGAAATAGTTTTCAGACCCTATACTTGATGGATCAGCTGGCATCACCCAGCTAGATAAACTGGCTCATTTGGTTTTGTGGTCCTCGTCCAGGCACTGACACAGTTTTGCAAGAGGGCATCTTTGACTCCCTATGATTTCATCTCCTACCTAACCAATCAGCCCTCCTTACTCCCTGGCCCCCTACCTGCCAAATTATCTTTAAAAAACCCCAGTCTCCAAATTTTCAGGGAGACTGATTCGAGTAGTAGTAAAATTCCCTCTGATTCAGCCAAATTTACTTGAATTAAATTCTTTCTCTGTTATAATATGTTGCCATTGAATATTTATTAAATTATTAAATGAAAGAAATAAGAAATCAAACATCACAATCAATAACTGATTTAATAAAATAAGGATCATTAATGGGATGATTATTATCATTTCACGTTTTTTCTAAAGCCAAAAAAATCAAATTTTTTAAAATTGTTCCTTTTGCAAGTTTTTAGCTTAGTTATCACCCTGCATAACATCTTCAATGTCTTTCTAACTTTATTCACCATTGTTTAGTTTTCTAAACAGGAAATTGAGAGTTGAGTTTCCCTACTGTTTTCAGGCACATAAATACTTGAATTGGAAGGAAGAGATGATTAATTTACTATTGCACATTGCTGAATCTAATATGCCAATGAAAACATTCTCATTTTGTTTTCTGAAAAGTTTTTGTATGAGGTTTGTTCGTTTTGTTATATATGGTAAGAGATGCCTTCTTAGTGGGATTACACAATAGAAAATAAAAATTCACCATTTTATGAAGACAAAGTTCAAGAAATCATATTGAATTTAAATTATATGTGGAACATGGAGATAAATAAATGAAAGACTGTAGAGAATAAGAGAATAGATGAAAGGTGGCAAAGGGCTCTAGTATGAGAGCCATACTTTCTGACCAGCTGAGCTGCGTGTGCTATTTGTAAGGTACCTAGCGTGAAATTGTGAAAAAGAATTCTGCCTTTTCTGTTCTGTCTTCATCTCTTAGTTTCTTTTCCCCATGAAGTGTATGTACATGCATGCTATCTGAAACAGGCCAAAGCAATCAATAAAACTAATATTAATGACTGGATAAGCCACCATTATAGTCTGCCACTCATCAGTCTTGGCCTTTTGTCTTAACTTTCTCTTTATGGCTGTGGATCAGTAGAGGATTCAGGCACATAGAATATATGTTCATTAGGCTTTTATTTAATTTGTGCATGTAATTGCCTGCATTGTAAGAAAATAAGAACATGCAAATAAGCAAAAATAATAACATCAACCATAACTATACTTTGTTAACATTCTATGTTTCTACGCCTATGCACATACATAAATAATGTATGAATAAGTGAACAGATGATAAGTAAATGAAGCAATAAGTAAATAAATAATTAATAGAACAAACTGAGAAAATCCATGTGTGTATGTGTGTTTGTGTATTTAAGACCTATTTTTAAATTCAAAAATAAACTGTAATCATCTCTTAATGCCAGTAAATATAGAAATACATTGTCATTAGGATACACTTTAATGGTAAAGGAATCACACGTATTTTCCAATCTGTAATCTAGCCATCTGTTGCTAATGACCTGATTTTGATTTGTTGCATAAAAAATACACAATTCTTTGTAGGCCTTTTGCAATATTACATAGAGTAAACTACTCAAAATCCCACATGTTTACACATTTCTCTTCATTGAATTCATAGTCTAAGAGTCAGCAAACCTTTTCTGTAAAGGGTCAGATACCAAATATTTTAGGCTTTGGGAGCTATACAGTCAATGTGAAACTTTTTGACTCTGCTATTGTAGTGCAAAAGCAGCCAAAGACAATACATGAATGAGCATGGCTGTGTTCCAATAAAACTTTACGAAGTTTTAATTGCCCCTTCCAGTAGGGTGATTTGGCCCAGTTTTAGCACCCACTCCCATTTTGCCAATAAATCATGACCTTGAAAGAATTTCGCTCGAAATCACAAAGCTAGTTAAAGACACAACAGCTGCTAGGATACGTATCTACTAAAACCTAACTCCAGCATTCCTTTTACATCCTAAAACATCAATTTTTATTTTTGTCCTTCCCCAGTTCCAATTATAACAGTATATCACCCAGAAGAAACTGATAAATCTTTATCATTGTGTTTACGGCCTTCCACAATCTGACCTTCGGTGGCCTTCTAACTTCATCTCCTACCACAATCTTCTTAACTCTGCCCCAGAAACCCTCATCACTTGGCTCTTCCCCAAAAATCTTCAGGCATGCCTGCCTCAAGGATAGATAAACACATGCCTCTCTCCCTCACTTCTTCAGGTGTTTACTCAAATGTCACATTTTTAGTGAGGTCTTCTCCAGCTGCCATGTCTAAAGTTGTACACGTCTCACACATATAACAACTCACACACAGACATGTTGTATCTCCCTTCTTGCTTTATTTTCCCTTTTAGCTATTATATCAGTATTCTTTTTAAATGTGTATTCCTCTCACCAGATTACAAACTCCATGAGTGCAGGGTACAGAGAGTTTCATCTGTATTGTTCACCAGTAATTCCCAGCACTGTGTCTGGCATACACTGATTGTTCAGCAAATATTTTTATAATGAATGAAGGAATATAAACATTTGGTTGATTTACAACTAATCTTGAGTGCTGAACATACTGAAATTAATCTTCAAAGTAATTTTGTGTATTTCCCTTAAGGTCCAAAGAAAGAGTTGGTTTTGGTACAACCATTGTGTGTGTGTGTGTGTGTGTGTGTGTGTGTGTGATATAGTTGAAAAACTTTTACCGTCAACCTTAAAAAATACTTGAAGTAGGCCAGGTGCTTAACCCTGTAATCCCAGCACTTTGGGAGGCTGAGGCAGTGGATCACCTGAGGTCAGGAGTTCGAGACCAGTCTGAACAAAATGGCGAAACCCCATCTCTACAAAAACACAAAAAAGTTAGATGGCCGTGGTGGTGGGCGCCTGTAGTCCCAGCTACTTGGGAGGCTGAGACCGGAGAATCACTTAAACCTGGGAAGTGGAGGTTGCAGTGAGCCGAAATCACACCACTACACTCCCGCCTGAATGACAGAGCAAGACTCCATCTCAAAACAAACAAACAAACAAACAAAACTTGCAATAGTAAAAAATGATAGAATGGCAAATTCATTCTGAAGCCTCACTAAACTCTAATTATTGAACACAATTCTATAATCCTTAAGAAGACTTACCTGAGAGTAAAAAGCCTTACTCCTTGAATTTTGAAACCATATTTTGACATGTGTAAACATTACAGATTAATTTGAGAGATATAGGAATTTCAATCTTAAATTTGGAAACTAGTCCTGAAATGTAAATGAAAAGTATTACAATAATATGAACACAATTAGGCCTTCAAGAAGAAGAGGCGTGCTGCAGAAATCACTATGGAATTTTATACCCTGAGTATTTTGAAGGCAATTTCTGGCATCCCTCTTAGATTCTTCCACACATCGTACTTACATTAATTACACTAAGAGACATAATTATAACTCATGGCTAATTTGTTTTTAAAAAGAAGAGAAATAACCCACAATAAGAAGCATGTTAGAAATAACACTGAGAATATAATTTAAGTATTAGACTTAAACCACTTAGTACCAAAATACAGGCTTCTGTGTCTAAGCAGGTTTAAATCTACATCATTATAACATGACTTGATTTGCCCAAACAATAAAAGACTAAACTTCCTCAAGAAGTGACGCTTTAAAAGTGTATCTGTTTTCCTACGTGTGCTTTATTTAAGTAAAATGGTTAACTGCATTTGAATGTTTTCCATTATGTACAATTGCACTTAAGAAAAAGATTCATCAATGATTATGCTCATTCTTAAATAAAATAGTCAATAACTTATCCAAATTAAAAGATAAATTTTCAGATATGGAATTAGAATATTTTGGCACTAGGTATGTGGTACAAAATTGCCCAACTCATTGATTTTTTTAAAAAAGTTGTTCAAGATTTTGAAGAGGTTTTAAACAATATCATAATGTGTACAATATAAAAGAAATAATTAACTTTAAACTTATAAAGTAATACAATTTTAAAGCCTTGATTTAAATGTCATTGTGCTATGTTTATGAAGATTAAAATGCCAGGGTATTTTATTTGTGAAAATTTTATATTTTATATTTTCACATTTGATAATATAATATTAATGTTTCTGTTTAGATCTAATATATTATAATCATAACCATGTTTATCTTCAGGATGTTTAGTCATGCAATAAATATAAATATAATACATACCAAAATTTTATATTGTGGGAACATGCTCTAAAATGAACCGATAGTCTTGGCAGCCTAATACAAAAGTTACCATACATCTGACATCTGTGCACTACAGCTATGTCCTTTTCCTAACTGAGCCATTTGAACTACTGGTTGCTGCTTGCTGCTACCAGAAAACTCTGGTATTTATCCCTAAATGGAGGGCCTCTTTTCCTCATTCTCAAAATTTAATTTTGAAAAAAATTGCTCTCCTTAAATATAGCTGCTTCTCAAACTCTGGTGATGTCTGTATGTGCATATTTAATTAACGGAATCCCTGAGAAGTCTGGTTAATGGAAATTATATTTATTATCAGAATGGGTAGATTATACTGTAATTCCAACACTAAGATAGTCTTTAAAAAGCTATGTATAGTGCCACATATATGTAAATGCTATATATAGTGGATATTCAGGGAAAAATGAATATAAATTGTGTGATCAGGTCTGTGCTTCTTTAACCCTTGAAAGTGTGGTGCTTTAAATTTTTGTGATAAAATGACAAATAATTTCATCTTTAAAATGTAAGAAGGATGTAGGTTCATTTTCTGGTTTTTCATACCCAATATAAGAAACTCAGGGTACTAAATGATCAGTGGTGATGAGCATTACATCAATTGAAAGTAGGTACATGTTAAAAATTATTGAAAATATGGAAATAAAATCTAAGGCAAACTTCAAAATATTCCTTAATAAGCTGTAATGGCTATAAATCCATATGGTTTGAATTCAAAACTATCAGAATAGATTTAAAAGTAAAATAAAGTTCAACTATTTAAAGACCAAAGGGCCCTTATCATTGCCTCAAAAAGGCTAGGTGAGAACACTGTGTAAAAATGAACATTCTTCAAGTTGTATACTAAGGGTGCTGTGTATGGATGTTGAGACTAAAGGGCCAGAAGTGGTGCATCTTGAGACAAGTCCCACCATATCCATCTGCACATCACCCTCTGAATAGTTGAGATGGTGTTTGAAAAATTAATGTAATCTCAAGAAATGAACTTGATTGGTTTAAAGAGAAATGTGTCTCCCACCCACTGCACCTGTCATTGATTCATTTAGGAATGAGCATGTGTCCCAATTCCCAATTATGGCCAGAGATGAGAAAAAGTTTCTTGCAGACTCCTGGAAACAATTTCCCTAATTCTCAAGAGATGACATTGGGAAGCCACGCACTTCTTCCCACTGAACACCAAGAATGAGTATAATGTTTCTGGCAGCAATAACCATAAGTACACTCAATCTTAGGATAAAGCCAATTCTGCAGGTAAGCAGATCAAAAGACAAAAAGAACCTGGAATCTTTTGATATTTGAACTGAAGAACCAATTAACCCTAAAACCAGGCCTACTTCTGGAGTACCAGTTATGTGTGTCAAGAAATGTCTCCAGTAAAGCCAATTTGATTTGTGTTTTACCTATAGTATCAGGCATTGTCACTAACACAAAACTTGGTAGATATTTGACTCAAGGATAAAACTAACCATCAGTTTGCCAAAGCTAAAATCCATGAAAGAGAAAGTCATGGTAATAATTTAGAAGTATCTGTAATCTATAAAATAAAGGATAATGTGAAGACATATTTGCATTCTTCTCTATAGATAGTCCTGAAAAGCTACTTAAAAACCTACAGCTGCCATTCAATCCTTAAGTGATCACCAACTCTGTGATTAATTTCTACCTGGGATTTAGTATGCAGATTCAACCTTTAATTGGGTTGTAGGGATAATTTCATGCTTTAAAGTTTGAACTCTGCTAGAAAACCTCTTTGAAGATCAGCCAAGAAGATTATGATAGTGCAAATAACTTGCAAAACTTACAGCTGTCCTCCTGTAGTTCACACTGAGCAAGCAGTCATTTTCTCAATGTGATAAAAATCAGATTTCATTGAGGATCACCTTCTACAAGTTATTATATTCTCATTTCTAAAATAAACTAATTTCTGTATTTTTTTCTAATTTTCGCAGCATTGGAAAAAAGTATGCTTTCCTCTTAAGCAAACATGACTCTTACTAAGAATGAAATGCTCTTTCTACTTAGAGTTGGTAGCAACCCAAGGAAGTGGTTTTACACACTCAAGAGTTGCTATTTTGTTTCATCTTATGTAGAAATGGTTGGTTATAATGTATTATGATTTCTATTAAATGCAAAGCTCATAATGTTTTTTTAAGAAGTAGTATATATTTTAAAAACATATTGTTTTCAGGGTGAATAAAATGTATTTTTATAAAGACTGCATTTTTAACTATTTTTATGACTACCAAATAATTTTCAAAAATCATTCAGTTTTGAAAGCCAAGATTGTATGAGTGAAAGAAACTACTGTGCAAATCAAGAGTAATTTAAATATGATTAAAATCAATAGGTCAAAGTAAACTTCCAAACACCTTAAATTATCAAGAGTATTGTGCTTTAACTTGTGTCACATATTAAAAATAAAGTTGAGCCCCTCAATTCATGTTTTAAAATAACGATTAAAAGACAATAGGTTAAAAATTAGTGATTCTTGTTCTTAATAATACAAATACAAGGATAACAAATGACTGCCTTAAAAATGAATCATTTCTTTTCATAAATAAAAATATCAGATTTTGTACATACATTCAACTTTCAGTGATGGCATATGAACATATTTCTACCTGTAATTTATTTTTAAAAATGATTATTGGAGACCAAATTTACAAAATTTACTGTATGTAGAAAAATAGCAATCAAAGTATATAATGACATTTGACCCTATTATTTATTTTCTTCTCACAGCTCCAAATATGACTTCATTAAATCTCAGCATTTATATATCACTAATATAAATAACTTTGTTCACTATCAGTTACCTGTTCATATTAGAATCTTTTTTTAAAGGGGGAGAGGCATTACATTTTGTAAAATACCCGAGCATTGTCTCATTTTCATTAAAAAAATATTTTGGAATTCTACCTAATTAGTAATGTCATCTGCAGTTCAAGTAAGCATTGGAAAAATAACTTGAACTATTTTGCATTGTAATGCTTACATCTAATGCTTAGGAACACTGTGTAAATACAAAGAATAAATATTAGCATGAACAATTGCATGTTGCCTCTTTTATTAATCAATTAAAAATATCATTTTGATGTATCAAAATTAATATTAGGAATATAAAATATACAGGTTAAAATACACAAAAAAATTTGAGTATATTATTTATAATCTTGCTGAAATCGATAAGAAAAGAACAGTAATTTGCATAAATATCAGGCTAATGTTATTTATTCACCTTTATGTGCTGTTTGTTGCTCTGCCCATACTGGTCATAAATTCCATAAATCATTGCCCATAGGGAAACCAAAATTCACCTGCATACAGAATGGCTGGAAGTGGCTGTATATTCCCTAGCCAGTTTTTCTGGGTGAAATAAATTACCACATACTGTTATCAAATCTATGATATTTACCTCAATAACACCACACACTAACCAAATAATCGAAGTAGTTTACACACACATTTCCAACATAAATAAATTTTTAGACATTTGTTAAAACCAAAAATGTATGGGTACTGTAAAAAAAAATGAAAATTAAAAACAAAGGAAAACACTGGCCATTTGTGTAGCAATAGATATAAAATGACACTTTCTTAAAAAAAAAAAAATCCCCAATAAGCATATAAAACTGTTTAACCTTAATCTGCCAAGAAAAAAATGATCTTCCATACTAGCAAAAATATAAAACTTTATAATGTCCAGTCTTGGTGAGGATGTAGGGAAGTAGCTATTCACTTACACTATTGGTAAAAGTCAAAATTGGTGCCATACATTGGGACAGACTTTTGACTAAATAGCCAATCTTTAATAGTAGTGATTCTTTTACCATGTGTTTCCCCAGGGAAATCTTTGCAAAATTATTCCTAAATACATGTAATAAGCACACTCATTTCAGTGTTGTTTAGCAAAAAGTGGAAAAATTGTTAAAAATTGTTGTTCCTTTTGCTTCTTTCTTCCTTGAGTGTAAAGCTGTATTTTCCTCTTTTCTTTCATTCATCAAATATTTAGTAGAATGTTTACTCTGTGTCAGGTATCTTTTAAATTCCTAAGAAATCATTGCAGTGTTTTATGTACTTGCCTCAGTAAAAAAAATTTTTTTATCCTGGCCAACATGGCGAAACCCCAACTCTACTAAAAATACAAAAATTAGCTGGACGTGGTGGCGCACGCCAGTAATCCCAGCTACTCGGGAGGCCGAGGCAAGATAATCACTTGAACCCCAGAGGTGGAGGTTGCAGTGAGCTGAGATCATGCCATTGCACTTCAGCCTGGGCGACTGAGGGAGACTCCGTCTCAAAAAAAAAAAAAAAAAAAGGAGACAAAATTTGTTTTAACTTATTTTTATTTTGAAAAGATTACTTTGGCTGCTGTATTATTTAGGGTTCTCTAGAGGCACAGAACTAATAGGATATATGCATATGTGAAAGGGAGTTTATTAAGGATAATTGACTCACGCAATCATAAAGTAAGGTCCCATGATAGGCCATCTGCAAGCTGAGGAGCAAGGAAGCCAGTGGTGAATCAGTTTGAGTCCCAAAACCTCAAAAGTAAGCAAGTCGACAGTGCAGCCTTCAGTCTGTGATCAAAGGCCCAAAAGCCCCTGACAAACCACTGGTGTAAGTCCAAGAGTCGAAAAGCTGAAGAACTTGGAGTTTGATGCTTAAGGCCAGGAAGCATCCAGAATGAGAGAAAGATGAAAACCAGAAGGCTCAGCCAGTCTCCTCTTCCATCTTCTGCCTTATTCTAACCTCGCTGGCAGCTGATTAGATGGTGTCCAGCCAGATTGAGGGTGGGTCTGCCACTACCAGTCCCCTGACTCAAATGTTAATCTCCTTTGGCAACACCCTCACAGACACACTCAGGAAAAATACTTTGCATCCTTCAGTCCAATGGAGTTGACACTCAATATTAACCATCACAGCTGTGGTGTGTATGATAGATTTGAAGAAGCTGATAATGGCACGAGGACAGAAAGAAGTGGGAAGGGTAGTTATACAAAATTTAAACACTGGAATCTATGTATATAATAAAAAGGAGAAGGAAGTTCTGCACATTCTGATTTGGACAAAGCACCGTACTATATTAATGTTGTGAAAGTAAAAAATAAATACACAGACATGAATGTAAAAATATATAAACATTTCTTTCCAGGAAGGGTAAAGGAGGAAATAGAAGTAAAGATTAAAGACACTGGGGAAAGCTAGATGTTTATTTTTAATTTTAAATATTTGCTCAGTGCCCTCATTCAGACAGATTTTTAAATTTATTATACAAGTTTCTTGTATAACTTTTACTAAATTTTGCAGAATTAATTAGCTTTGGATTATAGACCATTTTATTTTCTTTGTATATTATAAAGTAGAAGTATTATATTTACCATTTAAAAGTGTTTTCTCCAACTTATTTTGTTCTTACCATTTGGTTTGAAATATTTTATAATTTTTAAGAATGATTTAACAATATTTATTTAGCCTTCTTTTTCCTTAACTTTTCTTTCCTTAATAAATAGGATTAACAAGTTTAAATAAACAAAAACTAAAAAAAAAAAAACCTAAAAATCAGACATTTTCATTTCAGTTCCATTAAAAGGTTTGTTGATTTGTTAAATCTATGGCATATTTACTTTCAAAATGGGGCATATCCTTTTGCAAGAATTAGATTTTACACGACCCCAATAGTCTGACATTTCAGATACATATCTGGAGTTATTTTTGGATGCAAAACCCAGGACAACATAATAACTGTTTTTGGTTATTCTATCTCACTACAATAGAAGGGATTGGAAAAAAACGTATGAATCAAGGTAAATTTCATGTTTTGAGAAAGATAAAATTCTAATGAAAGGAACAAGGATATTGGCAAGAATGCTTTCTGACATATTTTTTAGACTGTTTTAAAATTAACTTCATGCAGTATTTGCCCTTTTCTGACTGGCTTATATCTCTTAACATAATACCTTCAAGATTAATCCATGATGTAGCATGTGTCAAAATTTCTTTCCTACTTAAGGCTGAATAATATTTCATTGTATGTATTTATTTCATTTTGATTATCCACTTATCCATTGATGGACACTTGAGTTGCTTCTACTTTTTGGCTATTTTGAATGGTGCTGCTATGAACCTGGGTGTACAAGTATCTGTTTAAGTTCCTGCTTTCATTGCTTTGGGGTATATATTCAGCAGCAAAATTAGTGGATTCTATGACAATTCTATTTTAATTTTTTTGAGGAATCACATGGCTATACAGGTATATTTTGTATTATGTTTATTGTACCACAATAAAGAATGTAATTTCACATTGATGTAAAGATTCTGATTTCACTGAAAGTCCCCGAAACTCTGATTCTGCATCAAGGAATTGCTGCCAATTAAACTAGTCTGTCTGCTGAGAGTAAATTAGTTCTATACTCCCCACACAATCTGCACTGACTCATCTCTGTCCTAACTTGTGCATCTTTTACCCCACACTAGCCCTCTCCACATACTCCTTCATTGCATGTAAAGCTGTGCAACCTCATTTTCAGGCCCTTTTTTACATAATGAAGGCTGTGCCACCTCATTTTCAGGCCCTTTGCTACTGATTATTGTGTTTTCCCAGGTTGGAAATAGTTTAGAAGTCAGAAAGTCCAATTTCTGTTTCTGCCATTTACTCAAATTATGACTTTTCACAAATCACTTTACTATTCTGTACCACCATTTGCTTATTTATTCACTCTTTAAAAAATGTATTGTGCATCAAGTATTTTGCCAGGAACTACTCCAGGTGTAAAGAATGTAAAGGTATTGTGACATGCCCTTGCTCCCAGAAGTTTACAGTTAGTGGGGCAAAACTAGCTGCTCAGTATCTTTGAGAAAGAGCTTTGAACATTTTAAAGCATTAAATATGTGAGATGTGGTCAATTTCTCACACTGGCTCCTTACTATGCTTAGAACACTCTCGAATTCACATAGCAAATAGGGAAACGAGGTCCTAACCATAAAGTGAAAAAATAGCATTCTTTACTTGTACAGAAAAAAAAGTTATGACTAGCAATTTATATTTTTTAAATACAGAAAAATCTAACCCAAATTAAAAGTAGTTGAAATCTAAATTATTGGTCCCTTTCCAGGAGCCACACAGTTAAATTTACTGATCATTCTAAAGATGGGTAAAAATAAAAGGAAGGGCTGCATAGGTTTCTCTCCCTTTAATTGAAAAGGAAAACAACAAGTAGAAAAAATAATAAGGGAAATAATCCCTGCCTGATTTCAGGCTATTTAACATGCAGTAAAGATTCTACATTTAATCATTTTTGGATATTACCTTTAGTGACCTCATACATGCCCAAGCTAAATAAATGGAGATTGTTCAATGACAACAATGCTGAGTATCAGTTACATGGTTAATATCCCACCATCAAAGAGCAATTAGATACCCCCGTTATCTTTGTCTCAAATACTCTATTAAATAATGCAAAATAAGCAAGTCCTGATCTCTATTAAAATGTAGTAAAATAATTAAATAGTTTATCAGGCTTATTGCATTTTCAGCAAATAAAGATTCCTTGCCATTAAGAATCCAAGCTAGGATGAAATTTTGTAATATGAAATAAGCAAATATTGAACCAACTTAAAAGATAATATGAAAAAACCTGTTAGGGAAAACAAACTTTCAGTTGCATCATTCAACAGAGAAATATAGACAGGCATTTGCTACTGGTTTTCAGTTTGAAAACTTTCAACATTATTTGAAATGATCATTAGCATTTCTCTATTAAAACAATAAAATATGTATTAGTTTTAACTAATGTTACAGTTAACTAATTAAACTAATTCATTGAATAAATGTTTCCTGAACATGCACTATGTACCAGAATGAGTGCCATATAAGCTGCTGTGGAAGCACAGGACAACTGCCCAGCGAAGGCTTCCTAGAGAAAGTCTCATATTGAGATTAAAGAAGAAGTTATATTGGCAAAGTGAGAAGAGTGAGAAAATGCTTCAAGCACACAAATAGCAAGTACAAAGGGCAAGAGGTGAGCAATAAGAGACACACCTTAGAATTAAGAGTAACTCAGTATTTGAATACTGAAAAGGCAAGGGGAAAATTATTTGATAGATGAAGGTGAAGAGTTGATAGATGAAGCTGAAGAGTTATTAGAAAGCCGATCAAAAAGAAGCAGGCTTCTTTTGTTTTTTGTTTGTTTGTTTGTTTAGCTAAGTGAGAATATGCAATATTTGTCTTTTTGTGCCTGGCTTATTTCACTTAACACAGTGTCCTCCAGGCTCATTTATGTTGCCACAAATTACAGAATCTCATTATTTTTATGGCTGAACAGTATTCCACTGTGTATATTACCACATTTTCTTTATCCATTCATCTGTTGACATTTAATCTTATTCCATATCTTGGCCATTATAAATACAACTGCAATTAATATGGGGGTTGCAAGTATCTCTTTGATATACTGATTTCATTTCCTTTGAATAAATACCCAGTAGTAAAATTGCTGGATCATATGGTAGTTCTAGTTTTAGGTTTTTAAGGAATCTCCATACTGTTTTCATAATGGTTGTATTAATTGACATTCCCATCAACAGTGTATAATTGTTCCCTTTTGTCTGCATTCTAGCCAGCATTTGTTGTTTTTTGTCTTTTTGATAATAGCCATTCTAACTGGGGTGAGATGACATCTCAGTGTGGATTTGATTTGCATTTCCCTGATGATTAGTGATGCTCAGCATTTTTTCATATATTTTTTGGCCATTTGTATGTCTTTTTTTTTTGAGAAATGTCTATTGAGATCCTTTGACAACTGTTTAATTTGAATTTTCTTTTTCTGTTGAGTTCCCTGTGTATTCTGGATATTAGTACCTTTTTGGAGACATAATTTGCAAGTATTTTCTCCAGTTCTACAGGCTGCATCTTCACTCTATTGATGATTTATTTTGCTGTACAGAAGATTTTTTTGTTAAACATGGTCTCGTTTGTGTGTTTTTTGTTGTTACCTGTGCTTTTGAAGTCTTACCCATTAAATCTTTGCCTATGTCCTAAAGCATTTCCCCTCTGTTTTCTTCTAGTAGTTTTATAGTTTGGCATCTTACATTTAAGTCTTTAATCCATTTTTAGTTGTTTTTGTATATGGTGAGAGACAGGGGTCTCATTTTATTCTCTGCATATGGATATTCAATTTTCCCAACAGCATTTTATTTTATTTTATTTTACTTTAAGTTCTGGGATACATGTGCAGAACATGCATGTTTGTTACATAGGTATACATGTGCCATGGTGGTTTGTTGCACCTATCAACCCGTCATTTAGGTTTTAAGCCCCATATGCATTAGGTATTTGTCCTAATGCTCTCCCTCCCCTTGCCCTTCACTCCCCTACAGGCCCTGGTGTGTGATGTTCCCCTCCCTGTATCCATGTGTTCTCGTTGTTAAACTCCCACTTATGAGTGAGAACTTGCAGCCAACACCATTTATTGAAGAGGGCATCCTTTCCCCAGTGAAGGTTCTTGCCACATTTGTCAAAAACTGTTGACTATAAATACATGGACTTATTTTTATGTTCTCTATTTTATTCCATTGTTCTATGTGTCTGTGTTTTTTTTTTCCTCCAATACTATGCTGTTTTAGTTACCATCGCTTTGTAGTATAATTTGAAGTCAGGTAGAGTGATAACTTCACCTTTGTTCTTTTTGCTCAGTATTGCTTTGGGTTTGTGTGGTTTCATTGAATTCTAGGAATGTTTTTCTATTTCTATGAATAATATCATTGGTGTGCTGATAGGCATTGTATTTCATATGTAGATTGCTTTGGGTATCATAGTCATTTTAACAAAATTAATTATGTCAATCCATTAGCATAAGATTTTTTTTTCATTTTTTTTATGCGTTCTCTTCAATTTCTTTCACCAGTAGCAGACAGTGTAACCGTGGTCATTAAAGGATGGGACGTATAGGGGGAAGGGGAGGAGCGGGAGTGGTTGGTTTACAGGTACAAAGTTATAGCTAGATGGGAAGAATAAGTTATATTGTTCAGTAACACTATAGAGTAAATATAGTTAACAAAAATTTAATGTATATTTTCAAAAGGTTAGAAGAGAAGACTTTGAACACAAAGAAATAATAAATCTTTGAGGTGATGGACATGCTAATTACCCTTATTTCATCATTAAACATTGTGTCTATGTACTGAAATATCACCTGGTATCGCATAAATATGTGCAATTATTATGTGTCAACTAAAAATAAAAGGGAGAAAGAAAAGAACCTGTAATTAATTAGGGAGCTGTGACTTCTTCATACTGCAAAATAATTTGGGATCTCCCAAAGCATTTTAGATAAGAAAATGACTTAAGTGTTACCAGAATAATAAGATGATATGATTTTTTCCAATCATTTTTGAAATCTACTTGCTAACCTGAAACTAGTCATCTCGAATTGTGATAACATTCCAGTTTTCCATAGAGATGATCATGTCAGAGATATTGTATTAATATAAGGAAACTGAATGTGTCTTTTTAATAAATTACTTCTTCTACCACACAAAGAGACAGTCAGAAAGAAACTGCAGGAAAGAAGCAGCCAGGAAAAACTGGATTTGCCTATGTAAGAGCTGGTTTAAAAAGCCAAAACAGAATGGAAAAAACATGTTTCCAGTATATGTATCTGGCATGTGGTAGGTGTTTAATGAGTACTTGCTCACTGAAGAGTACATTGGTGCAGGCTGTATAAAGAAGAAATTACATGGTAGACAAGAATGCTGTGTCATATGAATATGCAAAGACCAGAGAGAAAGAATGGCTTTAAAAAGAGGAGAAAAATAGAGAAAGAGAAAGCAGTACTAAAAGAAAACTGGAGGAAAAGGAAAGATGCTATCAGGATTTATAATTAGGGCAGCAAAGTCTTAGCAAAAGAAGAAAATATTGAGTTGATTTTAGGAGTTACAAACCACCTGAAGCATACATGAGAGGGCATAAAATAAAGGACCAGAACACACAAGTGTCCTTAAAAGCCTGACAAGAAAAATTATAGCAAGGAGGACCCAGTGCTTGAAATGAAGCAAACGTGAATACATAATTAAATTAGTTTAATGTAAATGAATAGAAAGTGTATTTTACAATGTTTCAATGAAGAGATCAAATTTATATAAAATAACTAATCTTAGTTGAAGCTTCAAATTTGGATCCCAGTTCCGTCTTTGTTTCAAGTAGAAATATTTCAATCTGGTTATATTCTATAGGCATATTTATAAGCATCCTAATTCTGCTACCCAAAGAAGTCACAAAGACAACTTGAACAGTTAATTTTGACCCTGAGAATAAGGAACTCCACTACTCTCCTTTTTGTGTGGGCATAATCATTGTGGGTAGGCAAGGCACTGACGGGAGAGATGAGAGGAGAGAAAGAATCCTTCCTGAAAAAGGGCTATACTTGAGAATCACAAAACATTCACACCCTATTTTATACTGTAGAAACCAATTCTGTATTTAGAATTAATTAACAAAGCTCTAAATGACTTGTCAAATGGATTCTTCTTTTCCAGATATTTTTATACTATGTCCTTTTCAGGGCAATTCAAATATTGATGTTATTATCATGGTTTCTTTTATGATCTTTTATCAACTAACAACAGTCACTATATTATAAATTATGTGTTAATTAACTTTCATTATCTCATTTAATCTTTACAGTCTTCCCATTATGTAAATATTAATATTATTCTTATTTCAGATGAGACAAAACTCAACTCCATTTCTATTTCTCTTCAACAACTATGCTGTTAAATCCTATGCTCTACTTCCTTTCTTCTATGTACTTAAATTTTATAGAAAGGCACTTAATCTTCTCTATTACAAAAGGAATTTAGCTGTATTTCATTGCTGTAGTCATTGAAGGACAAAGATAGTTGGGGTTGGGGTAGAAGTAAAGATTTATTGAAATCAACTTTGCACCAGACCACACTTGGATGCTTTCCATACAGTATTTCATTGGATGTCCACAACAATCCAAGGAAACTACTGGAACTTGCTACATTTCAGAAATAAGAAAACTTATTTCATGAGTTTGTCACACGCTTAGAACCCATCAGTTACTAAACAGAACTGAAAATTGAGGGAGTATCTAACTTCAGATCTTACTAGTGAAACTATTGGTTTGTGTATTTTCTCCCAAGTTATTTTTGTCATGTACATTTCTGTAGAGTACTAAAATAAAAATGCACTCCTAAATATCGTAACTCCATATCCATTGATTAGATTTGTCTAGTGTTTGTAATACTTTTCCCTAACAACATTAACTGAGTTCTATCCATACCCTGAGGCCTGAGGCCACTCATTCTCCATAGTTATCAGGTGTATTTATTTTTTATCCCACTGTACTAGTCCATTCTCACACTGCTATAAAGAACTAGCTGAGATTGAGTAATTTATGAAAATAAAAGGTTTAATTGACTCTCAATTCTGCAGGCTGTACAGGAAGCATGGCTGAGAAACCTCAGGAAACTTACAACATGGTGAAAGGAGAAGTAAGCATGCCTTACCATGGTGAAGCAGGAGAGAGAGCAAAGGGAGAATTGCTACACACTTTTAAACAACCAGATATTGTGAGAACTCACTCACTGTCATGAGAGCAGCAAGAGGGAAATCCACCCCCATGATCCAATCACCTCCCACCAGATTCTTCCCTCAACATTGGGAATTACAACTCAACATGAGATTTGTGTGGGGACATAGAACCAAACCATATCATTCCACTCTCGAAATCTCATGTCCTTCTCACATTTCAAAAATGAGCCTGTAGAATCAAAAGCAATTTAGTTACTTCCTAGACACAATGGAAGTACAGAAACTGGACAAATACTCCCAATTCCAAAAGGGAGAAATTGGCCAAAACAAAGTAGATACAGGCCCCATGCAAGTCTGAAACTCATCAGGGCAGCTATTAAACCTTAAAGCTGCAAAATGATCTCCTTTGACTCCATGTCTCACATCTAGGCCACACTGATGAAAGTGGTGGGTTACCAAGGCCATGGGCAGCTCCATTCCTGTGGCTCTGCACAGGGTACAGCCCCTATGACTGTTTTCACAGGCTCCTGCTGAGTGCCTATGGCTTTTTCAGGTGTACAGTGCAAGCTGTCACTGGATCTACTATTCTGGTGTCTGGAGAATAGTGGCCCTCTTCTGTCAGCTCCACTATGCAGTGCTTCAGTGGGGATTCTGTGTGGGGACTCCAATCCCACACTTCCCCTCCACACTGCTCTAGTAGAGGTTTTCCATGAAGGCTCTGGCTCCGCAGAAGACTTCTGCTTGGACATTTACACATTTCCATACATCCTCTGGAATCTAGGCAGAGGCTCACAAACCTCAACTCTTGCCTTCTGCACACCCACAGGCTCAACACCATGTGGAAGCCAATAAGGCTTGGGGATGCAACCTCTGAAACAATGGCCCAAGTTGTACCTTGGCCCTTTTTAGCCATGGCTGGATCTAAAGAGCCTGAAACACAGGGCACCATGTCCTGAGGCTTCACAGAGCATCAGGACCCTGGGCCTGGCCCACAAAACCATTTTTCTCTCATAGGCCTCCAGACCTGTGATGGGAAGAGCTGCCACGAAGGTCTCTAAAATGCTCTGGAAGTATTTTCCCCATCATCTTGGTTATTAAAATTCAGCTCTTCTTTACTTATGCAAATTTCTTCCTTGAATTCCTCCCCAGAAAATAGATTTTTCTCTTCCACCACATGGTCGGGCTGCAAATTTTCCAAACTTTTATCCTCTGTTTCTCTTTTAAATATAAGTTCTAGTTTCAGGTCATTTCTTTGTTTATGCAAATGAGCATAGGCTTTTAGAAGCAGCTGGACTATGTCTTGAATGCTTTGATACTTAGAAAATTCTTCTGCCAGATACCCTAAATCATCTCTATTAAGTTCAAAGTTCCACAGATCTCCAGAGCAGGAGCAAAATGCTACCAATCTCTTTGCTAAAGCATAGTAAGAGTGACCTTTACTCCAGTTTCCAATAAGTTCCTCATCTCCATGTGAGACCACCTCAGCCTGGAGTTCACTGTTTATATCACTATTAGTATTTTGGTCAAAATCATTCAACAAGTATTTAGGAAGTTCTAAACTTTCCCTCATCTTACTGTCTTCCTCTGATCCCTCCAAACTATTTCAATCTCTGCCCATTACTCAGTTCCAAAGCTGTTTCTACATTTTCAGATATCTTGATAACAGTGCCTCACCTTTTGGGTAGCAATTATCTGTATTAGTCCTTTCTCACACTGCTATAAAGAACTATCTAAGACTGGGTAATTTATGAAAAAAAAAGAGGTTTAATTGACTCTCAGTTCTACAGGCTGTACAGGAAACATGGCTAGGAGGCCTCAAGAAATGTATAGTAGGTGGCAGGGCTCAAAAGGCTGACTAGAAACAGCAGCATTAGGAGGTTCCCATTGAAAAATAATAATAATAGTAATAAGCATGTGAATCCTTCAGTGGCAACCGAGGTATCCAGGTTGTCTCACCAGAACTGACTGGGAGGCTGGTATGACCCACAGAGAGAAGAAAGAACAATGCGGTGTGATGGCCCACCTGAGAGCCACATGGGGCAGGGAAGCCCCTTCCCCCAAGCCAAGGGAGGCAGTGAGTGAGCGCCGGGGAAACTGCTTTTTCCACGGAGCTGTGCAACCCATGGATCAGAAGATCCCACTAGTGAACCCACACTACTAGGGCCTAGCGTCCCAACTCCGGCCCATGCGGACTCTTAACAACCTCTCAGCTGGAATCTGCTTAAGCCCAACAAACTCCTGGGGGAAGGAGCGACCAGCACCTTGGCTGCAGCTCCCTGCTGTCTAAGCCTTTTGAGCTCCTTGTGGGAGGAACAACAGCCAGCACTGGAACTCACAACTGTCTAATGTGCTAAGTTCCCGGGGCAGGAAAAGGGCAGCAAACATCTCTATAGCTCCAGGCTGTGCTTTTCCTCTGCTGGAGCCAGGGAGGCTGGATGGCTTGGTTCCAAGACTTGTACCCACAGGCAAACACATTAACTGTGGCAGTCTGTGGCCAGAGTACCTCTTCGGGTGTTACCCTGACCCATCCTTCCTCATTGGGTGGGGCTTCCCTGCAGGAACTCCAAAAACTCCAGCCAGAGGCTCAGGGACACAACCCAGATCTCCCTGGGCCTGAGCCCCTAGTGGGATGGGCGGCCACAGTCTCTGCAGACCAGCAGATTTAGCCTTTCCTCCTGGTAGTTCTGAGGAATCTGAGCAACCCAGATAGGTGGCTTTCCCCACAGTGAGGCACACCCCTGCCACCAAGGGACAAAGTGCTTTGTTAAATGGGTCCTGTTCTTCATGCCACTGAACTGGGTGAGACCCTCCAACATGGGTTGTCAGACACCTTATACAGGGGTGATCCTACAGGCATCAGATTGGTGCCCCTCAAAGTCAGAGGTCCCAGGAGAAGGAGTAGGAACCCATCTTTACTGTTCTCCAGCCTCCTTGAGTGACATCTCCAGATGCAGGAGCAAATAACATGAATAAGGCCTGAAGTGAATCCCCAGCAAACTGCAGCAGCCCTGCAGAAGAGGGACTTGACCATTGAAAGAAAAACAAACAAGCAGAGAGCAACAACAGCATCAACAACAAAAAAAGCCACCACAAAAACTGCATCCAAGGGTCAGCAGCCTCAAAGACTGAAACTAGACAAACTCATGAAGATGAGAAAGAATCAATGAAAAAATGCTGAAAGCTCAAAAGGCCAGAGTGCCTCTTCTCCAAATGATCTCAATGTCTCTCCATTAACGGCACAGAACTGGACAGAGGATCAGATGCACGAATGGACAGAAGCAGGCTTCAGAATATTGATAATAAAAAACTACACTGAGCTAAAAGAGCATGTTCTAACCCAATGCAAAAAAGCTAAGAACCTTGAAGAACGGTTAGAGGAATAGCTAACTAGAATAACCAGTTTAGGGAGGAACATAAACCACCTGATAAAGCTGAAAAACACAGCATGAGCATTTTGTGAAGCATACACAAGTATCAATAGATGAATTGACCAAGTGGAAGAAAGGATATCAGAGTTTGAAGACAACCTTGCTGAAATAAGGCATGCAGACAAGACTAGAGAAAAAAGAATGAAAAGAAATGAACAAAGCCTCCAAGAAATATGGGACTACATAAAAAGACCAAACTTATGATTGATTGGAGTACCAGAAGGAAGAATGTAAACAAGCTGGAAAACACACTTCAGGATATTATCTAGGAGAACTTCTGCAACCTAGCAAGACAAGCCAACATACATATTCAGGAAATACAGAGAACATCATTAAGATATTCCATGAGAAGATCAACCCCAAGACACATAATCATCAGATTCTCCAAAGTTGAAATGAAGGAAAAAAATTTAGGAGCAGCCGGAGACCAAGTCTAGGTCACCTACAAAGGGAAGCCTATCAGACTAATAGTGGACTTCTCAGCAGAAATTCTGCAAGCCAAAAGAGATTGAGGGCTAATATTTAACATTCTTAAAGAAAAGAATTTCAACCCAGAATTTCATATCCAGCCAAACTAAGCTTTGTAAGCAAATGAGAAATAAAATCCTTTCCAGACAAGCAAATGCTGAGGGATTTTGTTACCATCAGGCCTGCCCTGCAAGAGCTCCTGAGAGAGCACTAAATAGGGTGGGCGGGGTAGGGGGGTGAGGGCGAGGCGGGGAGCCATTACCAGCCACTGCAAAAACCCAGAAGAATATAAAGACCAATAACACTGTGAAGAAACTGCATCAACTAGTGTGTAAAATAACCAAATAGAAGCATGATGACAGCATCAAATTCACACATGACACTACTAACTTTAAATGTAAATGGGTTAAATGTTCTAATTAAAAGACACAGACTGGTGAATTGAACACAGTCAAGACACATTGGTGTGCTGTATTCAGAAGATCCATCTCATGTGCAAAGACACACATAGGCTCAAAGTAAAGAAATGGAGGAAAAATTACTATGCAAATGGAAAGCCAAAAAAAAAAGAAAAAAAAAAAAAAAGCAGGGGTTGCAATCTTAGTTTCTGGCAAAACAGACTTTAAACCAACAAAGATAAAAAAAATACAAAGAAGGGCATTACATAATGGTAAAGGGAACAATTCAACAAGAGGAGCAAACTATTCTAAATATATATGCACCCAATACAGGAGCACCCAGACTCATAACACAAGTTCTTAGTTACTTACAAAGAGACTTAGACTCCCGTACAACAATAGTGGGGGACTTCAACACACTAATGTCAGTATTAGACAAATCAATGAGACAGAGAAATAACAAGGATATTCAGAACTTGAACTCAGCTTTTGATCAAGTGGACCTAGTAGATGTCTACAGAATACTCTTCCTCAAATCAACAGAATATACATTCTTCTCAGTGCCACGTGGCAGTTATTCTAAAATTGATCACATAATTGGACGTAAAACACTCCTTAGCAAATGCAAAAGAACAGAAATAATAACAAACAGTCTCTCAGACCACAGTGCAATTAAATTAGAACTCAGGATCAAGAAACTCACTCAAAACCATACAATTATATGGAATGGAACAACCTGCTCCTGAATGACTCCTGGGTAAATAATGAAATTAAGGCAGAAATCAAGAAGTTCTTTGAAACCAATGAGAACAAAGGGACAATATACTGGAATCTCTGGGACACAGCTAAAGCAATGTTAAGAGGGATATTTATAGCACTAAATGCCTACAACAAAAAATCTGAAAGATCTTAAATGAACACCCTAACATCACAATTAAAAGAGTGAGAGAGGCAAGAGCAAACTAATCCAAATGCTAGCAGACGACAAGAAATAATTAAGAACAGAGAAGAACTGAAGGAGATAGAGACATGAAACACTCTCCAAAATATCAATGAATTCAGGGGCTGTTTTTTTTGAAAAAATTAACAAACTAGATAGACTGCTAGCCAGACTAATAAAGAAGAAAAGAAAGAAGAATCAAATAGACACAATAAAAAATCATAAAGGAGATATTACCACTGATCTCACAGAAATACAAACTACCATCAGAGGATACTGTAAATGCCTCTACACAAATAAACTAGAAAATCTAGAAGAAATGGATACATTCCTGGACACATATACCCTCCCAAGACTAAACCAGGAAGAAGTCGAATCCGAGAATAGACTAATAATAAGTTCTGAAATTGAGACAGTGATTAATAGCCTACCAACCAAAAAAGCCCAGGAACAGACAAATTCACAGCTGGATTCTAACAGAAATACAAAGAGGAGCTGGTACTATATTCTTTCTAAAACTATTCCAAACAATTGAGAAGCAAGGACTTTTCCATAGCTCACTTTGTGAAGCCGGCATCATCCTGATGCCAAAACCGGAAAGAGACACAACAACAAAAAGAAAACTTCAGGTCACTGTCCCTGATGAACATTGATGTGAAAATTCTCAATAAAATACTGGCAAACTGAATCCAGCAACACATCAAAAAGCTTATCCACCACGATCAAGTTGGCTTCATCCCTGGGATGCAAGGCTGGTTCAACATATGCAAATCAATAAATGTAATCCATCACATAAACAGAAGCAAAGACAAACACCACATGATGATCTCAAGAAATGCAGAAAAGTCCTTTGATAAAATTAAACGTCCATTCATATTAAAAGCTCTCAATGAACTAGGCATTAATGGAATATATCTCAAAATATTAAGAGTTTTTTATGACAAACCCACAGCCAATATCATATTGAATGGGCAAAAGCTGGAAGCATTCCCTTTAAAAACTGGTACAAGACAAGAATGCCCTCTCTCACCACTCTTATTTAATATAGTATTGGAAGTTCTGGCCAGGGCAATCAGGCAAGAGAAAAAAAAAAATAAAGGGTATTAAAATAGGAAGAGAGGAAATAAAATTGTCTCTGTTTGCAGACAACATGATTTTATATTTAGAAAACCTCATCCATCATCTCAGCCCAAAAACTCCTTAATCTGATAAACAACTTCAGCAGTCTCAGAGTACAAAATTGATGTACAAAAATCTCAAGCATTCCTATACATCAGCAATAGACAAATGAAAGTCAAATCATAAATGAACTCCCATTCACAATAGCCACAAAGAGAATAAAATACCTAGTAATACAGCTAACAAGGCATGGGAGGGACCTCTTCAAGGAGAACTACAAACCACTGCCCAAGAAAATGAGAGAGGACATAAACAAATGGAAAAACATTCCATCCTCATGGGTGGGAAGAATCAATATCATGAAAATGGCCATACTGCCTTAAAGTAATTTATAGACTCTATGCTATTCCCATCAAGCTACCATTGGCAGTCTTCACAGAATTAGAATAAAAAAACTATTTTAGTTTTCATGAGGAATCAAAGAAGACCCTGTACAGCCAAGATAATCCTAAGCAAAAAGAACAAAGTTGGAAGCATCATGCTACCTGATGTCAAACTGTACTACAAGTCTACAGTAACCAACACAGCATGGTACTGGTACCAAAAGAGACATATAGACCAATGGAGCAGAACAGAGTCTCAGAAATAAGGCCAGTTGCAGTGGCTCACACCTGTAATCCCAGTAGTTTGGGGGACTGAGGTGGGTGGATCACCTGAGGTTAGGAGTTCGAGACCAGCCTGGCCAACATGGAGAAACCCTGTCTCTAATAAAAATACAAAATTATCCAGGCAAGGTGGTGCATGCCTATAATCCCACGTACTCGGGAGGTTGAGGCAGGAGAATCACTTGAACTTGGGAGGCGGAGGCTGTGGTGAGCCAAGATCATGCCATTGCACTCCAGCTTGGGCAACAAAGTGAGAAACTCTGTCACAAAAAAAAAAAGAAAAAAAAGACATCACACATCTACAACAATCTTATCTTCAACAAACTCGACAAAAACAAGCAATGGAGAAAGAGTCTCCTATTCACAAATGGTGCTGGGAGAAACTGGCTAGACATATGCAGAAAACAGGAACTGGACCCCTTCCTTACACCTTATACAAAAATTAACTCAAGATGGAATAAAGACTAAAATGTAAACCCCCAAACCATAAAAACCCTAGAAGAAAATCTAAGCAATACCATTCAGGACATATGTATGGGCAAAGACTTCATGACAAAAACACCAAAAGCAATTGCAACAAAAGCTGAAATTGACAAATAGGATCTAATTAAGCTAAAGAGTGTCTGCACAGCAAAAGAACACATCATCGGAGTAAAAAGGCAACCTACAGAATGGGAGAAAATTTTTGCAATCTACCCATTTGACAAAGGTCCAATATGGAGAATTTACAAGGAACTTAAACAAATTTACAAGAAAAAAAATCAAAAAGTGGGCAAAGGATATAGATACTTCTCAAAGGAAGACGTTTATGTGACCAACAAACATGAAAAAAAGCTCTACATCACTGATCATCAGAGAATGCAAATCAAAACCACAATGAGATACCATCTCACATCCGTCAGAATGGTGATTATTAAAAAGTCAGGAAACGATAGATGCTGACAAGGTTGTGGAGAAATAGGAACCCTTTTACACTGTTGGTGGGAATGTAAATTAGTTCAACCATTGTGAAGACAGTATGGCAATTCCTCAAGGATCTCGAACCAGAAATACCATTTGACCGAGCAATCCCATTACTGAGTATCTATCCAGTAATATACATACCCAAAGGAATATAAACAATTCTACTATAAAGACACATGCACACAAATGTTTATTGCAGCACTATTTACAATAACAAAGATATGGAACCAACCCCAATGCCCATCAATGATAGACTGGATAAAGAAAAAATGGCATATATACACCACAGAATACTATGCAGCCGTAAAAAGGAATGAGATCACATCCTTTGTAGGGACTTAGATGAAGCTGGAAGCCATCATCCTCAGCAAACTAACACAGGAACAGAAAACCAAGCACTGCATGTTCTTACTCATAAATGGGAGTTGGACAGTGAGAACACATGGATGCAGAGAGGGGGAAAAACACACACCAGGGCCTGTTGGGGGTGAGGGGTGCATGGAGGGAACTTAGAGGACATGTCAATAGATGTAGCAAACAACCATGGCACACGTGTACCTATGTAACAAACCTGCACGTTCTGCACATGTATCCCCTCCTTTTTTTGGAAGAGATTAAAAAAATAAAAAAAGAAACTCACAATCTTGGCAGAAGGCAAAGGAGAAACAAGCATGTCTCACCATGGTGAAGTGGAGAGAGAGAGAACAGGGAAGTGCTATACACTTTTAAACAATCAGATATTGTGAGAACTCACTCACTATCATGAGAACAGCAAGGGAGAAATCTGCCTCCATGATCCAATCACCTTACACCAGGTCTCTACTTCAACAGTGGGGATTAAATTCAACATGAGAATTGGATGGGGACACAGAGTCAAACCATATCACCCATCTTGATTCAAAAATGACTGATACTTGTGCCATAACATTTGTGGGCACTTTGACACCACCACAACAAAGGCTAAGACCATACCTCTCAGAATCCCCTGCGCAGTAAATGAGAAGAACATGTAGGGGAGTTCAAAGAGGAAATGAAGTGGAGATCAAGGTCTTATGGGGTCAAACAAGAAGGCTTTATCAGAGGCAACAGCTTTGCAGATCTCTCCACAACGTCCTGCTTCACTCTTATAGACTTTGAAGACCGTGTCAAAAGCTCCACGAGCAGCCACGGCTGGTTTCGCACACTTACTTGTGATCTCCAATGTCTTTACCATCACCCCTCACCAATGTTTCACACTGAGACATTTACTGTCAACATTGGCAGCAGCTCCTATTTCCTGCCTTGGGGCTGTAGAATTTCAAACAAGGTTTCTCTGCCTCAGCGTCATTGACACTTTGGACCACATAATTTGTTGTTGGTGGAAGGGAAAAGCTGTGCTGTGCATTGTGGAATGTTTGGTAGCATCCTGGGGTATTAACCATACTTCCAATTGCTGTAAATTAATGCTTTTATGCCTACAAAATGGCCACTAGCTATTCCCAAGTAAACCCTGGCTCATCTAAAAACATCTGGAGATTTCAGTCAGTCCTAAACTATAGGCTCTGACAGTCACAGTGAACCTGAATTTAGCAGGAGAGCCACCTTCAAACATAGTTAGCCAACCCTAAGCCTGCTGCCCTGACTCACCTGCTCCTTCTCCTGGAAATCACAACAGAGAAGCCTCCCATGCTTCCTCTCAGTGGCTCTGCATTGCATGCTATGCTCTCCTCAAGGAACTGCTGAGTATGAGTATAACAAATCTGTAAAACTCCTCCTGGTTCCTCTTTCTTCTTTTTTTTTTTTTTGAGACGGAGTCTCTGTCGCCCAGGCTGGAGTGCAGTGGCCAGATCTCAGCTCACTGCAAGCTCCGCCTCCCGGGTTTATGCCATTCTCCTGCCTCAGCCTCCCGAGTGGCTGGGACTACAGGCGCCTGCCACCTCGCCCGGCTAGTTTTTTTGTATTTTTTAGTAGAGACGGGGTTTCACTGTATTAACCAGGATGGTCTCGATCTCCTGACCTCGTGATCTGCCCGTCTCGGCCTCCCAAAGTGCTGGGATTACAGGCTTGAGCCACCGCGCCCGGCCGGGTTCCTCTTTCTTAACCTGTCTCTGGCCTCACCAAACCTCACCCAAAGTAATATGGCTAAAGCATCTGGCCTCACCCATTGGAAACCAGTAGCAAACTTCTCCACCCCAGTCATGATAATCAAAACTGTGTCCTGACCTTGCTGAATGTTCCATAGGGGACAAAATTGTCCCATGTGGGAACTTCTGGTCTAAAATATTCACTGTCAACTCCTAACCTTCAATAACCATTTTCCTAACATCCTCACCCTTGTCCCTCCAACAGTAGTTACAAGCACTTAATTCTGAATTAAACTTTTCATTTCTGGCTTATACAGAATAGCTTTTAGTTTACTAGCCTAACCTGACTGAGAGTGTTACATAAATAATACATTGTTTTTTGCACATGAGTAATCCAAAATGTATTTAATTTGGTCACATAAAATACTTAGTTGAAAAAGTTAAGTATTCACATGGTTTATAACACGATATAACCTGCTTATTTCCCACAATTTTTCAATATAATAGCATCCTGATTGTTAAGAGAATATTAGTTTAATATTTAGAGATATCCATATTCTTCCATCTATTGCATTTTGAAGAAAAATATGACCTATTTTGCAAGGTTATTTCTGGAGAGATAGCTACTGTCTTACATTTTTAGAATATGTTTATGCAAGAGTTAGATTATAATTTACCAAAATGTTAAGTATAAAAAGGCCAACTAAAAATAAACGTATTTGATGTGGTTGTGGTAGAGATTATTTTGTACTATGGATACATATGCAGGACACATGAGAGAGAAACTGGTATTTTCCCTTAATTGTCAATGGCCTAACTGAACTAGAGCCGAGAAGAAGTAAACAAAAAACTAAGGCTTTGATGCTTTCGAAACTGGATTAGTTCTATTTGACATTAGATCTTATTGACAAAACAAACAAACAAGCAAAGAGTCTCTTCTTTTTATTTGTTTATTATAATTTCACCTTCAATGCAGCTTGATTAATCTTCC
This sequence comes from Mandrillus leucophaeus, assembly GCF_000951045.1. Classification (NCBI taxonomy): domain Eukaryota; kingdom Metazoa; phylum Chordata; class Mammalia; order Primates; family Cercopithecidae; genus Mandrillus; species Mandrillus leucophaeus. The sequence continues at coordinate 3,617,609 of NW_012101932.1, read as the reverse complement.
CTCAGATAATTGTTTTTAAATTTGACCTATTTATAGAACTGTGAGGCTTTATGGGCTTTGAAATTCTCCAATGAAGGGTATTATAGAGGCGCCAGGTAACTAGAGATACAATATAAATCTTGACTGAATGTTTCGAAGTACAGAATTTCATGCCTTTCTTCTCCCATCTGTGCTCTAATCCTGCCTTTGAGAAAGAAAGCATCAGGGGCACTTCACAGTGTGGTGCATAAAACATAAATAAAACTTTTTTAAAAAGTCTCTTCTTCAGTAAGTCAGTACCCACTGAAGTCATGCCAACCTGTGAATTACAGTTTGCTGAAGCTTTATAATGAGGATAAAATTGCAGGATACTATATCCCATGTGAAATGAAGAAATGTTTTTCCTTTCATATCATGTAAAACAGAACAAATACTCTGACCTAAAGCAATCCATTTTCTGAAATAGTGTATGTTTCTCAGTCTGCAAGAGCTTCCATTCATATTCATGACTCTGTTGTACATGTCTTATAATACTCATACCATGGACCAGCAGTGCCAACTGCAGTTCTTGGGTTTGCTCCAGCTGACCCCAGAGTGTATGCATTTTAAGCTTAACACAGAGAAACAACTGTGGCATGTTGAAATCAACATATATATTTTGACCCTGCATCCTAGTAATATGTTAGCTGCTAAAAGCATGTTGTAGTTCTTACAGACTCTGCTTGTATGAATGAAATAGAAACACCATAAGATGAAATCTCTACTAATAGTATCATAAACAGTTTCTTGACCCTTAATAAATGAAATTGTAAAAACATCAATTAGCTCTAGTCTAAAGATTATCCTCTATTCTTTGTATTTCTGGAAAATATGCTTTATGATATATCTTCTATAAATCATTTCTTCCTGCTCTGTCAATGAGGCTTTCTCTTTTCTGTGTTTTTATTCATTCAACAAATATTTACTACATTTCTGCTGTTAACTAGCTCGGTTCCTGGGTGATATGGTTTGGCTCTGTGTCCCCACCCAAATTCAACTTGAATTGTAATAATCCCCACATGTTGTGGGAGGGACCTGGGGAAAGTCATTGAATCATGTGGGTGGATTCCCCCATGCTATTCTCATGAGAGTGAGTTCTCATGAGAGCCGATGGTTTTATAAGCATCTGGCATTTCCCCTGCTGGCACTTATTCTCTGCTGCCGACCTGAGTAGAGGTGCCTTCTACCACGATTGTAAGTTTCCTGAGGCCTCCACAGCAATGCTGAACTGTGGGTCAGGTAAACCTCTTTCCTTTATAAATTATCCAGTCTGAGGTATTTCTTTATAGCAGTGTGAGAACAGACTAATACAGTAAATTGATACTACTGCAGAGAATGTGGTATTGCTATAAACATACTCAAAAATGTAGAAGCAACTTTGGAACCGAGTAACAGAAAGAGGTTTGAACAGTTTGGAGGGCTCAGAAGAAGACAGGAAAACGTGGGACAGTTTGGAACTTCCTATAGACTTGGAAGACTCAGAAGACAGGAAGACATGGTAAAGTTTGGAACTTCCTAGAGACTTGTTGAACGCTTTTGACCAAAATGCTGACAGTGATATGGACAATGAAGTCCAGGCTGAGACAATCTCAGGTGGAGATGAGAAAATTCTTTGGAACTGGAGCAAAGGTAACTCTTGCTATGCTTTAGCAAAGAGATTGGCACAATTTTGCTCCTGACCTAGAGATCTGTGGAACTTTGAACCTGAGAGATATGATTTAGGGTATCTGGCAGAAGAAAATTCTAAGTGGCAAAGCATTCAAGAGGAAGCAAAGTATAAAAGTTTAGAAAATTTTCAAGCTGATTATGCAATAGAAAAGAAAACCCCATTTTCTGGGGAGAAATCCAAGCCCGTTGCAGAAATTTGCATAAGTAATGAGGAACAGAATGTTAATCACCAAGACAATGGGGAAAGTGTCTCCAGGGAGCGTCAGAGACATTCACAACAGCCCATCCCAACACAGACCAGAAAATCTAGAAGGGAAAAATAGTTTCCTGGGCTAGGCCCAGGGCCCTGCTGATCTGTGCAGCCTCAGAACCGAGTTTCCTGAGTCCCAGTTGCTTCAGCTACAAGAGTGGCTAAAAGAGGTCAAGGTACAGCTTGGGCCATTTGCATGTGGGTTAAGTTTGTGGGTGCACAGAAAACAAGAATTGGGGTTTGGGAACCTTTGCTTAGATTTTAGAGGATGTATGTAACTGCCTGGGTATCCAGGCAGAAGTTTGCTGCAGGGTCAGAGCCCTCCTGGAGAACCTATGCTAGGATAGTGGAGAAGGGAAATGTCGGCTTGGAGCCCCCACAGAGAGTTCCCACTGGGGTACTGCCTAGTGGAACTGTGAGAAGAGGGCCACTGTCCTCCAGACCCCAGAATGGTAGATCCATTGACAGTTTGCACCATGCACCTGGAAAAGCCAAAGCCACTCAATACCAGCCCATGAAAGCAGCCAGGAGGGGGGCTGTACCCTGCAAAACCACAGGGGCAAATTTGCCCAAGGCCATGGGAACTCACCTCTTGCATGACCTAGATATGAGACATGGAGTCAAAGGAAATCATTTTGGAAATTTAGGTTTAATGACTGCCCTATTGGATTTTGGACTTGCATGGGGCTTATAGCCCCTTTGTTTTGACCAATTTCTCCCATTTTGAATGGGTGTATTTAACCAATGCCTGTACCTCCATTGTATCCAGGAAGTAACTAACTTGCTTTTGATTTTACAGGCTCATAGATGGAAGGCACTTGCCTTGTCTCAGATGAGGCTTTGGACTTGGACTTTTGGGTTAATGCTGGAAAGAGTTAAGACTTTGGAGAACTGTTAGAAGGGCATGATTGTGTTTTGAAATGTGAGGACATGAGATTTGGGAGGGCCAGGGGAGAAATGATTTGGTTTGTCTCTGTGTCCCCACCCAAATCTTACCGTGAATTGTAATCCTCACGTGTCATGAGAGGGACCTGGTGGGAGGTAATTGGATCATGGGGGTAGATTCCCCTATGTTGTTCTCACGATAGTGAGCTCTCATGAGATATGATGGTTTTATAAGCATCTGACATTTTGCATGCTGGCACTCACTCTCTCTCTTGCTTCCCTGTGAAAAGGTGCCTTCTGCGAAGTTTCCTGATGCCTCCCCAGTGATGTGGAACTGTGAGTCAGTTCAACCTCTGTCCTTTATAAACTTCTCAGTCTCAGGTTTTTTTCATAGCAGTGTGAGAATGGACTAATACAGTAGGTTTAGTAAGGAAAAAAAAGAGAAGACATCATCCCTACCATTTTATTTACACACTAGTGTAGTTCATAAAGAGTTGGCAGGATAATATTTTGTTATATCAATGACAGTATTTTCCCCCTTCATCTATATATTTTCCATAATCCAGACATTATCTATTACCTTAATGAAATGATGTTACAGCAGAATCAGAGAAAATGATTTAAATATCAAATATGTAGTCTTTGAGAAGAGTTAGGACATAGATAACTTCAAAGACGTGAGAGAATTTCCCATTTCTCCCAAGTTAGATCAAGTTTCCTGGGAGGAAGCTAGGAGCAGGTAGAGACTATGAATCTCTGAGAAAAGAGGGCCTCACCCATGATGGTGAGGGCCTCACCTCTCACTTTTTTCTTTAGAAAAAAAAGGTGAGAAAAAGAGCCCCAATTGTTCTGACTTAAATAGAGCCCAGTGAGGAGCAAGAGTCAGGTTAACTTCACACACTGTGGTAGATAACGTGATGGACCCAGTGGAGTATAGAATGATCTATCAGGACAGTTTCCCCAGTTTCCCTCACCCTAATAATACACAAAGAACAACTAAAAAAAGGTACAAATAATATTCTCAACTAATGATAAATAAACATTCATCAATTAGCCCAAGAGAAAGAAGGAAAGAGGGGAAAGAAGTAAAGAACGAATGGAACAAATAGAAAACATCTAGCAAGTAGGCGGGGTTTAACCAAAACATATTTATGACCATATTAAACGTTAGTGATCTAAAGACATAAATTAAAAGAGACATATTGTTAGATTGGATTTTTAAAAGCAAGACCTTAATATAGGCCTTTTACAGTTTACCCAAGTCAAATATAAAATAAAAAGAAGTTAAAATTATAGAAAAAGATACACTAAAAGAAAACTGAAGCAGAAACAATAATATTAAAATAACCTTCTCAACAAGGTAAGTCACTAGGTATAAAGAAGAATATTAGATAATGAAAAAGCAGTCAATTATCTAAACATATAAACATGCTAAATGTTCATGCACTCCACTACAGAGTTTCCAAAAACATAAAGCAACAGTTTAAAGAATTAAAAGGAGAAATTGGCATTGCCACAGTTCTAATTGGACTTTCTGCACTTTTTTCTCAGAATCAGTAGAATAGCCAAATACAAATTCTGCTTCAATGTATATCACCTCAACAACACTATCACCAACAGAGAAATAGCTGACAATTATAGAACACTCCACCCAGTATTATCAGAGTGAAAATTTGTTTAAAATGAACGTGTAAATTAATATTCAGGAGGAGAGACTACATTCTGGAACCTAATTAAAAGCAAACAAAGTATATTTTGAAATGAAACTCAATTAAACAAGAAATCAGATAACTGAAAATTTCCAAATATTTGGAAATAAAATAGCACATTTGAATGGGGACTACCCTGATGCCAAAACCAGGCACAGACATTGCAAGAAAAGAAAACTGCAGGCAATTATCCCTCAGGGGTATTAATGCAAAATTTTTCAAAAACTGCTAGCAAACAAATTCAGTAATATATTTTAAAAAATAATATATCATGTCCAAATGGGGATTATTTTAGGAACTCAGAGCTTACCATTCTAAAATCAGTTGATATAATTCACCATATAGATACTAATTAAGATAAAATATACCTAATTCTCGATTCAGAAATTGTCTCTTGCAAAATTCAACATCCCTTAATGATAAGTCCACTCAGAAAATGTGTGTGTTTATACAGAAATATATATTGTTATAGTTTGGATGTTTGTCCTTTCCAAACCTCATGTTGAAACTGATCGTCAATATTGGAGTTGGGAGGTGGGGCCTAGTAGGAGGTAATTGGGCCATGGGGACGATTTTCTTATGAATTACTAGGTGCCATTCCTGCAGTAGAGAGTTCTCACTCTATTCTCTCAAGAGCTGGTTGTTAAAAGGAGCCTGGCACCTCCCCAGTCTCTCTTGTTTTCTTTCACTAAGTGATATCGGGACACACATCTCCCCTTCACTTTCCACCAGGACTGCACCAGAGGCCAAATAGATGCTAGAGCTATGTTTCTTGTACAACCTGCAGAAAAGTGAGGCAAATAAACCTATTTTCTTTCTAAATTATGCAGTCTCAGATATTCTTTTATAGTGACACAAATGGATTTAGATATATGTTTGTCTGTGTGGAGATATATATGTATATAATTATATTATACAGAATTATCAAAATTTGAAACAATAAATAGCAAGAGATTTGAATAGGTACTTCCTCAAAGAAGATATATGAATTTTTTAAAGTGTGTTAGTTTTTAGGACAATACCAAAAAAAAAAAAAGTTTAAACCACTAAGAAATACTATTATGCACCTATGAGAATTACTAAAGTTTAAAAAAGAAAGTGTCAATATCAACTGCTCACTAGCATATAAAGCAACTGGAACTCTCATATATTGCTGAGATTATTGCAAAATGGCCTAGCTACTCTGGAAAACAGTTAGACAATTTCTTATAAAGTTAAACATACACTAATTAAGTAACTCAGTAATCTTATTCTTAAGTGTTTTCCCTGTAAATTGAAATCCTATGCCCCACACCAAAGTTTATACTTGGATATTTGTAGCAGTTTTATTCCTAGTATCTCAAAATTTAAAACAACTCAAATGTGTCTCAACTGGAAAATAAAGAACCTGTGGTATCTATATAACTGAGTACTAGTTAACAATAAAAAAAGAAGAACCACTGGTATACTCGGCAATATGGAAAAATAACTATGCATTTTGCTAAGTGGAAAATGTCCAGAAGCAAGAGGCAACATACTATATGATTCCATACTATATGACATTCTGAAAAAGGTGACGCTATAAGGGCAGAAATTATACAGTTGTTGCCAGGGACTGTGGGGATTGGAGGGAGCAGGACGTGCGTAGTTTGACCAAAAATAGATAAGAGAATTGGGGGTGATGGTACTTTTCTAAGTATCTTCATTGTGGTGGTGGTGGTTACACAAATGTATATATTTGCCAAACTTTCAGGAAGTGTACGCTAAAAAAGAACTTTACAGTGTTTAAATTACATCTTAATTTTTAAAATTAAAACTAAACTATTGAAACATAAAACATATAAGAAGGGGAGCCAAATTAGTCTTGTCCCTGAAGAAGTGTCCCAGTGCATAGATACTTTGCTCACTGGGTTTTTCTGCTATTTACTAATCATTAAGCTTCTGGACGGTATTTTGCTTCATTGGTTTCCATACCCCAGCATCCACTATGATGTCTGGCAAAAAGAAAGTTCTTAATAAAAGTTTGTCATGTGTACTAGTTAAGTGAATTATTTGAGAGTTTTAAAGCTTAGCCAATAGATTTGATTGAAGGATTCTACATAATAAATATCAGAAAAAAGTCAATATGACACAGAACTTTTAGAAAAACACCTGACATGTGGACGAGAGAGGAACTAAATTGAAGAGTCCCAAATGGCCCTTGATAAGAGGTTTATTACTTGCCTAGAGCATCTATTTTAAGAAAATTCTGGATCTGTCACACAGGATTGATGTGATTAACAGTAAGAAAATTTAAATGGCAGCAACGCAAGTTTGGATCTGGGAGAAATGAAATTGTATATCTTAACATAAATTATCCAGGTCCTAGGGGGTCCAAAAGAGTCTATCTTGTAGCTAGAAAGGAAATAATCACTCAAACACATTAAGGAGAAGCAGTTCTCCTGGGAAGGTGATAAGAAAGAGCTGAGAAAGCTCAAGCCGACCTGAAGCTTGATGACGGGATCGTGAAAGGATTTTTATTTGAACCAACTTAACGGCAGTGGAGTCCTGTGAGATTCTCACTGCACCAGCTGTTCTCTTTCTTCATGGTGTGTGTTTGATGTACGGGGTTGTGCCTGGAGCCGAGAGCTTCAAGAACATGTGCAGTTTTCCAGCTTCATTTGCTGACAGAAATGAGAGAGCTGGGAGTCAATTGAGTCAGTGTGAAGCACATTAGTAAGTGTCTCTCTGGAACCACAGATTGGGGGTCGAGAGGGGGATTCTGCTTGGTAGACATGTAATAAATTATTTGTTGAAAAAATAAATGGATGAATGAGCGAATCAATATGTGAATGAATAAATGAACAGGGCTTAATTTGTGTCATTGGGTGCTGAAAAAGTAGAAGCTAGGAGATTAATGGTAAAGATGATTAACTTCTATGGAGCAGCTTTTCAGAATTCAAACCTGCTCTTCACTAATCTCCATCATTTACACATGGATTTGCTGTGGGCATGATTCATTAGCTTCTCCTGTTTTTAGTTTCCAAAATTCTAGGTAGTTCTGTCCCTTAGGAACTCTTCTCTGATACTCTCCTTCTCCGCATTTCTCTTTGTCATTCTCTCCCGTAAATATATTCTCCTCAAACAACATTTCAGTAAGAAGACTCATACTTTTATGAGCCCATAGGCCGGTCTTGCATTTTATTTTTATAAACCAGGGAGAAGAAAAAAATAAAAACCTTACTTTTGGGGGGATTAACTAGAGATTATATCCACTGTTTGCATGTAACACTTTCATTCTTACAGCTTTAAAATAGAAAGCAAAATGTCTCCTTTGTACTAATTCACCAACTTAGAGTTTCCACTTCATTTATCATGAAGAGAATAATGGATTATAACAGAACAGATGTATTTGGAAATACTGACCAAAAGGCGTTTCATATACCTCCTTATCAGAGTTTTGCCTTTATTACTTTAGCATTAAAACACAAATCATGAACTGAAATAAAGGCAATGTCTGCTTGAAACAAGCAATAGAAATACATACCAGGCTACATGAACTCCCTTTGAAATCAGCTAAAACTACATTAGGTTAGAACTTCCCAAAATAGTGTTTGTAGTATCCATTATCGAAAAATAAGAGGTTAGAAATGTGATGACTACGATAGTAGTGAATTGGAGAATTTTAATTTTGTGATTTTCTAGTAGTACTAATTTCATAAAGATGGTGCAGAGAGAATCCTGTAATACAATTTAAGAAATTTGGTAGTATCTCATTCACTTAATGATGCATCATAGAAGACTCACAATCCTTCTGTTCAATTTCCTTCCACTGGAAAGCAAATGATGATAAGCTTTGTAAAATACTTACTTCACAGAACTATCAAAAAGATTTAATGAAAAATGAACAAAAAATGAACTTATTGAAGTGTCATACAGAAGAGGGAATTGTTATGCATACTATTTAGGAGACTTGATCTTCAAATACCTTAAGTTTTGATTAGATGCTAGTCAATTGACACAGTTGACATTTTTAAATATGGGTTACATTATATTGGCATTCTTAACTTTAAACTTTTTGCATATTTTTTATGTTCAGGTTTTCATAACAACTAATAGAAGTAAATAGTAGGCTTTTTTTAAAAAAAAAAACTGAGGTTCACAGACTAAAAAGTGTTAAATCGAGTTTAGCCAAAAGCTGTTTCCTTACATATTTTAAGTTTGGCCTAAAGGTTTCTCTGTACATTCTGAACTATAACAAGCGGAGGTGCAAACAGACCATAGCCTACACTTGTGCCAATCACTGAGTTTTGGTCAATCAAATGTAGCCAATTGTTTGGACCATGTTCAAATAAGGCAAATGCTGACCTGTAACCAATACAGCTGTTTCTGTACCTCACTTCCGTTTTCTGTATGTTACTTTACTTTTCCTGTCTGTAAATCTTCTTCTACCACGTGGCTGTGCTGGCATTGCAGAGCCTACTCTGGCTCAGGAGGCTACCAGGTTTGAGAATCGTTCATTGCTCAATTAACCTCCCTTAAATTTAATTTGGCTGAAGCTTTTCTTTTAATAAAGATTGCTCATTTCACACAACCTGCGCATGGTAGGTAGAGGGTGGAATGTGCATTCAGGTGATTTTTACCATAGGCCCTACTATCCTAACCAATTGAAACTGTTTCCTCCAAGTGTATCCACCTTGGAAAATAGTGAATCGATAGATTTTTCAGCATAATCCGAGTTTTAACATTTGTGGGCTTTCATGTGGTATTTTTGTTCCTAAGAAGTGGCATGGTGATTAGTGCTTAGAGTGGAGCAGTAGTTCACTTTACAAATAATGCATGTAAGACTATCCTTAGATCCATTTTTTTTTTCTAGCAACAGCATGCTTTTATGGTTAGAGTTGTATTGATTAAGAATGAAATGTGGAAGATTTCCATTGTTTCTGAGCTTGTACAGTGCAGGAAATTATATTCTTTTTTATAGGGTTTTCCCTCACTTGACTTTTGACCTATTTTTTCTGAAAACCTGGGAATTTTCAAGAAACAGCTCATCACTACTCACCTCCAATAGTGTAAAAGCCAGGCCAACTATTTCTTTACAAATGTCACCTATAAACTTGTGAAGAATTTTACTTAACAGGGTTTTGAAAATTTGGGGTATTCCATTTCCCTAAGAGAGGAAGCATTTCTGAATCTAAGACTAATTAAAAAAACTGAAACTTCTGTGATTTCTAAAGAGTGTTACAGATGGCTTCCTGTTAAGTCTTATTCAAAAAATGGCTGAGTGTAGTTTACACTATTTTTAACTCACACATTAGGCAAAAGCTAAGACTTATTAGTCTTAGCTTCTTATTTTGCTAAATATGGAAAGCACAATGGAGAAAATATTCAGAGAAAATGTAACATTACTGTCAAGTTCCTTGTCAGTGAAAGACATTTACTGTATTCATAATGCTGAGGACCCCAATTTTGTCACTTCTTCTAGCCTTCTTATACAGCCCCCAAATTTTCAGGTCTGGTTATTATGACAATGATCACTTCTTCTTTCTAACATTGCGACATTTTGATAGATTTTTTTTTTCATAGTGTCTTTTCATGCCTAGAAAAAATTAGGCATGCTTTAGCATTAGAATGGAGTTTACATTTTAAAATGGGTCCTCTAAAAACTTAGTGATACAGTATGTCCAAAAGGCATAAAAAACAACAGAAAGAGCTCCCAATAGCCAAAGTTGAAATAGTTTAAGCAACAAAATGAAGAAGTAGTATTGGATGATAATGCAAGGTATAAAACAAATATCTATTTGTTCGCACTGCTATAAACAAATGATTGAATAAATTAATAAGTGAGGTGAAAAGAGGCAAATCTCCTGTGCAAAATTCCAAATAAACTAGATACTTCACCTTTAAGGAGGGAAGGCAAAACTTCCACTTTCTAAACATGGTCTGCATGTAGTGACTTTCATTGAAAGAGAAGACTGAGGGGTGTGGGGTAGGAATAGCCTAACCTTACAATCCACAAGCTTGATAAACACTACTTAAGCCAAAAGTAGTGATTAAGATTAATATTGGCCGGGCGCGGTGGCTCAAGCCTGTAATTCCAGCACTTTGGGAGGCCGAGACGGGCGGATCACGAGGTCAGGAGATCGAGACCATCCTGGCTAACACGGTGAAACCCCGTCTCTACTAAAAAATACAAAAAACTAGCCGGGCGAGGTGGCGGGCGCCTGTAGTCCCAGCTACTCGGGAGGCTGAGGCAGTGAGAATGGCGTAAATCCGGGAGGTGGAGCTTGCAGTGAGCTGAGATCCGGCCACTGCACTCCAGCCTGGGCGACAGAGCGACACTCCATCTCAAAAAAAAAAAGAGAGAGATTAATATTAACAGCCATAAATGTGTTGATAGTATGTACCCTTGATTTGAAATGATGAAAATGGCAGTTTATGTCTGTGATCTTCCTTCCAAAATCCATAATCCCAGTATCACCCTGGGAAAAACATTGGGCAAATTCCAATAGAAGAGAATCCTAAAATATACCTGACCAGTATTCCTGCAAACTATTAAGGTCATTAAATAAAAGAAAAATCTAAGAAATGTTACAGTCAAAACACATCTTAAGGAGATATGATAACTAAATATAATGTGGTTTCCTAGATGGGATCCTCCAACAGAAAAAGACATTAGGTCAATACTAAGGAAATCAAAATAGAGTACAAAATTTAGTTAACAATGATGTATCAATATCTGTTAATTAATTGTAACAAATGTATCATACTAATGTGAAAGTTTAATAATAGATGGAGCTGTGTATATTGGAACTTTCATACTATTTTCCCAATTGTTATTGAAATCTAAAACAGTTCTAAAAATAAAATCTAATAATTAAAAAAAATGGGTCACCCAACTGTGTTTAGCAGAGTGAAACCAACAAAATAACCTGTGGGGAAGGTTGAGGTCAGAGTACTCCATGGTGAATAAAACCGTAATTAGATGACAAACTACTTGAAAATCATATTGTCTCCTAGTTACAGAATGACTTTTAAAAAATCTTTTTGAATGTATGTTTTATTTGTTACAAGATCATAACATAATGACATTAAAGGTCATTTTAAATGGAATAGATTAAATATCCCTCCTTAATACTTTTCCTGATATTGCTTTTCCCTGTTTGCTTCAGTCTGCTTACATGCATATATTCACAAGGTTGCCTTACGTTTGGAAATGTTTGGCTAGTTCATTTACATTATGCATTTCTATGTTGCTATTTGTCCCTTATACTTATAAATTGACTTGATAAAATCATTCTGGTTCACATAAAAAGCAAATTGTTTTTGAAAACTTAATAGAAATAAAATGAACTGAAAGTATTATTCACAAGTGAATTTTCTTTTATATGACTTTCGAGAATAAGGATGACTTGAGTTCCTAGAATTTTTTTTGTTTTATTTTTCACTTGAGTTAAACTACATTATTGTACAAAGAACTAAGACTTAAAACAAATTCAGAAACACTAATAGTTTTATTTTATTCATTATATACATGGAAATATTTTTAGTGAACAAATGAAATGAATAAAACAGATAAAATATTAAACCAAGTCAAAAATACATCCTCAAATCTCTGCCTTTTTTAATCATTGGAAATCTATTAATATTTTCTGATTTCAAAGATGCAGCCTTGTGTACATATTTTAGTTGTGATTTCATGTTATATTTCAATTATTAATCTGTTTCCATTGGTTTTATTATTCTATTTATATACCAAAATCAAAACATCTTTATCAAGATGTATGATGTATGTTTATTTCAATATACAAACCAAATTGTCTTGCAGATCTTCATTGCAAGGCATAGTTTAAAATGTGGCTTTCATCTACAATGATCTAATCTTTGACAAACCTGACAAAAGCAAGCAATTGGGAAAGGATACCCTATTTAACAAATGGCGCTGGGAGAACTGGCTAGCCATGGGCAGAAAATTGAAACTAGACCCCTTCCTCACACCTTATATAAAAATTAATTCAAGATGGATTAAAGACTTAAATATAAAACCTAAAATTATAAAAACCCAGAAGAAAATCTAGGCAATATCATTCAGGACATAGGCATGTGCAAAGATTTTATGATGAAATTGCCAAAAGTAATTGCAACACAAGCAAAAATTGACAAATGGGATCTAATTAAACTGAAGAGCTTCTGTACCGCAAAAGAAACTATCATCAGAGCAGAACAGACAACCTACAGAATAGGAGAAAATTTTTGCAATTTATCCATCTGAAAAAGATCTAATATCCAGAATCTATAAGTGACTTATGCAAATTTACAAGAAAAAAACAAAGATAAACCATTAATAAGCAGGCAAAGGACATAAACAGACACTTCGATAAAAAAGACATACATGCAGCCAGCAAACATGAAAAAAAGCTCGACATCACTGCTCATTGGAGAAATGCAAATTAAAACCACAGTGAGATACCATCTCATGCCAGTCAGAATGGCGATTATTAAAATGTCAAGAAACAACAGATACTGGCAAGGTTGCAGAGAAATGGGAATGCTTTTACACTATTGATGTGAATGTAAATTAATTCAACCATTGTGAAAGGCAGTATGGGAATTCCTCAAAGATTTATAACCAGAAATGCTATTTGACCCAGCAATCCCATTACTAGGTGTATACCCAAAGGAATATTCTATTATTCATTCTATTATAAAGATACATGCACATGTATGTTCATTGCAGCACTATTCACAATAGCAAGACATAGAATCAACCCAAATGCCCATCAATGATAGACTGGATAAAGAAAATGTGGTACATATACACCATGGAATACTATGCAGCCATAAAAAGAAATGAGATCATGTCCTTTGCAGGGACATGTATGAAGCTGGAAGCCATTATCTTCACCAAAGTAACACAGAAACAGAAAACCAAACACCACATGTTCTTGCTTATAAGTGGGAGCTGAACAATGAGAATGCATGGACACAGGGAGAGGAATAACACACACTGGGGCCTGTCAGGGGAGGGTAGGGGGCGGTGAGAGCATTAGGGAAAAGAGCTAATGCATGCTGGGCTTAATACCTAGGTGATGGGTTGATAGGTGCAGTAAAACACCATGACACGTTTACCTGTGTAACCTACCTGCACATCCTGCACCTGTACCCCAGAACTTAAAACAAATTTAATTTTTTTTTAATGTGGCTTTTAAATCATCTAATAGTGAATACTTTTAGAATATAAAAAGAAGAATGTGTGACTCTTAAAACTTTCATAATATATTGTTAAAGCAAACCAAATATGGCCTGAGAAGGATTCCGTACTTCTATATTTGAGTCCTTGTGGATGGACTGTAACCTAGCTTAGTATCAGACAAAACTGAAAACCTAACTTAGTAGTATGCACCTGTAACAATAGCCGAGTGTTGGCCAATCCCAGTGGCCCTACTTCAGCCACTCATATAGACTAATGAATGTTCAAAGTGTGTTCAAATAAGGCAAACACTGAATTGTAACCAGTCTCACTGCTTCTGTACCTCACTTCTGATTCCTGTACATCACTTTACCTTCTTTGTCTATAAATTTATTCTGACCAGGAGGCACTCCTGGAGTCTCTGTGAATCTGTTATGATTCTGGGGGCTGACCTATTTTTAAATCATTCGTTGCTCAATTAAACTCCTTTAAATTTAATTTGGCTGAAGTTTTTATTTTATCAATATCATAAAATGCTATGCTGCTATTAGACAAAGATATTTTCATATAATCCTGTAATTTTGCAGAATTCACACATAAAAAAAATCATTGTAATATTGTGCATCAGACTCTCTGATAAGAGTTTTTAAAAAGTTATATTATCCTTTTAAACCATACAACAATAACCTCAGTACTATATTGATAACATCATTTTACAAATGATAAAACTTATGCAAAGAGGGGCTAAGTATTTTGCCCAGGTAGTAATTACAAGAGAAGTGATTTTATAACAGATTATGGAACTTCAGAGCTTACAATTAACCACTTCATCAAATTCAAAATTTTGAATAAAATGGATAATTCTTTTAAATAAAAAAACTTATAAAGAGGTCCTCGACATGTCTGAACCTTCAGAATTACACAGATCACAGCCAAAGAGTTTTTCTCTTTTCTTTTTTTTTTTTTTTTTTTTTTTTTTTTGAGACGGAGTCTCGCTCTGCCGCCCAGGCTGGAGTGCAGTGGCCGGATCTCAGCTCACTGCAAGCTCCGCCTCCCGGGTTTACGCCATTCTCCTGCCTCAGCCTCCCGAGTAGCTGGGACTACAGGCGCCCGCCACCTCGCCCGGCTAGTTTTTGTATTTTTTTTTTTTTTTTTAGTAGAGACGGGGTTTCACCATGTTAGCCAGGATGGTCTCCATCTCCTGACCTCGTGATCCGCCCGTCTCGGCCTCCCAAAGTGCTGGGATTACAGGCTTGAGCCACCGCGCCCGGCCTCTCTTTTCGATTACTAATAAAAGGGGGTTTAGTAATGCAATGCTAAATAAGGTCTCTGTGCTATTCAATCTTATAGCACATAATGTTTTCCCTATTCACACTTTTCACATTTTAAAATTCTATTTTTATTGTTTACGTTCTAGTCTCCCCTGCTGCTCTGAAAGTACCATGAAGAGAGAGACCGTGTTTTGCTCACTGTTGTGTTCTTAGAATCTAGCAAAGTGCCTGGCCAGAATGAGCCATCTTATTTGTTAGGATACCTTCTGCTCCTGATGCCACACTAGCCTACTAACAATTCTTAGATGATGTGGACATGTAATTATTTTATGTAATAGGAAAGTTGGAGTTATACAGGTTTGGAAGAGGGTTCAGTTGCTCAGAGATGCTAGGGACACTGACTGAGCATCTTGGTGTGCGCTATTTAGCCATTGCTGCATTAAAAAGAACTCAAGATGTAGTGGCTCAATATCAGGTTGCTGCAAAAGTAATTGCGGTTTTTGCAATTACTTTTAGTTGCAAAACCACAATTACTCTTGCACCAACCTGATACTATAAGCATGTGTTATATATGAGTTTGTGGATCAGCCGAGTAGTTCTTCTGCTCTTCTCAGCTGGGTTCAATCTTGAAGCTGCAGTCAGCTGGTGGATTGGCTAGGGGTGAACTGGTCCAGGATGAACTCTGCTGAGGAGACTTGTTGCAAGCTCTTTTCTCTGTAACCTGTGATCTCTCAACCTCCCGCAAGCCAGCTTGGACTTTTTCACATGGTGGTGGCAGAGATACGGAAGAGAAAAAAAGAAGCACACATGTTTCCTAATACCTACACTTAGAATTGGTCTGTTATCACTTCTTTCATATTCTATAAATCAAAGCAAGTTATAAGAAATAAGTCTTATTTACACTCATTATATTCAGAGATATTCTAGTGTGAAAGAAAAATACATCTTGGAGCCCCCAGATCACTAAACTAAAGGGAAAAGTCAAGTCAAGGACTGCTTAGGTGAAACCTGCCTCCCATTCTATTCAAAGTCATTCCTCTGTTCACTGAAATAAATGTATATCTGATTGCCTCCTTTGGAAAAGCTAATCAGAAATGCAAAAGAATGCAACCATTTGTCTTTTATCTACCTATGACCTGGAAGCCCCATCCCCACTTTGGGTTGTCCCGCCTTTCTGACCAAACCAATGTTCATCTTGCATATGTTGATTAATGTCTCATGTCTCCTTAAAATGTATGAAACCAAGCTGTGCTCTGACCACCTTGGGCACATGACGTCAGGACCTTCTGAGACTGTGTCATGGGCTGGTGTCCTAATTTTGGCAAGATAAACTTCCTAAATTGACTGAGACTTGTCTCAGATTTTTGGCGTTTATACTAGGTAAATGGCAACTTCCCATGATGGTTTAGTTTCACTACCTGACTCTGCAGTCTTCACTAGGTGTCTCTGAATATAAGTATTCTCATTTGTATTTCCACTCTCTTCATAAAGAGATATAATAGCTATGATCATATATCACAAAAAGAACAATGTTTCTGAATGATTTGGGAAAAATGCAAGTGTATTCTAATTTGAAATACAAGAAGAGACTGATTAATGATATCTCAGAGAATAAAACACTGGGAAATAATCATGGAATCTTGGCTTGGGAAGAAGCATGAGAGATAAGATAGCCTCATCTATCCCTATTTCTATGTCATCTTTTGACAATAGCTATTTGAGACAGCCTATGCTTCGTATTTCTCAGGTCAGTAACTATAAACACATTGCTTCCTAGGTAACCCACCCCTTTCTTTAATCATCCTAGCTGTAAAAACTACACCAGCATCAATATTCTTTGATCTTATTTCACTAATTCTCTGACCCTCTCTTTTCTGTCTAAATTCCTATTTTTGACTTCACCCTCTAAAGCTTGTCCCCATAATACATTACTTCAGTCATATGTTTGCGAACATTAAATTTCTTTCCCCCTTGTCTTTCTTCCACATTTCCTGTGCAAACCTTCAGCTTCAATCAATCCTAACATCTTGTAGGATTCTTTAAATTGAGCTATATACAATGTAATGCAGCCTGGAGACGGTTTGTTACTATAGAACTACAGCAGAACTTCTTGAGCATGGCAAAGATGAAGTAAGCTCTTAAGAAAGTTAATGAGATCATTTTTATAAAGACAAAGCAAAAACTTTTGGTTTTATTACATTATATATCATATGATATAGTTGGATGTTCACATATATGTACAATTTACATTTTGATCAAAATTTTTAAAAAGAAGAAGGATTGTGTTGCATTGATTAAGTTAGAGTTGTTTGGGATTTGTAGCTGCACTGGTACAAACAGGTTTTTGCAACCAGTAGGTAGAATACACATTGTTCAGACAGTCAGGCTACTGCTGAGCAAGTGACTTGAGCTAGAAGACTTACTTTTCTTTTCTTTTTTTTTTAAAGTGATAACAGTTATTTAAATGGAGGAAGGGGGTGAAAGGGATGTCTCAATTCCAAAACTTTTTACTTATTTTCATATTTTCTGCCACACATCTCAACACCTTCAATTTTATACCAAGGCTGATGAGAGATGTAAAGAATAAAGCCAATACTTGATTTCAACCTCAGCTGGGCTTTACAACCCTGTTCCAATAACCTTCTAAACACTCCTGGATGGAATTTCTATTGTTCACTGAAGTTATTCCCAAATTTAAAGTCTTTACTCAAGCTCCCTACCAAATTTTTTCTTAATCATTAAACAGAGAAAACTGCAGTTTGTTCTTCCTTGAGAAAATTGATGCAACTGATGCTAAGGTATAAAGTCCTTGTCCCTTATCTAAAAACAATATTTTAATCCGTACAATTCTTAACCTAGTTACCCCAATCTCAAAGAAAGAAAGATAATGTCATCCATTGATGGTTACTGGGATCCCTCCTAGTTTCTACCTCAGAGACCTGACAAGTACCTCCTCTCCCTCTAGGATCTCAACCTCTTCCATTAAGAGAATTTCTTTCTTCCACACATATAAATGCAATCAGATAGTTCCTATCTTAAGAAACATTTTATACTTGGTGTCTCCAATTTAATCATGGGATGGTTATTCTTTTACCCCCACCATTCCACTGAAATGGCCTTGATCAAGTTCACAAATGACATCTTAAGAGTTAAATCCAAAGCATTGTTCATATTTATCTCTAAGTAACATTTGGCAGTATTGACCAGTCTTTTCTTGAAACTAATGCCTCTCTATGATTGGGGGTGCTGGTAGTCTCTTTACTCATCCAGCAAATATTTATTAAGCACTTATTTTTAACAAAACACTGTTCTCGGCAGCTGGGATATATCATTAAATAGATCAGTCAAATATTGCTCCCCATGTGGAGATTATATTCTGTTGAGGAAAGACAGAAACAACTAATATGCATAATATATAGCTAACTTTTTCATAGCTTAGAAATTGATAAGCTTTATCACCGAAAGAAAAATGAGAGCAGAGGAAGGGGGTCAGATGTATGAAGGATGAGATTAGTTGCAGCATCAAATTTAGTGGCCAGCTTAGGCCTTATTGAAAAGTGAGATGCTAACAAAGATTGAAGGATATGAGAGAAGTATCCAAGAAGAAATGCAGAAACACAAGCATTCCAGTCAAATGGAAAAATTAGACAATGACTCTGTGTGTTAGAAATAACAAAGGCCCAGTGTAGGTGAAGAGGAGTAAGTAGCAAGAAGAGTAGGAATAGAAAAAGTCAGAGGGTGAATGGGGGTCAAAGGATGAAAAGCTTTTTAGGCCATTGCAGAGACCTTGAGTTTTCCTCTAAATGAGCAGAGGAGTGACATGATTTGACCCTGGCTACACAAGTTGCACTTTGGCTCATGAGAATAGATTGTAATTGGTAAGGTCTGTTTTAGTAATCTGGTGAGAGATGATGGTGGCTTGTACTAGAGTAGAGTTAATAGCAACAAAGATGGTGGTAAGTGGCAAGATTCTGGCACAGAAGTCAAAGCCAATAGAATTTCTTATATTTAGAATGCAAGAGAAATTAAGAGATGAAGGATGACCGAAGAGGCATTGGACTAGTGACACGAAGAATAGAGTGGCCATCAAATGAGATGGCAAAATCTCCAGACAGAATAGATTTGAATGAGAAGATCAGGAATTCCCCCCAGACATGTAAAGTTGACATTTGGATATGTCAAATAAGCAACTGGATATATGAGTTTGAAATACAAAATAGCAGTCTGAGCCTGAGATGTGTATTCTGCAGTCATTAACTTATAGATGGCATTAAAAGTCATTATCAAAGGAATAATGTAGATAGAGAAGAAAGGAGGACCAAGGATGGAGCCTTAGCACGATGCAACATCACACATTAGGTACAAGAGGAGTCAACAGAGGAGACCAAGGACAGGCAGCCAGTGAGGTAGAAGGTAAACAAAGGGCATGTGGAGTCACAGAAGCCAAGGGAACTAAGTGTGAAAAGGAGGGGTGAATTTGAGTCCTTGATTTGGTCACTGCCAGTCAATCCCATCTACTATGTGGCTTGATTGAGTTGACAACTTTAGTAATTAAGTCACATCTCTGGCTCTTACTGCTCTTGGGGTCAGCTAAAGCATTCAGGTTTTGCTTTTTAATTTTTTTTAATGTAAACAACTCTATAGTCCACTTTCCTTCATTCAATTCTAAGTTTTTATTAAATTTAAAGATAGAACTTATACAAATTTTATATGTAATTTCTTTGAGTTTTTTTTTTTTTACAATTTCAACTTTCCAAAATCAGTGTCTTATAATTGATGTGTATAATGTAATAATGCTTTCAATTTTCCAGCAAACACTATTTTCAAATCGATGGTGAACCTTAAACTAAGGTTAAAGCATAGGTTAAAATTAAGGTTAGGCTAACGAATTAATGGCATACTTGAAGCAAAAAAATCTTGAGGATTATCTCTGGGGCAATTATAGTAGCTAGTATTTGTCAATCCTTAGACACCATACTCAGTGTTTATTAGATGTATTAGCTCATCTAATTCTAAACAAAACTTTATGAAGTAGATCATGTGATTACTCCAATTGTACATATGAGAAACTGAAGCTTAGAAAAGGTAAGTTGTATACCCAAGATTATACAATTAATAAGTACGAAAGCCTACAATTGAGCCAGGTCTTCCTAATGAGTCTATGTTCTTAACCTTCATGCTATCTAAACCATTTAAGTGACTAAAATCATTACAGAGACATTTGTAATTATAAAGAATTAGAAAAACTTAATGCATACTTTCTGCTATCAAATTTCCAGTTGATTGTGAATATATCTTAACACTATATTACCAATTTCCCTTAAAACTTCCTGGAACTGAACAGAAAGCATCTTGTTCCCTTTTACCCTTCAACATGCTTTCACCTATCTTCTTCAGTTGAATACTAATTATAAAATGTAGGATTTAATTGATGTATTTGTAATAAGCTGATTTTGTATATACCTACATACATATGTAGGAGACATATGCATATATATACATCCAATGGGAGAGAGAACTTTCATATTCTAATTTTTCCCAATGGTTTTTGGAGGCTAATTCCCATGTCAGTACAGCCTACATTTATTATGCACCTGTATGCTTCAATAATTTCTACTTAACTGGAATAATTAATATAATTCTGAGGCATAATGTAAGTCAAATCCTTTCCTTTAGGTGTAACGCATTTCCTATTTAGTGCAGTGAATTTCGTTATAATCATAAACAGTTATTTTGACTTTTTATTACTACTGCACTCTATGCTGCAATTGGTTTGGTCCCTTAGTTGAAGCTGATAGTTTGTGATTGTGGGGTACACACTAGACAGAATAATAATGTTTTCTCAGAATACTTGGCTAATACAGTTTTAGACAGTCAATCCAAAAGCAATTATAGTATAACTCAAATTCTAATTTAAAAGCAGAAAATGTCCTATGTTTACATTTTTATTACCTTGAATTTGCCTTGTAATTATAGTTACCAGTTGTAATACTTACAGTAATTTAAAAGTAATGTGGCTTTTATGCCCTCTAGCTCAAATCCTCTACATCATTTAATGGAAATACTGCAAGCTGAGACATACAGAGAGAAATTAGGATATTTATAGTGAAGTTTTTCTCTTCATCTTGATTTTTAATTATGGTATTATAAATGGCATTTTGGGAATAACCTCAAACAGTTGCTAAGGATAAGGATGCAAAACTTACTGGTTATTTAACTACATCAAGTCCTTTCATCTGGAAATACAGATGAAAACTGTAGGGGTAGATTATTCAACAGTAAATCCTTCCAGATTTATTTATAAATAGTCCAGTAACAGCCACCAAAACTTGTTTCACTTTTTTCCTTCAACATTTGATTAAATTCTTTTCAAATATTAGAATATTTTTACATAAACTATTGTTAAGTTGATATCTTTATATCCTAAGGAAGCTACATATAAGTGAGCTATGTTGAGATTTTACTGAGTAGATCAAAGTCAATTTAAAATTTACAAAGAGTAATCTTAGGACCTATCCCTGGCAGATTTTATTTATCAAAGTAGCCTATTTATTTCAACCTGTATCAAGTTAAGATTAAATTCAAGTTGAGAGGACAGAAATCTCTAATTAGCAGTGGCTTAAATAAGATAAATGTTAATTTCTGGATATGAGCAGTCCTGGCCCACAAGGACCTAAGACACTTTATATTTTCCTGTTCTTCCTATTTTCAATGCATGGCTTCTCTATTATGGTCCAAAACAGCTGTTCAAGCACAGCAATCTCTCTCATTTTGGTGGACAGGATATAAGAAGAGACAAAGAAAGGCATGCCTCTTTCATTCAAGGGCACTTCCCAGAAGTTGCATATAGCCTTTGTTTCCCTTCTATTACCAAAAAATTAAGTCACATGTTGATATTTAAGTACAGATGAGGGTGAAAAATGTATTACTTGTCTCAGGCAACCATGTAGTCAGCTAAAAATCAAGTTCACTGTAATCATGTAAGAAGAGAATAAGTATTAGTGACAGCCAGCAATATCAGCCATATTACTTTTTGTTTAAATCTGTTGCTTATCTATGGTAAACTCTTCCTCCTCCATCTCAATGGTAATTCATTTATTCAGAAGTAAATGTTAATCCCTTAACATTTATCCTTTCTAAAATAGGTCCAGTTGATGAAATGGTGATAATTTTTTCCCTTACAGTAGCTATATTGAGTTTATCTATAAACAGTGCTGTCACATAACTGCAATGTTATGAATGAAGAGTGTGAAAGTGTGTCCCTGAGTAATGATCGTTTGTCTAGGTAAATGAGTGTGCATATGCTTCCACCATGTTCCGTTGATGATTTGCTTGTAATTAGTTACATATCTGCTTAAATAACCAGTGATCTTACATCTCATTATACATTCTATCAAATTGTATAATAGGGAATCAAAATTCAGAAATAAAAAATTTTCAAAGCTTCCTAAAGAAGTGTTCGTACGATTACCTAACACTTGGGAAATTCACTCTTTCTCTTATTGAAGTTAAGTAAAATATAGAGATGGATCTCTAGATTTAAAATGTTTACCTTATCCTCCAGAATTTATATGAATATGTAGTTGAAATGCTTACTAAATTGAGAGATGTATATAATAATGGCTGACAGTTTTATTGTTCCCTCTATGGTAGGTACTAAATTTCAGTTGATCCCTACAAACATTCTGTAAGAGAAATACTAGTATTTTTTATTAAATATATGAAAACTGAAACTCAGCTAAGTTAACTGGGTTACCCAAAGTTATACAACCGGCAAGTGGTAGACCCCTACTTGATTAGACCCCAAGGACCATGGATTTAACCAGAGTCCAGAGTGCTTTTTACGAAAGGTAGTAGTTCTCCCTGAAACTAGAGACTGAGAAAGAAAGCAGAAGCAAGTTTCAAAACATGTTCCATAAACTGTAGAGTACTGTGTTAAAAACTTGGGTTTAGCCCTGGCTCCACCAGTAACAAAGTATTCTCTTAGATCACTTAGGGTTCCAGTTCTAATAAAGTAAGATGACAGTATTACATAATTTCAATCAGATACTCTTGAATATTCCCTGGACCGATAATTATTTACAAATTATACTTTTTAAGTTATGTGTAGTAAATGCTTAGATGACTTACATTGATTTTAAAAATCTATTTTTTACATAATCACAAATTCAATGAGTCAATTATATAATCTGCTTGTTCAAAATTAGCAAACCTTCAGAATTCATCAATATTCGGGTGTGTCCAGAACACAGGAAGTGATAGCCCCACTGAGTTGTTAATGGCTCAGACAGCATTTGCAGTGTTCATTCAATTCTGGACCTAGACAAACAGGTAACACACAAATGTGTTAAGCTGGAATTTCAGGATTCAGATCAGGACATGGGATTCAGGTGGGACTGGTCAAGAACTGGAAAGGTGTCAGGAAAAGTGGAAACTGCAGATCGAAGAACAAATCCATAAAAGGTTGTATCCAAGAATACAAAGGCTTTACAAACCCAAAGTCAGCCTTCTGTGTCTCCCCACCGGAGCTACACCTGGGGCAGGAAAGTGGGCACAAATACAAGACTCAGTCATTCAAAATGAAAAGGAAGAAGGAAGTTAGGAAGAGAGGTAAGGAGAAGAGGAGAAAGAGAAATAAATGGGAAGCTAATCTGAACAATAAAGAAGAAATTGCCTGGGGAATAAATTAACTGTATGAAAAAAAAAAGTAATGGGTTTGGCAGATAGCTTTGAAACTATAGTACACTTTGGCTATGGAAAGAATATTTGCAAGTGTAACACCTTGTCTGCAGAGTAATGCTGAGTGAAGGCAGGTCCTCTGGGGGAGAAAAACATTTGTAAATGTTAATACAGATTATTCTAAATCTTTCCATGACATATAGGTTATAGACATGTTTTGCTAATAGCCAGGAAAAAACAATATTCTATGTGCAAGAGATAGAAAAAGATACAAGGTTGCACACTCTTATTTAAATATATTTCCAGGACTCCACTAGAATAAGAGATGTAAGATTTCCTGAATTTCTCTCCCTGCCTTTTGAGAAAACAACAGTGATACAAGTCATGCTAACTTGAGTGGTCTGACCGGTGCAACCACTTGGCATTTGTTAGCACTTGCAAAAGAGTGGGTAGTGTCGCAGCATAGTTACCCCAAGGTTGAGCCTAAATGATATGATGTTCTCTGGAAAGAATTCAGCAGGAACTCCAAAACAGTACTGCCCCTCCCTGTGTCAAAAATAAACCTTGCAAGGCCCTCTACCCCTCCACTGACTGTGCCTTCTCCAGCTCTCCAATCACATCACTCCTCTCTCTCCCACCTCTCTTTTCCTGAAAGCAAATCTGCTTAAATTTCCACACACTCAATCTTTTTTGAAGACTTCTGTCTGGAAAACTTTCTCTTGTCTTTCTCAACCCATATCATTCCCCTTTTAAAAGTTCATTCAAGACATATTTTCTCTAAAAGAGTTGTCTCACTGGTTCCATAGGACCATGATCACTTTTGATGTGTGACTGCTGCAGTACACTGAATAAAGTTATATTGTCATTTCATATATGCTGTAGTGTATTGTTCTTATCTCTATGCTATTTTCTCAGGCATTATTTCTGAAAGAGGAGTAACTATGATCTCTTTTTGATCACTTATTTTTCTTTACTTATCTCAACACACATATACACACACACATCTACTTAGGTTAGTAATTTTACTCAGGGAGAATGACTAAATATATATACTAGATTATCACTATTTCTCAAATTATCTTCCATAACTTAGATTACATTCACCTCCATATAGAATTACTCTACTATCAGAAGACATGGAAGGATATTTTTCTGATGGCACAGCTCCTCAGGAAAAAAAAAAAAAAAAAAAATCATATTGGAAAAATAAGGGCTACTGCTTTGCTTAATTCTTAGGAAGCTGGATTTCTTGTATAAAACAGTAAGAAGATCATACACCTCACAGAGACAGCAAAAGAAGTATTTCTATCTTCTCTCCGAAATTTCTGATGAGAACTCTCTCCAGCTGATCATGTCATCTCAATCTACTAATGGATGAGAGATGCTAACCATTATAGGCACATACTGTGATTAATATCACATAAAGTGGGTAAATAGGCAAGTTTCCTCTAAACTTACAGTCAAAAAAGAAAAAAATAAAGATTCATCTAAGGAGCATATCTAAGCCCTAGGCACTTTGAAATGGTTAGATTCTTCATTAGCTGTCAAAATCATTTTACCACCTTTCTTTTCAAAGTAATAAAACAGGGTCTAAAACAGGTTAAGAAAATGTCCCACATTCATACAGATGATAAGTATAGGGTTCAGATTGAAACCTGATCTTTTAACTCCAAGCCCAATCTCTCCACAACAGTCACAACTACCTCAAAATAAAACAAATACATATATTTAATTGGACAGCTTAGACAAACTATATGCTTTAGATTTTGTTGATTTAACAAAGATATGGTAAAATGATTAGATAAGAGTCCTATATAGGTAGGCCGACATAAAAAAATAAAAAAGTGCAGAAACATAAAGGACGCCAATATAAAAAAACTCAAAAGAATGTGAGTGAGAAAGACCTAAACATGAAAAAGAAATTTAAATGGTGCTTCACATCAGTCTATTATATGGTTTGGCTGTGTCACTACCCAAATATCAACTCGATTGTAATTCTCGTAATCCCCATGTGTCATGGGAGGGACCCAGTGGGAGGTAATTGAATCATGGGGGTGGCTACCCTCATGCCATTTTTATGATAGTGAGTGAGTTCTCATGAGATCTCATGGTTTTATAAGGGACTTTTCCCCCTTTACTCGGCACTTCTCCTTCCTGCTGCCATATGAAGAAGGATATGCTTTCTCCCCCTTCTGCCATGATTGTAAGTTTCCTGAGGCTTCCACAACCCTGTAGAACTGTGAGTCAGTTAAAACTCTTTCCTTTAAAAATTGCCCAGTCTCTGGCAGTTCTTAATAGCAGCGTGAGAACAGACTAATGCAGTCTAATAGGTGAAGCTATTTGACTCTTTCAACAAATAAGAAGGAAAAAGAATTAAAAATAATAATGTTTCTTTCCAACCATACTCCACCCATTGCTGCCAGACACCCATTTCAGTTATATCACCCTTGATCCACACTGCTTCAGTTTGAGGCCCTTGAAGACTGATGGCTGATGAAGTACCTTTTGGCAAATTTACATTCTTTGTGTTCCCTGAAGAGATGGCAGAGAGGATCCCTAGCATGATCCCAGATTTCTCACTTTCTCTGGAGCCTTCACAAGTTATGCCTCGTGTTTCTCTTATTTTTACTGCACATAAGCCCCTTCCTTGCAGGATGAGCCTCATAAGCCCACCGCCAAAAAACACTTCTTAGGAATCTTAAGAAAATTAATGTAAGTTGGCTTTGAAGTATTTTCATTCATCTTCTTCATTTTTTCCAGATTCCAAAGGTACATATTATTCCACCTTAGATATTGCCATCATCTCTAATTGCTCCACTCCCCAAATCCCTCATTCAAACAACCCAATCCCAATTCACATCATCGCCTTCTACTTGCTTGTTCAACTATGTCTACTATGAGCATGAATGTAAATTGAGTCCTCCAGCTTTTTGATCTCAACAATCAAATCTTCCATTTCTTGAATCCTACCTCCCTTACCAGGCTTAGCTCTCTGCAATCCCAGCCACAGCCATCCCCCAAACATTTTCTGTGTGTATTCTAATATATTCAACCTTGGCTTAATATATTCTTTCTTCCTAAAATGTCATCCACTCCACCATTTTTATCTGTTGAAGTCTAATCTACCTTTTCAACTCTATATCTTGATTTTACACAATGCTTTTTATTAAAAAAGTCTTTTCTTCTTATTAATCTTTCCTTTCCTTGAACTCTAACATCACTTAATTTGAAATTCTTGCTTACCATATTCTATCTTAAATATAATTACTCTGTTTTGATGGAATAGTTTGTGAGCTCTTGCAGAACGTGGGAAGAATGTTTCTTCTATGTCTTCAACATAGCTAGCTCAGGGTTTTGAAAGTAGCAGTTGCTCAATAAATTGCAATTAAATTATTTTAAGTTTTTTATTGATAATGCAGAAATCCTTGTCTTATTTATATAAATGACAAATGCAAGGTCATTTAGAACAAAGTTATTTTGTTTATACTTCTCTGTGACCTACCTAAAAGCTGTGTGAATCATCTGTTTCTAACAGACAGGAGATAGCTGTATTGTTTAACATTATTTTAGTAGCTCACAGCATAAGCTATGTTTAAAATTCTGTTAGTTTCCCATCCTCTCTCAGTTAGTATCACCATTGGTACATCATCGTGTAGTGGGCACCATAGAAACAACAGATTTATTTCCTAGTATGTTTATAACATAAATGAGGGTATATTAAACGAGTCAATAAAATACCTGGTCTGAGAAGTCACTATATCATAAAGATAAATATTATAGACATCACTGAAATCATAACCTCTTACATGAAGTAATAATTTTTGTAATATATGTATGTACCCATCAGTAGAGAGATACCACTGAATGTGACCCAAGGAAATTTCTGGGAACATTCCTTCATTTTCTCATCTAATTTGTTCATTTTCTTTTAGTTATCCTTCCTTCTATTTATTTTCTTATTCTTGCACCCCTCATTTCTTTTTCATCCTAAAGCTTGGATTGAGCAGGAATACATATGGACAACTTCAATTTCCCCTCAGGGTGTTTGGAGAGAGATGTCACTGGCTCCAGTTTAGAAGGTGCCATTGTCAGAATCATCATTCATTCTTCTTGGTAACTTCCTGTGAGTTTTCAATAAGTTGTCTCAGCTATTAAAGTTTAAATTTAATCAATCAAAAAGTTCAATAAATGGATTGTTCTAGATTACTTCAGCATTCTGATTAACTGCAAATAAAAGAATTCTTGGCATTCTCTATATGTTTCTATTTTTATAATGAAGAATGCATTGGCCTACTTTGTTGCCTTAGAAAGTAGAATATATTGAAAATAACAGATTCTTTTTTAATGAAGATTAAACATAGCCTAGGATCAACAATTAGAGGATACATATAATCGTCATATAATCAAGAGAATAGTGGAATGGAAACACTGTTTTTGAGGCCTGTTTTGTTTTATTTTTTTCCTATTGAATAGGTACTGACACCAAACTGTGTTCCTAGAAATTTTGGTGGAATTTTGTAAAATAAAATTTTCACATAAGCCTATTTTTTTGTGTGCTACTTCATTTTTTTCAGCTTTTTGAGGAAAAACATAGTTAATTCAATGTTCCAGTCATATGGATTAAATTTAATCAGAATTTTGCCATGCTGAAACAAAAACTCTTGAAACGGTACACATAAACTCAGTCAACGTCTTTCTTTTGAGGCCACAGACTTTAAAGTCAGTGGTTAAATAACCAATCCACACACAAAAAAATGACAATTTTCTTTGGCCAACATTATTTTAATTATAAGTTCCAGTTTCTTCAGCATTTTGTTTGCTGATACATGACTAGCTTACACAGCACCTTGGTTTGCTGATCCAAGTAATGTATTGGTTTTTCTTCTTTCCTATAATTAAATTCAAGTAAATGTTTTCCCCAATGTACAACTCATAATTAGTAGTTAACTGCATGAATTTTTTCATTAGCCTTGTATCTATATTTTTAAAATTTTAATATAAAAAGTTGGGTTAGCATACCCATTTTGTAAAAGTCTAATTTATCAGATGA
Organism: Mandrillus leucophaeus; assembly: GCF_000951045.1. Lineage (NCBI taxonomy): Eukaryota > Metazoa > Chordata > Mammalia > Primates > Cercopithecidae > Mandrillus > Mandrillus leucophaeus. The sequence goes on along the minus strand of NW_012101932.1, from coordinate 3,588,931 downwards.
TACTTAATATAAACTCAAATATTTTTATAAGTAGTTATGTATGTCTTTCTCTTTGTCCCTATAAAATAATGTCAGTTTTAGGAACAGGAATTCCAATCCTAGTATTATTTTACATAAATACAACTTACATTTTCCAATTTTTTTTTGCCTCTATTTGCCAAATGTAGACACATTTCTATTTATTTATACAAACACTGATTACAGCCTTGAGTTTCTCTTTTCTTGATCCCACTGTGTATTTTTTTGGTGTAAATATCCTTTACTAAGGAGGAATACTTCCCGCCACCGCCTTTGCAAGTAAAACAAATCACTTGTCACAAAATGATGAAAAAATATAGTTTAAGTTTTTGTTAGCATATGTGATAAAATGTCTTAAGTCCGCAATGGCTGAGGCCAATGAGAGAGAATGATGACTTTCTGAATAAAATATATTTTCTCATTTGCTGCTGATTCAGATTGATTACTCATTACCATCACTGAAATATAGAAAATACATAAACAGAGGCTTATATATATACATAAAATCAATCATCTGATATGCTGAATAATTAATCATCTGATATGCTAGTTATCAATACAAATTAATGCACCTCACCTCTAGAGTTACTGTTAAAAAGTTTGGAAAATGGTTGAAATTAGTGCTAATTTTGTAACCTTATTATTCTCCTTATCCCCCAGAACTACACCTGTCATATGTAATTATGAAGCACAGTTACTTGGACCACATCATATGAAAAAGTGCATTAGAAACCACACTGCTATATTGAAATCTGCTCTTCTAGTGAAAAATGGTCAACTAACAGCAATTTCCTATGACCCAACCTAGTATTTTCCCCTCTTGTCATATTAACATAAAGCTGGCTTTTCCATGGGTTGCAGAATTCAGTGTTGTGGTGAAATAATATTTTGAAGTTTAGCTAACTTGTCATTTTCTATATTTTATGTTACCCTGTGACCCTTTGACATTAGGGCAATGTCTGAGCACGTTTCTGCCACTATAACAGAATACCACAGACTGGGTAATTTATAAAGAAAATAAATTTATTTTTCACAGTTCTGGAGGCTTGGAAGTCCAAGAGCATGGGTCTGACATCTGGCATGATACAAGGGCAGATGGCAAAAGCCAGTACATGAGACAGGGAGAGGAAATCAGGCTGAACTTACCCTTTTATCAAGAGTCCACTCCCCTGATTATTAACCATTTCCCACAATAATAGCATTAATATATTCACAAAGGCAGAGCCCTCATTATCTAATCACCTCTTAAAGGTTCCACCTCTAACACTGTTACAATGGCAATTAAATCTCAATATGTACTTTGGTGGGGACATTTAAACCATAGCATTATGCCCCTGACTCCCTCAAATTTATGCCTTCTCATTTACAAAATACTTTTTATCTATATCAATAGCTCCCAAAATCTTAACTAATTTAAGAATCAACTCTAAAGTCCAAATTCTTATGTAATTCAAATATGGATGAGACTCAAGGCACAATTCATCTTGAGGCAAATTCCTCCAGCTGTGAGCCTGTGAAATTAAAACAAGTAATTTACTTCCAAAATACAATGGTGGAACAGGTATAGGAAAGACATTCTCATTTAAAAATGGAAAAACCGATAAGAATACAGGGGTAACTGGTCCCAAGAAAGTCCCAAACCCAACAGGAAAAACAACATTAGGTATTAAAGCTGAGGAATAATCTTTTTGACTCCATCTCCCACATCCTGTTCACACTGGGGCTAGGGTTGGGTCCCCAAGGTCTCAGGCAGTCCTACCCCTATGGCTTTGCTGGGCTTAGCCCACCCAGCACCTCTCCTGCCTGCAGCTTCTCCAGACTAGCATTGTATGCTGGTATCTTCTATAGTTCTGGGTTCTTATGGGCAGCCCAATTTCCATGGCCCTACCAGGCATTGCCCTAGTGGTAGCTCTCTGCAGTGGCTCTTTCCCTATGGCAAGTTTCTGCTCAGACCCCCAGGCAATTCTTAACATTCTTTGAAATCTAGATGGAGATAGCCATGCCCCCACAGCTCATGCATTCTGTATGCCTGCAGAATTAGCACCACATAGATGCTGGCAAGGCTTGTCACTTATACCTTCCAGAGCAGTGGATCAAGTCACACCTGAGTCCACTCGAGCCATGGATGGCATAGAGAAAAGACACTGAGTGGAAACGTGGGGAACAGTGACCTAAGGCAGCACTGGGATGTGAGCCTGTGGAGGGTGCCCTGGCCCATCTCCCAAAATAATTCTGCCTTCCTAGTGCTCTGAGACTGTGATGGGAGGGGCAGTCTTGAAGACCTCTGAAATGCCTTTAGGGTATTTCTCTCATTGTTCTGATGAGTAGGATCTGGCTGTCTTCTATCCATATTAATATCTTTAGCAATGGGGCACTTGGTATTCACTCCCTAATATACCTTTTTACTGCTTATGTGGCCGGGCTGTGAATTTTCCAAATCTGTTTATTCTACTTCCCTTTTAATGATAAATTCTTCCTTTAAGTCGTTTCTTTTATCTCCATCTCACTGAATACAATTGAAGGTATCCTGAAATCAGCCTGAATGCTTTGTTGCTTAAGTATTACTTCTGCCCTATATGTAATTCTTTGCCCTTGAGTTCTGTATTCCTTAAAGCCCTCAGGCATGGAAGCAGTTCCACTAAGGTCTTTGCCACTTTATAACAAGAATGACCTTTACTCTAGTTTCCAAAACCTTGTTCCTCATTTCTGTCTAAGACTTCATCAGCATGAATCTTTTCTGTTCATATTTCTGTTAACATACTGGTCACAATCATTTAAGCAATCTCTAAGAAGATTCAGATTTTTCATACCTCTCTCTTCTGAGCCCTCACCAGAATCACCCTTAATGTTCCATTCACAGCAATATGGCTTTTTTTTTTTTTTAAACTGCTCCTCTAAATTCTTCCAGCTTCTAGCCATTACCCAGTTCCAAAGCCATTCCACATTTTTAGATATTTGTTGTAGAAACAAATACCTCCCAATATCAATTTTCTATCTTAGTTTGTTTTCTGCTGCTGTATCAGAATACTACAGACTTGATAATTTACAAAGGAAAGAAATTATCTCTCACAGTTGTTGAGGCTGAGAAGACCAAGAGCATTATACCAGCATCTGACAAGGACCATCACATGGGGGAAGGGTGGAAAGCAGAAACAAGCATATGAGAGAGAAAGAGGAAATCAGGCCATAATCATCTTTTTATTAGGAGCTCACTTCCATGATAACTAGCCTACTTCTATAATAAGGACATTAATCTATACATGAAGGTGGAACTCTCATAATCTAATCACCTTGTAAATGTCCCACCACTCAACACTGTTACAATAGCAATTAAATTTCAATACAAATTTTGGACGGAACATTCAAACCATTGCAGGCAGCTAAATCTTTCAGCATCCATTGACTCCTAGAAAAAAAAAACGTACACACAGAAAAAGAAAACAGTCTTTTGAGGATCAGAAGCCTCTATTTCTTTTTAGGAAAATGTAGCCCACAAAGAAACTCAAGGCACAGATATTTTGTGACTCAAGTGAAATTTTCCTGTTTCTGTCCCCTCCTCCCTTCTCTTCTCTTATCCCAAGATAAAAAGCAACCCCAAAAGTTAGGAGAAGAAGACAGCGGGAAGACAATCTATGAGTAAATAGATATTGTAAGCTGTTGAGATGGGGCATCCACACTGCTGAGTGAAGTCTTGAGGGAGGATGACAGAAGGACTCTCGATCTGTTGTGGAAAACAAGAGTAGAGAAAACACTTGCCTCATTCTTCCTAATAGAGACGAAGAAAGGGAAAGTTCCTCAGGGTAGCAATGGCTTCAAAATAGAACTTTCTTATACCAGGAATAGATAATTCCCCCTTTCCTGAGTAAATAGGAAGAGGTAAAGAGCTGAGCTATATGAAGCATGCTGTGATTTGGATGTTTGCCCCTACGAAATTTCATGCTAAAATTTATTCTCCAGTATGGCATTGTTGGGATCAGAGGCCTAGTGGGAAGTGTATGGGTCACGAGGGTGAAATCTTCCTGAATAGATTAGTGTCTTCCCTTGGGGTCAAGTGAATTCTCACTCTATCAGTTCCCATAAAAGCTGGTTGTTAAAAAAAGAGCCTGACACCTCCCCACTTTCTCTCTTGCTTCCTCTCTTGCCTCCTCTCTTGCCATGGGATCTCTATTTATGGTGACTCTCCTTTGCTTTCCACCATGAGAGGATGCAGTTGAGGCACTCACCAGAAAGTGAGCAGATGCCACCTCCATGCTTCTTGTACAGCCTGTAGAATCATGAGTGGAATAAACCTCTGTTCTTTATAAATTACTCAGCATCAAGTATCCTTTTATAACAACACAAAATAGACTAAAACAAGACCCCATTGGGTTTCTGTAGTTTCAGGATGGACAAGAATAATAAAGTGATACTTGTGCATGGAAGAAGGGCCCAGGCATTAACTGGGTCATAACATGACCCATGGAGCCTTGTAGTCAAGATTTTAAAATGTCACAACAGCTATCAGCATAGGTCAACACACAAACGCCAGAAAAGGCTGTAACACAGAAGGCTGCTGCAGGAGATGCAGAGTGGCCACCCAAGACAGAAGCCATTCTTAACGACTTGGCACTCTGTAAGCTCCTTGAAACACAGAGACAATCCCAGAGAAAGGGGAGTGAGTATTTTTGGAGTGGGTAGAGGAATAGTTATCAAGTGAAATTAGAGTTAATGTTAGAAATACCAGTTGGAGAAAATAAAGAAAAATCTATTTTTTGGACCTATGAGTTTTGAGGCTAAACTGGAAAAGTTATGACAAAAATAAAAACTATATGCAGCAGAAGTACGTTTCAAACCGAGAGAAGATTAAATCATTTAGCCATCCCTTTCCAAACCCTGCATTAAAAACAATAAGCCATTCTAGCTCTCTCTTTGAGTAAAAAAATTTATTTCACAGCCCATCTTCCAGTCTTAGCCACACTAGAAGCTAGTGAAATAGGTTCCGTGTTTGGCTTTTGATAAGCACACTTCATCCCTCACTACTTTGGTAAGTACTGTAAAGTACTGTCACTCAAGATTCCTGATTTTCACCCTCCTTTTCTACTCTTATTTTCTGACTTTTCTCAAAGTATTTTGATTAGCCTGTAACTCATTCTTGACTCTGTTTGTCCTGATTTCCTCTTGTGTTATAACCAATAGATAAAATTCATTTCCCCTCACATTTTCACCAGAGCTCCTCTCAATCTTTCATCAACCCCTTTTCCCCCAAACAACATGTTCATCTATGCTAGCACTGAATATCATATTTACCTGTTAACAGTTTTACTTTAAATGTATATCATATTATATTTCCTAAACAATACTTTCCATTCTACTCACTTCTTTGTAATGCAACTTTTCCACATACTTATCAAGTGGTAGAGTGTATGTCTGTGTACTCCTTAAATCCTGAACTTATTTTAACTAATAGAATATCACAGAAGTGAGAGAACTCCAGTTCTGGGGTCAGTCCTTTACTGACATGGTAACTTCTGATTTTTGCTCTTTAGAAGCTAGCTCCCACAAGAAGTGAGACTATCATTCTGCAATAGTCCTAGCTACGTGGGCAAGCCATGGAGGACAAAACATCACGAAGGGTGACCAAGAGGCTAAGGAGGACTGAGGCTCCAGACACGTGAGCAAAATACTTATCTTGAGTATCTTCCTATCAAATCGTCAGATGGTATGAGAGGTCCAAAGAGAGAACTGCCCCATTGAGTCCAGGCAAACCGTAGAACCATAAGAGATGATATGTGATTGTTTTGTAGTCATGTATTTTTACTTAATTACAGAATACAGTATATGTGTGTGTATATCACATCAAATTATAAACTGTAAATCATATTTCCTTATATAGCAAATGGTACATATAACAATATGTGTAATGGTGTTGTGGGTATGCTAGATGCTCAATAAATATGTGTCTGATGAATTTTATTTATATTTTATAGATATCAATTAAATGAGAGATGTTTTCCAAATATGAAGCATATTACTTGTCCTTCAAGGGCTAAATCTCTTTGCACTATAGCAAAGCTATTCAAAACTTTCCTCATTTATGAACTTTCTACTATGTTTCTAGTTAGTGGGGTGCCTAAATGAACTGACCAAGATATTCATTTGGCAGTTTTAATCAATTGTGGTGAATTAGTAAGTAAGCCTTTAAATCATCGTGGTTCTGCCACAATGTGAAGACTCAATCTTTGTAATTTCTCAGAATATTGTAACCAACTTTTATCAAACATGTCTACTTTGATGACATTTTAAAAATAAAACTATTAATTGTGCATAGAGAACATCAGATCTTCCTCAGTTCTGAGGAGTCAGATGGTGGGGATGAAGAATGAAGCATTGGTTACAATAAGCCAGTTACCAGGAATTGAAATAGTTAACACAAAAGTATTTATCTTTCGGTTCTTCCTCTGTGACTAGACTCTTGTGTGCTTTACTACACCTTGCTCTTTATTTCTCATCCTGCTATCATAGATAATAACTCATGGCAGAATTGAACCCATGATGACCAGTGAAGAGCTTGAGTTCCATTGTTCCTTTTATCTTCTCCATATACCTAGCAAGACACTTCAGAGGTAAAGAAAATAGAACTGGATTCATGAGAATCAATTTAAAGAGAGGAAAAAAAAAAAAAAAAAAAAAAGATTGTCGACAGTTTTTAACAAGAAATCCATAAACATCCAAGTAAGTGACATTTCTGTCACCAACACACTTGAATCTGAAAATTTACTTTCCACATACAAACCTACATAACTGAAAAAGAACTAGTTTTACAAATAACCTAATTGCTAGTATATGCTAACAAAAGATCATTCCAGCCTTCCCAGTATTAAGAGAGTGGAAATAATCAATGAATGTGAGTAAATCAATGAAATTGTAACTAAGCATTTTCAGTTTTATTAGGAGTCTAAATAATGAGTGGTTTATCTAACATTTATAATATAATATATTGACACATTTTCAATATCTATGTCTTTTGCTCAACTTGGTTATAATTCCAAAGAAATTTTAAAATACAGATTATTTTGTTGACCTAATATTTGTTTTTTTTTTTTTTTTTTTTTTTTTTTGAGATGGAGTCTCACTCTGTTGCCCAGGCTAGAGTGCAGTGGTAGGATCTCAACTCAGTGCAACCTCCACCTCCCAGGTTCAAGCGATTCTCCTGCCTCAGCCTCTCAAGTAGCTGGGATTACAGGCACCTGCTATTTTTAGCATTTTTAGTACACACAGGGTTTCACCATGTTGGCCAGGCTAGTCTTACTCCTGACCCCAAGTGATCTGCCCGCCTCGGCCTCCCAAAGATTGGGGTTACAGGAATGAGCCACCATGCCTGGCCATATTTGTATTTTTCTAAAGTATGACATTCAAGATTATCTTCCTGTTTCAAATTAATAATTCCATAACAGAACATGTCAGAAGTAGAAGACATTTGAGCCCCAAAAGTTATAACGCTTTGATATATGAAACATTTATTCCAGAAATTCAATTATTGTTTGATTCTATGGTTTTATATTTAATAAAAAGACGACTCCGATCTTAACTTCATCTCTAATTTCTTTAGAGATTATATGCCCACACATTTTGTTTTTATCATATTTCTTCATACTGCTTCACTTCATATAAGCCCACTTTTATTAAAGATGTTCAAATACAATCATGAGAGGTTTTGATTTTCAGAAACCAAATACAAAAATTCAGTTTAACCAAGTGTGATAAAGTGTTATTTCTGTTTGGAACTTTTTAACAGCCTGCCTTTTACAGTAATATACCATAAAATAAACAATTTCTTCCATTGCATTGAAAGTGCTGCTTCTGTATAGTAGATCACTACCTTAGAGCTAATGTTTTTTTTTTTTTTAATCCTAAATTAATTTCTTTTAAACATTCTGAAATAACTTCTTTTTCTTCTAAGGAGAGACACAAAAGGGTTTTGTTTCTTTTGTTATTGTATTGTTTTATTGTATTAACTAAGTGTCCTAGGAGGAGCATTAATAGCAGGTGTTGGCTGTACTAAATGCTTAAAAGAACTGGAATTCAAAAAAGTTAAAGGACTTCTTTGATATGTTGTCACAGAATAAAAATTAGAGACATGAAGCCAGCTCCTGGTTGTTCTGTACCATACCTAGCATTAAACTTCACCTCTCTAGAAGGATTAGTAGTTGACCACCTCTTAAGATACTAATATTCTGCCATACTATGTTAAGAATTCTATCAGAATGTCTTAACTTACCAACCTACAAAATGACACCTACTTAGGTGACACCTCTCATGCCTTAATATAGAGAAATTTGTGCCTTGTTATACATTAAAGTTTTTGAAAACCCAGTTTTTGAAAACCCAGAATCTTTTGCAGTCTGTATTTGTGGCAAGGGCTATATTGCCTGGTTGTGCTAGAAACACATGAAAATCAAGAAAATACTCAAAATGGTAAGCAGATAATAATTTTTCTCACATAAAACTTATTTTTGCATGTCTTCATAGGTATATAATTGTTCGTGCATATACTTATTTTTATCAGGTGTTGCCTAGCAGCAAATAAACCCTTGCATATCTAAATCAGAGCACAGAAATAACTGAGCAAGCCTGGGGGATAGTGAAATTTCATTTTCAACATAATTAGCTCTGTAATTGTAAGGCCCAGCTTAGTAGATGTGTTTGGAAATGTAATTAATTTTGATTGATTTAAACACTGTTTAAAATGCATATTTTTATGTTCTAAAAGCTGAATTAGGTAGGGAAAAATTCAATTTTGAAATTAGTAGTGTTTATAAACACTATTGAGTTTTTTTAAAAGTTAATGTAGTAAAGTTAGCTGCAATTGCCTAAGTGTAATTTTTAGATGAAAACATTATACAACATAAATTAGTATAAATTACAAGAAATTTAAAAATCTGTTTTATGTCAAATCAACTAATAATAGAACTGTTACTACTTAAATAATCAAAACATTTTTAGAACAACACATCCTAATAATATTTATAATCCGAGGAATATAAAAAAACTATAAATCTATCCCTAGAGCTATCTTTTTAAATTATTTTTTATGGTAGTTAAAAACACACAACATAAAATTTACCATATTAACAATGTCTAAATACACATTCCAGTAGTGTTAAGTATATGCACAGTGTTGTGCAACTAATCTCAAGAATCTTTTCATCTTGTAGAACCTAAACTTTGTACCTACTAAACAAAAACTCCCCATTCTTTCTCCCAATCCCTGTCAAACACCAATTCTACTTTCCGTTTCTATGAATCTAACTATTCTAGGTACCTCATATAAATGAAATTGTAAAGTTTTTGTCTTTTTGTGACTAGTTTATTTCACTTAGCATATTGCCCTCGAGGTTCATCCGTGTTGTAGCATGTATCAGAATTTTCTTCCTTTTTAAGTCTGAATATGTCTTGTATGTATCCACCACATTTTGTTTATCCATTCATCCATCAATAGGCACTTGGTTGGTTCCACTTTTAGCTATTGTAAATATTCCTGATATGAATTTGGGTGCGCAAATTATCTATTTGAGATCCTACTTTCAATTCTTTTGGATATATACCCAGAAGTAAAATTACTAGTCATATGGTAATTTTAGTTTTAATCTTCTGAGAAACTGACATACTGTTTTCCATAGCAGCTGTACCGTCTTACATTCCTACCAAAAATGCACAAGAGTTCCAATTTCTCCATATCCTTGCCAACATTTATTTTCCGTTTTTATTTTTTTTGCTGGTAGCCATTCTGATGGGTGTGAGGTGATACTTCATTGTGGTTTTGATTTGCATTTCCCTAATGATTAGCAATGTTGAGCATCTTTTAATATATTTTTTGACCGGTTGTATATAATCTTTGGAGAACTGTCTACTCAGATTCTTTGTCTAGAGACAGATATTTTGACAAAAGGAATGCTAAAAAGGAATCCTAAATGAATTTCTTTTAAAAATCCTGAAATAACTTATTCTTCTTCTAAGGAGATACACAGAAGGGTTTTGTTCATTTTGTTGTGATATTGTTTTATTGTATTACCTAAGTGTACTAAGGAGAGCATAAAGAGCAGGTGTTGGCTCCACTAAATGCTTGAAAGACTGGAGTTCAAAAAAATTAAAAGACTTCTTTGATATATTGTCACAGAATAAAAATTAGAGATATGAAGACAGAATGATAATTAGAGACAAAATATCTGTCTCTAGACAAAGGACCTGAATAGACATTTAGTTCTAAATATATTCACTGATTTTTCTAAAAAAAAGACAGAAGAAATTCTTTAAAAAAAAAACAACAAGATTTATAAAGTTCCATATCAGAATAGAAGTAATTTGCAAAATAGTATTCAAAAATTTTTGTTTTGCTTTGCCTTTTGTTTGTCTTGAGGCCTAACAGGTTAAAAAGAGAAAAGAAAAAGAATCGTGCATTTTTCTTTCAATTACATTTTGCTGAAAGTAAAGCGTGTCCTAGAGTTGAGGAAATGAGGGAATTCTGATTTCCTCAGCTGGGAATGACTTACAGAGGTGAGTAGGCAGAAGTAGTGACACCACAGTCCGGGATACTTTTGAAACTTGGCAGAGGGCCCCACTAACCCTGAGGCTGTGGTTCTTTGAAGACCAGCAGAAGTTGCAGGAAGTCATGAGTCATCACAGTGTCAAGGCTTGAATGGCTCATTGGCCTTAATTCTTTCTGCAGAGTAATCTCCATGTTGCTCTTTATCTCATCAGCCTGCTAATTTCCTAGGCTTTTGTCACAGTCACTTGAACAAGATACTGCCTGATCCTTCTCCATTTACCAGAAAAATTAGTCCCAATCCTCCTCCCACATTCTAATCCCTGTATTCCTCTGCCCTCAGTTTCTCTTACCAAGATATCTCAATTTAAGCACAAGTAATTATTTATCTCTTCCATTCTAAGGTGTACTGGCTTCCTCCAGTTTTGTTTTACCCTTTCCCTGGGAACTGCACCCCTTTTGCATTAGGATGCTGTTCTCTTCCTCTTCGACCTTGAAGTTCTAATGGGAGCTGACTATGATAATACTTTACCTGCCTTAATAGAGTTGACTTATTCAAGGGTGGGCCAATCTAAATTCTCCCCTGTGAAGAGTGAAAAGACTGAAAATCCCTCTGTAGTGGTAATAGTGTGAGACTTGAAGACCCTAACCTATGAAAGAAACTGATCTTCAATTAAACAATAACCTTACATCTAGAGAGAACAGAAGAAAGACAGTCAGGAGGATGTCCAGTTCCTGGCTTCAGTTGCCCCTCGGGCTATGTTGCTTTCTGTGGTTCCACGTTTAGGCAATCCAGCCTTTCCATAAAGCCCCCTCTCTTGGGAATAAGTTGAATGGATTTCTGTCATCTGGAAACCAAAGACTCATGACTAATATATTTATTTCCCTCTGCCATTGAAAAATCCTCCTTTTATGCGATCTTAGATCTGACCTGGTGAGGCCTTTGCTTCTCTTTGGCTGGTTAGCATGACCTTCTGATGAGGCTTTACTAAAATCATCTGAAGCAAACTCTTTACTGTTGTCCTACAGAAATGCTTCATAGGAAGCAGAGTTTCAAAGTTATTTCAAGATTGAATAACATTTTTTTCCAGAGGTATTTTTAACTAAACTGGACCTGTATCATCCAGCTTAAAAGGTTTAATACCTATATGTACTAACATCTTCTGATGAAGGATCTACCATATCAACCTGTTCTGTCAGTCAAAAAGCAAGTTTATTTTAGATTCTATATAAATGGGCCTGTCTCTCCTCTTCTTCCAGGCCCTGAAGAGTTGATTTTGAATTTACACTCTCCATCAAAAAGAACTTATATTCAGATTGCCTTGGGGCATTAAGGATAAAGATAAGATAGCAGTCTTAATGTGGTGCTTTCAGCACTGTAGGATTGCAGTGGGTTTGGGCACAAGAGCCATTTTGGTTTCATTATTTATTTTAGGGTGAACACATATCTATGAGTGGTAGAACAGAGTACAGCAGAGTTCTGTAAACAAGTAATACATAAAAGTAAATTAGAATATGGAGTTTATAATAAATCTACAATCCGGTACTTTCAGGAGCTTATTTTACAGACCATAACCTGACTGCCTAGCCCATGACCTGATTCTGACGTGAGGAGATACTCAAATATTCCGTGAGAAATATAGCTCTGTACATGTTAGAAAACCCTTTGTGTTCTTTGCTCCCATTAAGAATAATCCAAAACAGACCAAGAAAAAAACCAGGGTAACACCTCTAGTCATGAACTAATCATTACTTTACACCTCAGTATGTTCATACCTGCTTCAGGCAAATCTCCATGAGAATTCTAAATGTTTTGATTGCTCAATAACCACTGGCAAAAACAAGGGGGTCTCTTGAGCAGCCATAGCAGGCCCTCCCAAGTGTGAATTACCAAAACCTGCTTATTTGCCAGCAGCTGCAATCTTCTGATCTCCAAAGCTACATTTGCTTGGAACTCAGCCTTTGTTTAGATCAATTAAATTGCCCTAGGCAAAATGCATGTTTCTCTCTTTACTGTACTTTTCTCTCTTACTTCTCTGCAATGTATTTAAAGTAAATACTATAAAAGAAACTTATGGATGTGAAAAGGCATATTTGGGGGATTAGAAACAAGGCTTTATGGTTCTAGAAATTAAACTTTCCTGTCACTCTTCTATTCATGAATGGGAAATGATACTGGAAACTTCTTTTGGGAGAATACATGTTCTCGAAACTTGTGTCAGTTATCAATGAAAACTCCCACAGTAAAGGAGATGCATGGCTATTTTGGAAAAAAAAGAGTAGGTTTAAAGATCTTGGCTGTTACTATTTCAACTTATTTTCTTCAGGGAACATTGGTCTTTTTCAGGCACATTAAAATTAGAGTTTTGAAAATGTTTGTAGTGCGTTCTGTCGTGTGAAGAGTAGGCTTGGACCCCAAGTTTAACCTGGAAGAAAAGATAGAGGTGACAGGTAAACTGTAGGAATCCAAATGATCAACTATAGTTCTCCAAAAGGCCAATAAAATACTGAATTGTAGAACAAAAACAGGACTCTGGAAACACAAAGCCATATTGCCATAGTCCAGGGACATAGGGAGGCTAATCTGACCAAATACAGATTAGCAAATACCATCATTAATCAATTATATTCACTTTTAACATTTGAATATGATTTTTAAGTTTTCTCTCCTCATTGTAGCCTTCTTGTTTTCTTCTTTGTAAATGTTTGAGATTTCATGTCTCCTGGGTATTGAGAAGATGCTGGAATGTATGACTATTCAAATTTACTTTTGAACATTTTTATTTTATTAAAATCTAGAAATAATTTTCAATCAAGTCTCCAGTATTAACAATCACCAGTATTTAAAATCTAGATATAGCATCTCTCCTTTTATGCTTGGGAAGATATTTTCATATAATCATATAAACAGCTGGAAGAATAGGAATTATTATTTCTCCTTTACAGGTGAATAGAACAGTAGCCCAGGAAGAAATGTAGAAGAAAGAACAGCAAAGTGTAGATTACGTTCTAGGTCTCCTGGGTGCTAATTCAGTGATCTTTCTAACACATCACATGCTATTTTTTAAAAAATGTCTCCAAAGTTTATTACAAAGGAATGGCCCCTATAGAAATCTATGAAATTAGATTTTTCTTTGCTTTGCTCTTATACATGTACTGCAAAAATTAACAATGATGCAAAGATAATTTGCCAGGAATAAACCACACATGTAGGTGTGAGAGATTTTCCAGCTTAACATTTGAATCATTAGTGAATGGAATTTATGTTTCATACTAACAGAAAACACAGCACCATTAATCCTCAAGATTCACTGAAAGACAGCTAACTAAACCTTATTTATCTTTGCTAATTGATGGATCCTGTGAAAAGGTATGAACACAGTTTATTGTTGTGGTTTTAATGAATGAAAACACCTTCTGTTGTGGATTGGTTTGGTAGTCAGTTTTGTGTTTAGATTGTTTTTCTTCTGTAAGGATATTGAATTTGTATCAAAGCCTTACTCCAAAATCTGTTTATATATAATAGCTTATCATATTTTCATCTTATATCTTTCCTAATATTCTGATATGGTTTGGATTTTTGTCCTTGCCCAAATCTCTTGTTGAATTGTAATCTGCAGTGTTGGAGAAGGAGCCTGGTGGGAGGTGATTAGATTGTGGGGGTGTATTTCCCTCTTGCTGTTCTCCTGATAGCGAGTGAGTTCTCATGAGATCTGGTTGTCTAAAAATGTGTAGTACCGTGTGAAGACAGCCTGCTTCCCGCTTGCCTTCCGTCACATAATTGTAAGTTTCCTGAGGACCACCCCCAAGCTATGCTTCCTGCACAGCCTGCCAAATGATGAGCCAATTAAACCTCTTTTCTTTATAAATTACCCAGACTCAGGGATTTCTTTATAGCAGTGTGAGAACAGACTAATAAATTTTCAAAGATAACCAAATTCCTGTGGCAACTCTTCCACTCCCCACACATTCAAAACCATGTCAACAACATGCCAGAATCTCATTTTCTGAAACTGTTGAAAAATCCTCCTGGAGGTTTCTCTGACTATTGAAGCTCTCTGCCTAAAAAGCTCAGAAAACAAGAAGAATCTCAGGTGACCCTGATCATCTGGTCTTTTTTTTTTTTTTTTTTTTCCTACATCCACTGATGTATCTTCAGGTTTGATAACTTTTCCCTATCTTGTAATTAAAAGGTAACAATTAAGACATAAGAATTAAGAGGTCATTTCATTCTGAATCCTCCCTATGGGTAGACCCTTTTCATCAAAATCACATATATTTTAATTTTTTTAATTTTCTGAGGATTGTCACCCTTAAATTCTTCCTATCGCAAATCATTCATTGTTACTAAACAATTATAAATTTAAGTTGTGCCTATTCTTTTTTATATGTAAGGTACAAAACAACTGTGTAACATTTTCCTTATTGATTGTATGAATTCACAGGCAATATTGTCACCCTTTATATTTTATTATTTTGTTCTCTACATTTTGCAATCTCAGTTTACTGGACTCATCCATAGATACCTAAATTGTCACCTGATTCTTCAGCTTTTCCTTCAACTTAGCATTAAAAAATGACAAATAAAAAAATCTTGGCTCTGTCTTTTTACTTTGTTGACAATAAGTTATTTAACCTCTCTAAAACTATTTTCTTAATTCATAAAATATAGGTAATAAAACTTATTTTATAAAATGTACATTTTAAACGCAAAATAATTTTATAAAATGGTCTTTACACAATGTCTGGAATCTAAACTTCTGGTAAACTGCATCCTCTTCACAGATCCCTAGGCTGAGGAGGATGAGGGCAGAGAGGAGGATCTGTAATTTGCAAGATATTTCTCCTTAAAAAAGAAAAGACAAAATAACAAAATGCCTAAATTAGCCTTTACCAAAATTCATGGATTCCCCAGGAAAGGCATTTCTTAAACTCTGGTCAGTTCACAGTGCTGCCTGTCTTTTGACCATCCACTATGGCTGTGTTTGCAGGGGCCGGCTCTGTTTCTGGCTTTGCCTGTTGGCTTCATCCTAAATAGGCTATTTCTTTACAAACACATCCCTTGATTGCTTTACGCCCATGTGTTCTGCCTGCTGTTCTCATTTCCCCAACTCCTGAGCTGATGTTACTATTCTTCAAATTGAGGGCACCCTGAGGATGGAAACCTGCAGGGCAGCAGAATGAATTTAATCCCATTGTTAGGTTCCATTCTAAACTACTCAGCAGGCAAAGAGCAACTCCTCACAGAATGTGTTGCTCCTGAGAGTGGAAGGGTAATGAACTGTAAAACCAGATGGCTCAGTCTCCCAAAGCTATTACAGGGTTAACTTTCCTCTTGCCTGGGATCCGCAAGGGTACCAACTCCTGCTGATTGTCTCTCCAAATCCCCAGGATAACTAACTCTGTTTCCTTTTTGGGGAAAAAATATTAAAATTTGTCAAGATGATCAAGAAACAGTGAAATTCTCAATTTCTTGTTGTAGAAAACTGATAGACACTATTTAATTCTTCTCCCAGTAATTCTAAGAGTTGATATTTTAATCTGGGAAGGTAGACAAAAGTTTTTGCCTGTGTATTAAAGAGAATATACCCAGTTAAAATGGATTTTATTCAAGAGAGAAGTAGAAAAGAATGCTGGCAAGGATGTGGAGAAAAAGGAACTCTCATTCACTGTTGATGGGAATGTAAATTAGTACAATCATTATGGAGAACAGTATGAACATTCCTCAAACTAAAAATAGAACTACCATATGATCCAGCAATCTCATTGCTATGTATATACCCAAAAGAAAGGAAATCAGTATATCAGCACTCCCATGTTGTTGCAGCACTTTCACAATAGCCAACATTTGGAAGCAACCTAAGTGTCCACCTACAGATGAATAGATACAGAAAACGTGGTACATACACACAATGGAGTACTATTCAGCCATGAAAAAGCATGAGATCCTGTCATTTGCAACAGCATGGATGGAACTGGAGATCATTATATTAAGCGAAATAAGCCAGGCACAGAAAGACAAACTTTGCATATGCTAACTCATTTTGGGGAGCTAAAAATTAAAACAATTGAACTCATGCAGATAGACAGTAGAAGAACGGTTATCAAAGCCTGGGAAGGATAGTGAGTGAGGAAGAGAATGAGGATGGTTAATGGGAACAAAAAGTATAATTAGAATGAATAAGATCTATTATTTGATAGCACAACAGTGACTACTGTCAACAATAATTTATTGTACATTTTATAATAACTAAGACTATTAAAAAGTAGAATGTTCGTAACACAAAGGATCAATGCTTGAGGTGATGGATTTGGTTACATTTTCAACAACACGCTCTGTAAGAAGCTCCATACCAATGTTTCTCTCTCTCTTATGACCTTTCCACGTATAACTTGATAGAAATAATTCACCGTCGGTGCAGGCATATGTCCCACATAAAGGCTAATAGGAACTGCATATGCATACACATCAAGGAAGGGCTTTTCCCATTAAAACAAAACAAAAACACTAAAGCTTTGGTCCTTTTTTTTTTCTATGCATTCTGTTTTTTAAAAAATACTGTTTGGAGACAATTACAGGGGCCATTTTTGATGTTATTGGTCAACATGGTCCTAAGGACATATTTTTTTTCTCAGAACTTGGTGAAAAGTGCTTTCATCTAATAAAAGCAAGAGATGATGAAGAGAAAACTAGCTTTGTTCATTTTGTCAATATGCAATTTTTGTTATCCTTTGGTTCTTTTTCATACTGTAATGCTGTGATGAATCAAACGCAGCTACAAATCTTGCAATATGATTTCTATTATAGATTGTCCTCAAGGATAACTATTTCACTTATAACATAAAATTTCAGGGTAATTTTTCAGAAATGTATTTGGGGGACCAAATGCTAGCCCTTTGAAGAAGTGTGTAAATGGGTTTCATTTTTTAATCTTGACTTTCAGCTATAAGTTTCTGACAAAGACTCTCTCTTTGACCAAACTGTAGTCAGGCTCCTCTGAGCCCTCTTCTCAACTAGGCTTCAACCCCAGGTTTCCCTGTCCTATCCTTCAGGTTCCAGTTATAGCAAGAATCCTGCTAAGTTAGTTTGGAGAGAATCTCTCCACCCTTCATATTTGATCACTCTTAGTATCTATTAATAATCAGATTCCTCATGCCCTACCCTCAATACCTGATCATTCTGGCCTACCTTCAGCAAGAGTCCTGTTATGTCAGTTTCACCAGAACCCCTGCTACCCTTGATGTCTCCTTTTAGCAGTTTTTAATCTATCAACCTGACTCTCCAACCTGCTCTTTTGTTATAAATCTCCTACTAGTTTTTGCTGTATTCAAAATTGAGCCTGATTTCTTTCCTGTATTTTGATAGCTTTTATATGCAATGGTTCTGTAATAAAGTCTTCCTTACCACCTTGTCAGAACTGTCAGAACAAGCTGTTTTGTTGGCTTGTTTTTGTTTTTGACAGTTCACTAGTTTTAATAAGTCTCAGTAATTGCATGAATGGGAATTCTCAAATAAATCACAGATACCTACTGGATGAGCTAACTTGTAGCTTCATTTTTCTAAGGAGAACATTTCAGAATCTTTACTAATCTTTGAAGAGAAAGTTTATTGCAGATGCTAATCTGACTTTTAATCTGCTTTTATTTTTTTCTTATTTATCTCTGCCTCACCTCTATTACTAACATGATATTCTTCAGGAATAAATGTTCTACTTCTAGCCTCTAAATCAAAGCATGCAGTTTCACACAATAAAATCAGTTCTGACTAGTCAGGGAAAAAGATAAGGATGTCTGGGCCGGGCGCGGTGGCTCAAGCCTGTAATCCCAGCACTTTGGGAGGCCGAGACGGGCGGATCACGAGGTCAGGAGATCGAGACCATCCTGGCTAACACGGTGAAACCCCGTCTCTACTAAAAAATACAAAAAACTAGCCGGGCGAGGTGGCGGGCGTCTATAGTCCCAGCTACTCGGGAGGCTAAGGCAGGAGAATGGCGTGAACCCGGGAGGCGGAGCTTGCTGTGAACCGAGATCCGGCCACTGCACTCCAGCCTGGGTGACAGAGCGAGACTCTGTCTCAAAAAAAAAAAAAAGAGATAAGGATGTCTGCCTCAAAAGTCTATTTAGAGTTTTGATGAAATAAACTTTTTCCAAAAAATCCATAAGCCACCAATTAGTATGTTATGAAGGAATATGCTATGCATTAAAACTATTTACCTAATTTGAACATATAGATGGCCAGTTATAGTCTTATCACAATATCAGAAAAAGCAGAATTTTCATGAGTAAAGAGTTAAATCAGAACTACTCTTAATCATAATAATCAACTCCTCAAATAACTATAAAAGTTATTAATGAATAAATAAGAGACACATTTGATTCAAGTCAGTTAATTTGAAATAGTTTGCCTAATTTAGCAAGCCGTGTGGAAATCAGAGAGAAAAATAAAAGGGCAACTAATATTTACTTAATTCTTCAACAGGTGTTTCATAATGTTAACTCCTTTAATCTTCACAACCTTGTAGTGAGTGTATTATCTTAATTTAAAATAAAGGAAACAAGATGTGAGAGGTTACGTAATTCGCCTAAGGTCAAAGTGCTAGGAAATGGTAAATACCAGATTTGAAATTAAGCCTGACTAAAAAAGTTCACGAAGGCTTTGCTAAGTCCTGCAGTTCAGGCAGGAAATAAGTTTTGCATCCTTAGCTAGTTCATGGGATTGCAACCATGGCATTCTAAGGTGACGCTGTAATGAGTCATCATGGCATGATTCCAGCCAATGTACAAATTGGCACATGGGACCTACTTGCATTCAGAAAAAAAATGACTAAAAGGGCCCCTAACAAATAAATAATATTTCAAAATTTGAGCTGGAAACAAAGTTCAAAAAAATAAATTTGTCAGTTTCATTGACTTATTTTAAATTGAGAATACATTCACTTGGTAAATAAATAGAGGGCATCCAGTGAAAAGTCTACCTCCATCTTTGCCCTGTGAGCCGAGAGTTTCTATTCTCCTCTTTCCATTTGTGAATCATGTGATTAGCTTTATATGTGCCCTTCCAGTGATTGTTCTGTAAAGACATTTTGTCACCTTTCTAATGAAAAAGGAAGCATAAGATACATACTGTTCTCTGTTCTGCAGCAAGTTTTTTTTTTTTTTCTCACATAACAGAATATCTTGGAGAGTTTACTAATCTTTACTAAAGATTGGTACATAGATAGCTACCTCATTCTTTTTTTTTTTTTTTTTTTTACAGTTGCAGAGTGTTTCATTAAATAGACAATAATTTATTTAATCAGTCTCCTACTAATGGGCATCATTTTCAAATTTCTTGCCATTATCATTTTCATTTTTGTGCTATACTTTCATCCTTGTTGGCCAATTATCTTTTAATTATTCAAATAATGCTTCAAAGAATAAAGTTGTATATACATAATTTCAAACAGGTATAGTCATATCTGTGGGTAAACTACCAAAATGGGATTGCTGGGTCAAAGAGTAAATGAACTGACAATTTTCTAATATCATAAGTAAATCACTTTTCATGGGGATTGTGGCAGTTTCTACTCCTATCTGCAATGTGTGAGCACACCTATTTCTCATAGACTTTATTTAAAAGAGAGATTTTTTTAAAAATCAAGTTTTGAGATTTTTGCCATTCTAATAGATTAAAAATGCTATTTTAGTATATTTATTACACTATATGTTGTACTCGGTTTTTATTTGTGTATGTAAGAATGATTGAAAATATATATTATATACTTTACTGCTTTATTGAAACCTCTCATTACTTATTGAGCAGTTTTTCAGGTGATTCACTTGGGCTCTTCTTACTATACAATGACATTGTCTGCACACCGTAATAACTCGACCTTCTTCATTGCAAACTCTGCTAGTTTTTTGTTGTTGTTGTTTCTAACTATATCGACTACTAATTCAGAATATATATAATAAAATTTCATGTAACTGTAAAAAATAAAAGAAAAAGAGTACATATAAAAACCTGTGCAACACAAGTCTATGATTTTGTTATAGTATTGCTCCAATGTCAATTTCCAAGTTTTAGTAAATGTACTGCAGTAACTTAACATGTTATCATTGGAAGAATCCGGTAAAGAATATACACAGGAACTCTGAACCATTTACACAAGTAAAATAAAAGGTTTCCTTGCATTTGATAGACTTTTTGCTCTAATTCTTATACTTATTTCTTTATAGAAACTTAGACTTTTTAGATATTTAGATATAATTATAGAGGGTAATAGTAGAAAACCCAATAATAGTGTTTAGTCTACATACATTCAAGTTTATAACATGTCTTACGTGTTGTGGTTGTATTTCATACAGCATGATGATCTTTCTCCACTTGAAAAATTAGATGAAAAATCACTCACAACTGGGAAATATGCTGCTGTTTCCTGTGCTGATCCCTGATGGGAAAATAGAAGCTCCTCTGTTCTCTGTGTGACAGGTTGAAGAAGGAAATATGATCCAGTCTCCTCTGAAATAATGCATCTTCACTGTGGATTATAGTGGAAGAAAGAATGTTAGCAAAATCAATGTGAAAGTAGAAACATAAAATCTTAGGGGTTGAGGTGGGGATGGAAAATCATTCAACATGGATTAAGAAGATCTGTCATATGAATGAGACTAAGTTTTCTGAGTCATTCTCTTGAAGGAGGAAGTTGAACTAGATGACCCAATGCAGTACTTCATAAGCATCGCTGATTTTCAGAAATGCTGGGAAGCTGCTAAGGTGATTCAGATGACAAGCCGGGTGTGAAACCCCACTGATTCAAGATAAATTTTATGTCTAAATTATTATTTTAAATAGGACCAGAACATCATCCATTGCAGAAATAACTGTTATTCCCAACAGATAACCAATTGACTTAAAAAGTGAGAACTCTTAAAACAACCCAAATATGTATTTCGGACCTTAGAAGAATAGTTATTCTTGTTTAAAAATTACTTTTCACCCATTGGAAATTTTGGATAACCTTCAAGTCTTCATTATTAAGCACTCCATTGATAATGTATTTGACTTAAATACATCCTAAATAACAGCTGTAAGTGAAATGAGCCAAACGTTTCTTTCATATGTTATGAGCTACTGTAATTATTTAACATTTGAATAGGATCACCATAAAAAAGGGGGAAATACTTCAGAAAAAGGCAGTATCTGACTTTATAAATGATCATACAATTCTTAATAGTTGATGTTTTATTTGAATTATCTCTAGCTCTTCATTGCTTACATTTCAAAAATGACTTAGCAAGTTTTCTTTCTCTTAAAAAATATTTTCACAATTGCTTAGGTAAAATCTTTTGCCTACATGGGGTTAACTGCTGTAAGTCCCAACTCTCACTTCAACCACTATAACTTCGTGCTTTACCTTCAGACTTTTTATCTTTAATACCAATATTTACCCATAACAGATTGATGTATTTTTAAAATAGAAACCAAGAACTGCTCCTTCAACTCTTCCTAAAAGGCACCTTTTATGAGAAATAGGTGTAGGCAGGGCAAATAAGGGACCTTGCCCATACTTGCCTATCTTCCCTCATTAAGGTTCTAGGGTGTCACTCTTGGTTCAGGTCCCACATTTGCACTCTCATCACTGCCCTGTGGGGAGGGCTGAGACCAACAATGACAAAATTTGGCTTCTGTTCTCCAAGGAAGTACCTGTGAGCACAGGCGGAGATTGTATGTATGATTATCTATATCATACATAGTAAGTCTTGATGGGGAAAATATTTTAAAGCCTGATGACCAGTCTTCTTCCCTCTTAGAAGTCTATGAAAGGCCCTGCTGCTATGCTAGTAATAAACACCAAAGAAGAGCTCCTTGAAGGCGGTGTCATAGATAAATGTTCTCTCACTAAGGCAATGTCAGAGGTTAAGTCCTTCATAACTAAGGCAATGGAGTGACGTTGAACTCTTGGTTGAATCCCAAATTGAGCTCTGCCTGATCTCCACATGCTCCCACACCTTTTTCACAAATAAATGCATATAATTTTTCAAGTTCCACCCAATAGATGGAGGCACAAAATGTACATGCTGTTCTTGATGTTTTAAGCCAGCCTGATCCACACCAGCGACAAATAACAATCAGGGTTTTACGATAATTCCGTTGCTGGTATCAGTACCTTCACCTGGCTTTCTCTGAATCTACAAAACCAAAATTTCTTAGCTCTGTGACCCTAATATTATCTTCATCTTCTAGTTCTTTTGACCTTTAGTTCTAATGTTTTGGACGTTGGCTTTCTCTTCCATTTTTGACTTAAATCAGACATTCATCTGTTAGTATTCCTTTGCTCATCTGAACCCACACTCTTACTTTGTTGGGAGACAGTTCTCCAGGGGTCTCATGTTTCTGCCCATCCTGTGAAACCTTCCATTCTCTACTACATTTTCAAAGATAATTGTGTAAGAAGGAAACAACAGATATTGGGGTCTACTTGAGGGTGGAGGATGGGAGAAGGGAGAGGAGCAGAAAAGATAACTATTGGGTACTTGGTCTAATACCTGGGTGATGAAATAATCTGTACAACAAACCCCCATGGCATGTGTTTACCTATGTACAAATCATCATATGGACCACCAACCCTAAAAGTAAAAAAAGTTAGTAAATATAAAAATATAGTCTGGGAGTGGTGGCTCATGCCTATAATCCTAGGACTTTGGGAGGCCAAGGTGGGCAGATCACAAGGTCAGGAGATCGAGACCATCCTGGCTAACACGGTGAAACCCTGTCTCTACTAAAAATGCCAAGGAAAAAAAAATTAGCCAGGCGTGGTGGCAGGCACCTGTAGTCTCAGCTACTCAGGAGGCTGAGGTAGGAGAATGGCGTGAACCCGGGAGGCGGAGCTTGCAGTGAGCCAAGATTGCTCCCCTGCACTCCAGCCTGGCCGACAGAGCGAGACTACATCTCAAAATATATATATATATATAATATATAATAAATAAAAATTAATATAAAATATAAACATATAATACTTAAAACCCCAAAGATATTGTGTAGTAAATAGCCTTGCAGGTATAATACCTACTTCCAGTGCAGAGGACGATTTCTTTATTGTCTAAGTTAATAAAGACAATAGCTCTCTCCAGGGCAAAATTTGAGCAAGTCTGTTAGCAGTACCTTTATAAGACTGAGGATTTCTTAGTCTCTGGGTTCCTCAGCACAACCTCTGTGGATGCAGCATTCTCCTGTGCCTGCCTCTAAGTCATTCGAGTGGGGCTTGGTGTGAAACAAAAACCAATGCAAAGATGGAGCTCATGCTGCCTGCTGTGTTATGAGTAATAAAGTCCTTTTTCTCTAACTCAAAAGTCTTATGTCTTCTGCTAGCATCTATGAGATGGTAGCTGGCTAACTTGTGAGCTTCTAAGTAGAATAAAATCCCACGCCATGTGCAGCACTTGACATGCCTCAGTTCATAGAACTAGTATAGCTGGCATTGTTTCTTTGGGGTTTTCCTAGAATTTATTTCCCTTTCCTGATGGTACTCTGTTTCCCTCTTGAGAATTACATGTTCCCCATTGGATACTATCTTCAGGAATGTAATTAGGTGTTCTGTCCTCCCCTAGTTATAACATGGAGGCGTGATGCAGGTTGAACTCATTGGAACTTAAACAAAGACAATGAAAACAATTGACATTGATTCATCCCCAGCAGTGACTCCCTAAACAAACATTATCTGCTATTTCTGTACATCCTTTTCCTAGAATCTATAGATAACTTGAACTCTGCCTATGTCCAGGTCAGTTTCCTCACATTTTCCATGAATTGTGTGAGATTCAAATATCCCCAAAATACATTTCTTTTGGTTGAAGTTGGCTTTTGTTTCTTTCCACCAAAGAACTCTAACATAGTCAGCCAGCATTCTGGGCAGTCTGCATCTCACTCCTGGCTAACATGGTGAAACCTGCAAGGTCACATGTGTTTTTGTGTTGTGGCCACCTGCCTTTTCATAAAGCATGGTTCAAATGCCTCTGATTATTATTATCACACCAGTAGCATGTATGGTGAATGCTCAGAGGAAGAGTTGTGATATGGAGTGCAGCTGACAGCCCACACTTGTTCTTTTTGCATACCTGAAACCTTCTTTTTCCCTATGCTTGTTGGATAATTAGAGGACAAATGGGTAGGTCTTTTTTGACTTCAGTGACAGTTACTAAATTCTTCTTAAAAGAATCAACTGAATTCAACTTAATTATCTCCAATAGAAAGAGGTCATGGCAGAGTATCAGCTAAAAGCAATTAAGCAGTCAACCCACAAATGTTCAAATGAATAAGTGATGAATAATTGGTTGGTTTCCTATTATATTCAATACAAATTGAGTGAGTAGAACAGATGGGAAAGCAGGGATAAGAAAATGTATACTATTTTGTACTAAGAGTTGGGATCCTGTTTGAGAATGATTAAGCCAAGAGTATGTTTTAACAAGTGGACTAAAATAGCAGGATTTAAATGTTTCTCACTACCACACAGCTGTTTTTGAATGAGAAGAAAGTGGAATTCAAAGATTAGTAATTGAACACATACTATGTACAAGACAATCCAAAAGATACCAAGATAAGTAAGACTTATTTTCTATCTAAATGATGATTACAGTGGGAGAAAAATGAGACAATCTGCTTAGCATAAAACAGAAAAAAATCATGAAATATAAAAATAAATTACAACAGTCATTAAAAATAAATAATCTGTGTCTGGGAGATGAGAACCAAGGTCAAAGTGGGCAGAGAAATATAGCCGTGAAAGAGCATAGAGACTTCCAGCAATAGCAAACACTTCGATGGGGATATGAGCGGAAGGTTTGGTTCCTGTCCAGTGGTGGTGAAGTGACAGAGAAAAATGGAGGAAGCAGCAACTAACTGGAAAGTTAGGCGAAAGATAGCCTGTAAAAAGCTTTGTGTGCCAAGCATGAACTGGCATTCTGTCAGAAGTGAGAGATCCTACAAGTTTAGAGGTAGGATTATGCTGTAATAGAGTGATGTTTTGAAAATATAACTGGTGGCCACATCAAGGAAAAACTGCAGAGCAGACGCACTGGACTAAAGAGCACAGAAGAGGCTGTGACACGGTCAGAGCTCTGCTAGAAGATAGTTAGGTGCCATCAGCTTGTAGAGTTGGAGAAGTCCGAGCACTAGAGAGGAGTATGGGTTAAGGGGGAGTCCCAGGAGACCAGGAGAGGCTCTAAACAAGGATGGGGGAAATGGGCGGAAGTACAGAACAGAAAGGTGAAAAATCGGGTACGGATAGAACCCATAGGCTCCTAGGCTCCAAACCTGTACAGCATGTTATCGTAAAGAATACCATAGGCAATTGTGAAAGAATGGCAAGTATTTGAGTATCTAACATAGAAAATGTACAGTAAAAAAATACAGTGTAAAAGATCATAAAGCAGATCCCTGATCCCTATATAGGTCGTGAATACACTTTGCAGCAGTGGAAGTTGTTCTGGGTGAGTCAGTGAGTGAGTGGTGAGTGAACGGGAAGGCCTAGGACATTACTGTATACGACTGTAGACTTTGTAAACACTGTTCACTGAGCCTACACTCAATTTATTTTAAAAATTGGTCTTTCTTCAATCATAAATTAACATTACCATACTGTAATTTTTTAAAGTTTATTTTTAAATTTTAAAGGATTTTGACTCTTTTGTAATAACACTGCTTAAAACACAAATGTAGAGCTGTAAAAATATTTTCTTTATATCCTTATGCTGTAAGCTATTTTTCTATTTTTAATTTTTTTTAAACTTATTAGACTTTGTTTGTTACAAACTAAGTCACAAACACATATAACTAACCTTGGCCTACACTGGATGAGGATCACCAATATCATTACCTTCCACCCCAACATCTTGCCCCACTGTAAGGTCTGTCGTTGTCTATGATAATGATGCCTTCTAGAACACCTCCTTTAAGATCTGCCTGAGGCCGTTTTACAGCTAACATTTTAAAAAGTTAAGTGTAAGGTATACACTAGAAAATAATGATAAAAGTACAGTGTAGTAAATAACCAGAAATATAGTCATTTACTATCAAATATTCACTGTACATAATTGTATGTATTTACTTTTATATGACTGGCAGTGCAGTAGGTTTATTTACCACAAAACATCACACAAACATGTGAGCAAATGCTTTGCTCTTGATGTTACAATGTCACTAGGTGACAGAAAATTTTCAGCTCCATTAAATGATTTGGGAGCACCATCGTATATGCAATCCGTAGTTGACTGAAGCATCATGATGCGGAGCGTGACTGTACCTAGATGTGAGAGGTAAAGAGAAGCAAAGCAATTCTGGAATGCATTCCTTACCTAGTTTTGAACAGCAAAAATTTGAAAAAGAATGTGGAGACAGGTAGTTTTGTCAAAAATTTTTTGAAAGAAACACTAGTTTTTGTAAAGTTAAATAGTTAATATTTTTCCTGAAGGACCTCTCAGAGCCTTTAATATGACAACATGCATTATAATTTTCTAAGAGAGAGGAATAGCTTGCAGCAACTACTAAGCCTAGTGTAACATAAACATTTATTTTAGAGTTATTAACACAATTTGGAAACAAAGTTCAGTAAACGTTACTTTGGAGTTTTAAGCCTAAGTGCCTGGGAGAGTGAAGTGTACAGTGGAAGCTCTTTTATTGACTCAACTAGGATGTATATGTGGTTTTCTAATCAAAATGTTTGGTTGGTTAATTACTTAAAATTTTAGTCACAAAGCAAAAATGTGCATCTCTTCACGAATTTCATGAGGAAGAACAAAGCTTTTCTACTAAGAAGAGTTCCCAGATGGAGTTCCTTGTCCTCTTTCATGAATATGCCTCCCTCATATGGCATCATCTACAATATTCCATTTCAGTTTCTTTAAAGTAGAATGAAACGCTCTGTTAATTCTCAGAGGAGTCCAGGAGATAACTCACTGTTGGATGGGGAAATTGATGGTTTTCAATTTGGATATACTGAATTTTAGAGTTTTCAGAATATGCTTGTAGAGATTTTTAGCTGGTATTTGGAAATGCATAAATTACATTTCCCTATAAGAATTAATGACAATTACAATACTTACTTTAATTGTATGTATGTATGTGTGTAAGAGTGTCTGTTTTTTCTTTATCTCCCTACAGAAGTATATTAATAAAGTTATTACTCATCTAATAAAATTACATGGTTTAATTTATTATAACTGCTATCATCACAATGAACATTACAGAGCTAATGTTTATTAGCTCTAATAAATGAATGGGATCTTTAGGAAATTTTTAATTAGTTTGCAGCAAACAAGTTATTAAGGAATTATTAAGAATTTTAACCTAATACAACAAGAAAGCCTAACACAATATTCCATTTGTCAAAATAGCGTATTCACCGAACATAAAGCATTTTTGTAGTTAGCAGAATCTTTGGTCTAGAGAATTCTTTGACTTAGTATTTGGGAATTTTATGATACATAAGGACAGAGCTACTTTTTTTTTATAGCAAGATAGTATAACATAGGGATTTGTGACACAGGTTCTAAAGCTAGACTGCTGGTTCGATCTTGGCTTTTGGGCTCATCCACTATGTGCGCTTGGGCAAATCATTTAAACCTCAGTAGAGACATGGGATGCCTCATCTGTAAAATGATGAGGATAATAATGTTTGCCCTATGGGGCTACTATGAAGCTTAAATGAGTAGATAAACTTTCAGGCCAAGTTACCAGTAAAACAAAAATTATAATTTTAATATGTAAAACATATGAAATTCTCCCAGAAGCAGAAACACAGGCAATTAAATCCTTTTCTGCTCATTAGAAGTAGTTTATAAGCAGGAGAAAACAGAATCAGGAAAGCAGAAAGTCAAGAAAGTGTAATCCCCACCTGGGGGTGAGGAGTATAGCCAGGCAGTGACACCCCAGCTGTCAGTTAACAAGGCCTCATACAGATGGACAACGCTGTGAATCAGTGAGACAGAAGCAATCAGGCAAGTAGGTATCAAGGAAGAGTAGACATTTAGATAAGTAATAGATTCAAAATCAGATGAAAATTATGATGCTCTTGGTGAAAAAAAAAATAATTGTAAGACTTCAAGAATCATATCAGAGTAAACAGGAGAAAAAGTGAAAGAAAAAAGTTCATAAGGTAAATTACTGTCATTCAAGATGCAGTGTGAATCTTTCTCAGGGAGATTTTTTCCTAACCACCAATCTAAAGCAGTAAAATATCATGACATGTCAGATTTTCAAATTAGACACATAAATCAGAGAACTTACCCAGTATCAAGTTAAAAAAGTTCCAAAGATGAAAATAATCAAGAAGGATCAGGAAGCAGCAAGCAAGGAGAGGATCTTAAAACAACTCCCCAGGCCCTTTCTTTCTGCATTGTACACATTCTGGTCCAGGATAACAGGTGAGTTTTTTAAGTGAGGGGTATGATCATCTAAGTTGCAAGAGAGCTTTATTGTATACTAATACAAACTTAGTACTTATGTGACATTTTTCAGGGAGCTATGCACCTTAAATCCATTAATATCAAGTTTGCTTACCTCAAGAAATCCTTGCTCAGGGACATCCTGCTGAAAGTATTCTACAGAAGACCCTCTAGCTAGAAAATACTATTTTATTTACCTGGTGGTCTATCATTAGCATATATTCAAGATTAGACTGATTGCCTGTGCCTTCTTTCTTTCCTGGGATGATTCTGCTGCCTAACTCCTTCCTTTCCAAGAAGTTACCATGTGATATAGTTTGGCTCTGTGTCCCCACCCAAACCTCATCTCAAATTGTAATCCCCATATGTCAAGGGAGGGACCTGGTGGGAAATGTTTGAATCATGTGCATGGTTTCTTTCATGCTGTTCTCATGATAGTAAGTTCTCATGAGATCTGATGGATTTTTTTTTTTTAATATCTTAAAAAAAATTTATTATTTCATTATGTTTAATTTTTATGGGTACATAGTAGATGTAGACATTTCTGAGATACATGAGATGTTTTGATACAAGCATGCAGTGTGAAATAAGCACGTCATGGAGAATGGAGTATCCATCCTCTCAAGCATTTATCCTTTGAGTTACAAACAATCCAATCACACTCTTAAGTCAAGCTTGTCCGACCCAGGGCCGCACGTGGCCCAGAATGGCTTTGAATGCTGCCCAACACAAATTAATAAAGTGTCTTAAAACATTATGAGATTGTTTTAGGATTTTTTTTTCTTTTTTTTCTTTTTTAAAATTTTTTTATTATTATTATTATACTTAAAGTTCTAGGGTACATGTGCATAACGTGCAGGTTTGTTACATATGTATACTTGTGCCATGTTGGTGTGCTACACCCATCAACTCGTCATTTACAGATCTAATGGTTTTATAAAGGGCTCTTTCCCCTTCGCTGTCTTCTGTTCTCTCCTGCTGCCATGAAAAGAAGGTCCTTGCTTCCCTTTCGCTTTCCACCATGATTGTAAGTTTCCTGAGGTTTCCCCAGTCATATGGAACTATGAGTCAATTCAACCTCTTTCCTTTATAAATTGCCCAGTCTCAGGCAGTTCTTTATAGCAATGTGAAAATGGATGAATACACCATGTTTTGGTTTTCTACTCGGCCCATTGCATTTGTGTATTTGTTCATTTTCTATCCCTAATCCCTGCCTACTATCACCACTAAAAGGTAAGCTCCATATGGGTAGGACATTATTTATATTATGAATTGCTGTCTTCTCAGCCCATAACAAAAAATAGCGGCTCAATAATTACTTATCTTCTTCATAGGACAGTGGTTAGTTTTTAAGGATGAATTGGATTTTGACATATTAAGAAGATGAAGATGGCATTCTAAGTCACAACAAACTGTGTAGAAAAGTTTGAAAGAATAAAAGCATTTGAGTGGGCTCCATCTGCTGAAATAGCTAACATTTTATTTTTTGTTAATCATGGCCTTTTGAGATTTGAAGACCCATCCAAAATAACTATGGGTACCAAGTCTGTTCTTCTCTACCACAATAACTATCCTTTAAAATGTTGATATTAAACTGAACTTTTGACTACACAGTCTTAAGTCCATTTAAGATACGTAACACATTCTTAATTATAACAGTTTTAAAAGCTTAATGGAGTTATATATTATGCATATAAAGACTTTCTACATAGATGATTATGTCATCTGTTTATTTAACACACTATTATTTAACAGATGAAAGACCAAATGCCAATTACCGTATGGAAGGTGAAGTTGAATGGATATTGCCTCCCAGATACAAGATTAAAGCTAGACTAATTTTGAAATAAAAAATGTGTTTACTCCATCCAAATTGTCTCTAAATTAAACTATACAACACCATCTTGAAAGGCAATAGAGTATAGAATTTAAGAGTATACGTTCTGGTGCTCCTTTTGCCAGTAGATATGCTAAAAGAGTGCAGGTTCTAGAATCAGACTGATTCAATTCAATCTCCACTTCACCATTTGTCTTTTAAACGTAAATTAGTTCACTCAACTCTCTATGCCCATTCAAAATTCATTCATTATTAAAAATTCTTCACAAATTAGAAATAGAAATACACTGTACATAATTAAGGGTATCTATAAAAGACCTACAACTAATATTATAGTTAATGGTGAAAGACTATTTTTCCAACAAAAATATCCATTCCCAAAACATATTCACCCTTTCACTCAGGGCTCTAGACAATGTAGTAAGGCTATGAAAAGGAGTAAAAGGCATGTAGATTGGAAAAGAAAACATACAACTGCTTTAATTCACTGATGATATAATCACCTATGCAAAAAATCTCTAAGAAATTACTGAATATCTACTTGAAATATTAAGTGTATTTAACACGGTCAAAATACACATATACACAAATTTTATTTCTGTATAATAGCAACAAAAATTGGAAAATAAAATTAAATATACCATTTGCAAAAGCATCAGATAAAAACTTGAAATACTTAGGGATAAATTTAACAAATATGTTCAAGAACTGTATACTGAAAACTATAAAACATTGCTGAAAGAAATAGAGATACATTGTTTTCATGGTTCAGAAGATACAACATTCTTAAGAAGTCGAGTCTCCCCAGTTTATCTGTAGATTCAGTGAAATCTCAATCAAGATCCAAGGAGGCTATTTTTTTGGGGATATTAACAAAGTGCCTTGACAATTTACAAAGAAATGTAATGAATAGGAAAACCAAAACTGCTTTGAAAAAAAAGTTGAAGGCTGATCTACTTGATATAAAAACTTACTGTAAATATAATCGAGGTAGTGTGGTATTGACATAGGGTAGACAGATAGATTAATGAAACAGAATATTGTCAATAAACAGATTTACATGTATGTGTTCAACTGATTTCCAACAAAAATGCCAAAATAATTCAATGGAAAAGCACAGTCTTTTTATCAAATGATCATTATATCTAAAATGTATAAAGAATTTGTTTTATTTACTAATAAAATAGAATTTTGACCTAATTGAAAAATGGACAAAATGTTCAAACAGACTCTTTATCAACTGTACAGATGGCAA
Source organism: Mandrillus leucophaeus (assembly GCF_000951045.1). NCBI lineage: Eukaryota > Metazoa > Chordata > Mammalia > Primates > Cercopithecidae > Mandrillus > Mandrillus leucophaeus. The sequence continues at coordinate 3,556,876 of NW_012101932.1, read as the reverse complement.
GTAGGTATGTGAAAAGAGGCTCAGCATCATTACAAAGTAGGAAGAAAAACAATTAAAAATCACAATATGATTCAACTACATATTCACTAGAATGGTTAAAGTCGAAAAAAGACTGAGAAGGAACTTTTGAACCAAACAAAGTGGTGTAGACTCATTTCTCCAGCCTCCTCTCCACTAAAAATGACTGTAAACTATGCACATTGGGTAAGATGCAGTCAAAGCAAAACTTTGAAATACGGTAAGAGGAAGGCAAACTAGTTTTGCAGTCTATGACTACAGAAACAACACAGGAGCAGGATGTCTTATGACGCCCACCCAACTGATAGAGGTGACCCAGGTTTCGCTTTTATCAACCCCAACCTAGTAAGAGACAGCAGATGGGCACCACCAGCAAGGGAGATTCATCACCAGCTCCACTAACAAGAAGCAATTTGAGGAAGAGCTCTCCAAACACAAAGCAAAGCAAGCAGAAGGAAGAAAATAATGAAAATAATAAATAGTAAATATAAAAACAGAAATCAATAAAGTTGAAAATAACAAATGAGGAAGTCAATAAAATAATGCTGAATCAGATAATCTGAAGAGTCCTATTATAATCATTAAAATTTTGAATTCACGATTAAAAACCTCCTAAAGAAAAAATTGTCAAGCCCATATGGTTTAGCCGAAGAATGCTATCAATCATTCAGAGAAGAGTTAACATCAATTTTATATGATCTCTTGCAGAAAATATGAGTGGAGGGAACACAGCTCAACTCATTTCATAAGGACATTAGTACCTTGATACCAAAACCAAAGACGGTACAAATAAAGAAAACTACATAACAATATATCTCACGAATTTACATGAAATTCCTTAACAAAAGTTTAGCAAACCAAGACTAACAATGTATTGAAAAATGTACATCATGACAAGTGGGATTCATTCCAGATATACAAAGCACTGGACAAAACCCAACACCCATTAATAATAAAAACTTGTCAGTAAATTAGAAGGAAAGGGATATTACCTCAACCTGATAAAGAACATCGACAGAAAATCTACCATGAACATCGTACTTAATGGTGAAAGAGACTAAATATTTTTCCCTTAAAATTGAGAATTTTTAGACAAGAATATCCATTTTCCTTGCTCTTATTTAATGTGGCACTGGAACAATTAGCCACTGCAATGAGGTAAGAAAAAAAGATAAAAGGCATACAGAGAGAAAATGAATAAATAATATGACTCCTATTTTCAGATGGAATGATTGTCTACACAGAAAATCCCCCAAAATCTGCACACACAAAAAATATGGAAACATTTAATTTTTAAAATTAAAACAAAAATACTAAAAATGACTACGTGAAAATTTAAAACAAACTTAAAATTGCTATAACAAAAGTTAAATGTTTAGATATACATATGACATTACAGGATCCATATATAAAAAATTACAAAATGGTGATAAAAGGAATCAAAGACCTAAATAAACGGAAATACATATTATATTCCTGGGTTGAGAACATCAACAAAATCTTTACTATGTTAGTTCTCTTTAAATTGATCTACATGTTTATGCAATTTCTATCAAAATCTCAGAAAAGTTTTGAACAAACCTAGAAAAGCCTATTTTGAAGGCACATGACCTAGAATAGCTGAAACAATCTTCGAAACAAAATGGAAAGCTTCACCCTGCTCCATATTAAAGCACACTGCATAGCTACTCTATCAAGATAGGGTGGTACTGATAGAGGGATAGACACACAGATCAATGGAACAAAATAGAGAACTCAGAAATAGACCCACAAAAATACACTCAACTGATTTTTGGCAAAGGTGCAAAAACAAATTAGTGAAGGAAGGACTGACTTTTCACCAAATGGGGCTAGAACAATTGGACACCCATTATATTTCATATTTTAGCAAAAATACGAACTCAACCTAAACCTCATGCCTTATAGAAAAAGTAATTCAGAATAGATCATGGACTTAAATGTAAGGTATAAAAACTGTAAAACATTTGGAAAAAAAGGGTAAAAATCGTTGGAGTTCTAGGCTAGGCAAAGAGTTCTTATATATGACACAAAAAACATAAGCCATTATAGAAAAATTGATAAATTGAACCACATCTTTTTGCTCTGTGAAAGACTAGGTGAAGAAAATAAAAAGACGTGAGACAAAATAAAAAGACAAAACTGAGAAAATATTTGCAAACTATGCATCCGATGAACAACTGGTATCTATACTATATAAAGAACTTTCAAAACTTTACAGTATAAACAAACCAAAAAAACAACCCAATTGCAAAGTGAAAAAGATACAAACATTTCACTGAGGAGGATACACAGATGGCAAATAGACCCAGGAAGAAATGTTCAACACCATTAATCATTAGAAAAATACAAATTAAAACTATAACAGGATATCACTATACACTTACGAGAATGGCAGAAATTGAAAATAATGACAGCACTAAATGCTGGCAAGGATATGAAGAAATTGGAGCACTTACACATTGCCAGTGAAAATATAAAGTGATAGAGTCACTCGTGAAAAGTTCATTTCTTATTTTCTTTCTTTTTCTTTTCTTTTTTTTTTTTTTTTTTTTTTGAGACAGAGTCTTCTTCTGTCACCCAGGCTGGAGTGCAATGGTGCAATCGCTCACTGCAACCTCTGCCTCCTGGGTTCAAGCAATTGTCCTGCCTCAGCCTCCTGAGTAGCTGGGATTACAGGCATGTGCCACCAAGCCCGGCTAATTTTTGTATTTATATTTTCACCATGTTGGCCAGGCTTGTGTCAAACTCCTGACCTCAAGTCATCCACCCGCCTTGGCCTCCCAAAGTGTTGGGATTACAGGTGTGAGCCACCATGCCTGGCCACATTTCTTGTTTTCTTAAATAGTCAGTATCCTGTTCCATTATTTCTTATAATTGCATGTGAATCTACAATCATCTAAATTAAAATTTCAACTAAAAAGACTGACAATACCAAGTTTGTGTGAAAATGTGGAGAAACAAAAAAACTCATCCATTCCTGATGAGAATGCAAAAGGGTACACCCATTTTTGAAAAGGTTTTGTTAGTTTCTCATAAATTTTAACTATACACCTAGCAACCCAGGAATCCCACTCCTAAGTATTACTCAAGACAAATGAAATCACATATTGATAAAAAATATCTAAACACAAATGCTTACAGAAGAATCTTTCATACTAGCCAACAACTGGAAACAACTCAACCTTGTGAATAGACAGACAAATTGTGGCATAAGCCTACAGTGGAATACAGAATACTACTCAGGATTAAAAAGCTATGCTACTCATACATGCTAAAACATGGATGCATTCCAAAAGCATTATGCTAAGTAAAATAAGTCAGGCACAATCGACTATTTATTATATCATTTCACTTAGATGACATCTCTAAAAAGCTAAAACTGTTAAGAAATGAAACCAATGGTTGCCAAAGGTTGGGGGTAAGAGGAGAAAATTGATTCCAAAGGCACACAAAAAACCTTTTTGAGGTGATGGAAATATTCTCTATCTCAGCTGTGGTGATGATTACATTGTACAACTTGTCAAAACTTATTAAATTATACTTTCAAGGAATGAATTTTTGTGTATGCAAGTTATATCTTGGTTAAAAAAATAAAATTTTCAAGACTTTTGAATAAACTTGATCAATATTTAAATAAACTATATTTCTATATATCAGCAATGAATAGGAAATTAAATAAAATACTATTTACAACAGCATCAGTAAGCAACAAATTCGCTAGGAATGCAGCTAATAGAAACACGTATCTCTACAACAGAAAACTATTAGGGTGGCACAAAAAGTAACTGCGTTTTTTTATTACTTTTAATGGCAAGAACTGCAATTACTTTCACACCAACCTAATAAGAAACATTATTTAAGGTAAAGAGGATCTAAATCAGTGAAAGATATAAGAGCTTCATTGATTGGAAGAGTAAAGATATTAATATAAACAAATCAATTCACCCAACACCATATTTATCTGCAGATTCAGTGCAATCCTAATTAAAATTTCAGGTTAAAAAAATAATTGAGAAGCCTATTATAAAGTTTTATGTAAAGCAGAAGGCCAAAAGAAAAAAAAAAAGCCAAGGCAATCTTGAGGGAAAAAGTGGGAGAATTTATACTATCGGATATTAAACTTATTATAAAGCTACAGTGATTAAGTGGATATAATATTGGCTCAAGGAAGGACAAAAAGATCAACTTATAAAGAGTACCTGATTTATAACAAAGCTACCACTAAAATGCAGTGACAGAAAACTATTCAATAAGTAATGCTGGATTAATTTGATAATTAAGAAAAGTAAAAGCTATTTGAAGAAAACATAAAAGAATATCATCATGACCTTGCGATAGGCAATTTTTATACAATAGGACACAAAAACATAACTACTAAAAATATCAGATTAAATAAGAATCTTTGTTTATAAAAATGTCATTATGAGAGTGAAACGGCAAAGCACAGAATATAAGAAGATATTTGCATTGCATATGCTATAAAAAAGACTTAAATCCAAAATATAAAAGAATTTCTACAAGCCAAGAAACTCAAGGGGAAAAAAATGTGCAAATTTCTCAACAAGATAGGATATCCAAATGGACAAAAATCGTATGTAAAAGTGGCTGATTCATTAGTCATCTGGGAAATGCAAACTAAAACCTCAATGTAATGCTAGTACAGAACCAAACAGAATTAAGAAAAGTAAAAGAAGAAAATGAAATATCAAATGTTGGTAAAGATGTAGAGCGTAAAAGATAGAGAGTAAAAATTAATAAAACCATTTGAGGAGACTGCTGGGCACTAGCTATTAAAGCTCATCATACACATACACTAAAATCCAGTAATTTCATTCATATTATTAAAAAGAAATGTTTGCACATGGATACCAAAGATATGTACAAGACTATTATTACCTGCAGTATTCTTAAGACTCCCAAACTGGAAAGAATCCAAAGGTCCATTTGTAGTAAAATATATTTTAAAAAGTATGGTATATTCACACAATGGAATACTGTGCAACAATTCAAAAAGGACAAACAAAACTGTGTAAATGAATTTCACAAACATAATGTTAAGGGAAAGAAACCAGCACAAAAAGGACATATTGTTTGATTCAATTTATGTAAAGTTAAAAAGAAAAAAACAAAACCAGTTAATACTAATGGTAATGAAAGTCAGAAGAGTGGTTTTCTTTCTTGGGGGTAATGTCTGGAAGTGGCAAGGTAGGTTTCTCAGATTATTGTTATAGCCAACAACTTGATCCAGGTGATAAATAGGTTTGTTCAATTTGTAAAAGTTTATAGCATAGCAACTTAGGATTTGTATGTTTTTCCTAAATATCTATGTTAGAATTCAATGTAAGTTTACAAATGAAATGGGAGTAACAGACATATCCATTAAAATGTGGCATCAATTCTATCAGGATATATACCATTATCAGTGTTCACACATCCAGACCAATAATAAGTAAAAAATATACACATACAGGGGTCTTCTAAACATTACAAATATATTCTTCTAAGAATCCAGCCCTCAAAACTTAGCTAACTTTTGCCAGTGTGGTAATAATAGTGTGAATTTAAGAGTGGAAATGTAAACATGCAGTAAATTTCAAATAATTTTATTTTAAAATTGGATAATTACAATTTTACTATAACAGCAAGACTGGCAAGCAGAGGCTATCTCTAGGAATTAAGATTAGCTCAAATATTTGCACAATAAATGATTTTTTCCCAGAAATTCCACAACATAATCCTCAGGGTGTATCTCACCACTATTACATTCAGCCCTTCCTATCTGCGGATTCCGCATCTACAGATTCTCCCAATTGTGGATGGAAAATACAATATTGGAGAGATGCAGAATATGCAAATACAGGAGGCCAACTGTGGGACTTGAGCATACACAGATTTGAGTATCCACCTGGGTTCCTGGAACCAATCCACCCAGGATACAGTGGGATGATTGTAGTTGGAATCCTTCCAACTGCTACAGCAAAGAAGTGAAAACATTAGTCATCACCAAGTTCTCATAGTGTATTTCCTTGGACCATTAGCTAGAAAACTCCATGTAAGTTTATTTAGCTACCGGTCTGTTTTTAAATTCTTCTATGTATACTATATATTTGTGTTTAAACACATTTTGTCATATTATTTTTTAGAATAAGATTTATATTAATTCAACAAACATAAAAAAACTGCAGAACACTACAATATTCATGAAATTATTGAACAGAAGATACCTTGTTGGCCTTTTTAGAAACCTCTCTTTGGAGTAATAGGATAGTCATTCATCAGTAAACATGGAGAGATTGTTTCCAGGACTCCTGTTGGATACCAAAATCCTCAGACACTCCTGTCCCTTATATGAAATGGCACAGCGTTTATATATAATCTACGCATATGCTCCTGTATGCTTTAGATCATCTCTAGATTACTTACAATACCTAACACAATGCCTACACATCACTTCATTCAGGTGGACTCAAGGTAGTATTTAGCACACAGCAAATTTGTTTTTCAGAACTTTAGAATTTTTTTTTTCAGAATATTTTATCTGAGATTGGTTGCATCCAGGGATCTGGAACCCACAGATTCAAAAAGCCATTTGTGTGTGTGTATACATACAGTGTGTGTATGCTGTGTTCTGGTAGGGGAAAGAGGTCATGAAGAAGTGACTCAAGTTTACTGAGTGAAGAAACACACAAATTTTATTTAGAAAATGAATGACCATGTTTGCAACAAACTCCCAAAATATCCACCATAAGATGGCCATAATATTCTGATGATCAAGGAGCACGAACGTACAAAATTTATTGGATTACTGCAATTCTCAGAGGCACAAAACCTGACATGGTGTGATGTAGTATATAATCAGTCGTAGGGGGCGGGGGGAAAGAACATTAAGTCCTTAAGAAGGCTTAGGAAGACAAACACTAGATCTTTTTGTTTTTCTACCTTCCTTTGGACAGTGTTACATTTCACTTTCTTCTTTGCAAAATGGTTCCAAATTCATTTGCTCAGGATGTATTTAAGATAATAACTTAAAACAATAGTTGTTTATACTCTATGCATATCATGCATGTTCTACTGGTTCAAGGACAAAATTAAAACAAGGTTTTCTCTGTAAAGCAAATATATTTATTATGCACTTTCATATACATAGGGATTTTTTTGAGTAATATCATACAAGGGATAAAATAAAACTTTTACAATGTGAAATTCAATGTACACTTTAGGCTATTTACATACCCCAAACCAAAGGAAAAATAAAAAGAAAGCATTTGTTTGCAACTACATTTGCTGAGAAGTGTAAATGGAGGACATTAAGCAAAACAAATATTTGCATAGCCAAAACAATATTGAGAAAAGTATTTACTTTTTTTTAAGTATCAAACTATTTTTTGGTGAGAATTCCAGTGAGGGTGAAGGTGAAGACAAAGAACAAAAAATATTCGCTGTACTTCGCAGTACGCACTGGTTTCAGGTCATTTTTCCTTCCAAAACCTTTCTTAGAAACATTCAGATTTTTATTTCATTACTGTATTTTTATCACTTTCCTTATTATAAACTCATGATATTTAGGGAATAGACACAGACAGAATGTTATAAAAATGTTACAAGCACATGCCATCATAGTTGTGTAGTGGCAACAGCTGATTTATAAAATTTAAAGATTCTAATTTCAAAAATATCTATTAAGGAGTTTTATATTTGGAGGACAATTTTTACTTTTTAATAGAGCAGAAGCCATTTTCATTTATAGTATTAAATCCCCCACAGAAACAAATAAGCAAAGCAGGGCATCTCCAGCACCCATCCTAGCATCCTTATCCTAACTCAAAGTCATTTATGTTCTATTCTAAAACATAATTTATATAAAAACATCCCGAGGAATACTTACTTTTGAAAATCGTATTTTTCCAATAGGTTCTCTTCCTACCAACTGCTTCAAGTGTATATAGTATGGATATGAAAACATTTAGCTCTTTGAAAAACATAAATCCCTTATGCAATGTCATATCTTTGCCCTTTGGACACAAGGTGCAATTTTGTAAAAACAATAAAATTAAATAAATACAATTTCAATAATTCAAAGTTAATAGAAAAACTGGCAGCTTTCAGGGTTCTCTTTCTAAAGAAAAATACATGTAATAGAAATTAGAGCTTCATCCTCTACAGTAATGTAAATGTACTGTATTTATGAGTAAAGTTGGTTCTAATAATAGTATGTGTTCATATTTATTAATAGACTCATTAACACTTTTAAGGCTACTTTGCAAGAGTCCTATTAAGTGTATTTAATAAATGTCCCATAGGGACAAGAATTCAATACTTGAAACATTCACATTTGAGTTATTAATATTGCCGTGTCACCTTAATATCAATTGAACTTATCATCTTATCTCGTAGTCCTCACTATGACTCATAGACAAAATGAGTTTTGCTGACTTTAAAAAATAAAAGCAAGAAAAGCCTTACAATAAGATTCAAGTGAAACATTTATCATAACACATTTCTATTTCCACGAACAATGTATCACATGTGTCCTTCATATATGAAGATGACATTACTGACCTTTGTTACTAGGACATTTAAAGATTTTGTTCTAGAAGTAGCAATGGTTTTGTGCTGAATCTCCACATTCTCTTTCCTCATTCCTCCTTATCAACAGTACATGAAAAGAACAGAATTTCTGGGTTCTATAAGATTAACAGGCCCATTCTAAGATCAAATTCACAACCTTGGCTTCTGAACTGTTATGACTACTTTTCCAGACATATAAACGACCCATCTAAGCTATAGCTCCACTGATTTAAGAGTAAGGAGACTAAGGCTGTGGGTCACATGCTCATTTGAACCTATTTTACCTTGCTTGTCATGAATTTCTCTCTTAACCCTGGCATCCAGCCCTCCTGCATGCAAATGTACAAAGAAGAAAACAGGAAAGAGTATGAGGATAGAAAAGTGCAAATCCATCACTATTAAGTCACAATAAAAAGTACACGTGCTATGATTGACAGGTGAGCGGTGTCATCTGTGAAGGACAGCACATTTTATATTCATCAAGAATACTCATTCATCCAACCAAACCATTAAAATTAATCCAATTGATTTTGAGTGGGGCTATTTTGGTCATGCAGCAATTTACAAAATAGAAACAGCTGAGAGAAGCCAGCAAAATTAATTTATTTAGCCAGGTGGAAGAGGTCAGTTTAGTCAATGAATTATTCAGGGATCAAAAATCTACCCTTAGATAGACAGGTGCATTTCTCTCTGCACACACATGCGACTGAGGCATGGCTTTGTCCCTGAGAATTTTCATGCCTCAGGAATGATAGTCTGTCTTCTTAGAGGTGGAATGACAAAGTGAATGGAAGGTGAAATTGTATCCCAGTGGATGAAATAGGACTTTGTTCTGCCTACAGACTGGTTGGTTGGTTGTTCTGACATGTTTAGCCACAGATGAGAAGAATTCTACTGGGAAAATCCAGATTTAAACTACTTAGAGCAGCTCCCTAAACTACTACAAAGTATTTTTTTAATCTGCCAAGAAATCATTTTTTCTTTTCAATGTGATATTTATATAGAAACTGATTTTTATCCAATGCTGAAGGTGTAGTGAACATAGAACAGTTGCAAGATTTGTTTTATTGAGTAACATTTTTAAAGATACAAGAAACAGGCCATACACTACAATGCAATGTGACTAAAACAGTATGTTTAAGTTTCTTTTGCCACAAAAACAAAAACAAAAAAAAATAAATACAAGGAACACTGCCTTTTCATATATATTTGATCATGGCACATGCACATTTTAAAATCAAATCTTAACTTAAAATACTCAATTTTTCTTTTCAGCTTTTATCAGGGAACTGCAGTATGTATCTGCATTTTAAAAAAGTGCTTATTCCTGTGTAGTGAATACAAAGCACACAAAATGAAATTTTTTAAGCACAGAGGGTTACATTGAGAAGGCAGCCTTACTATTTAGGCACATTACAGTAATTAAGGTAACTGTACTGCAGAGATCACATTCTTCATTTTTTTTTTTTTTCAGCAAATCAACAGGCATGTTTTCATCCAGTAGCTGAAGAATCACTCCATCACAATGTCTTCTGTTTCACAGAATAGGAAACTAAGGTAAAAATTAAAAAAAAAAAATAATTAATTTCTACATTGTATTATAGAGCTACATATCATTTTAAAACTTTATATAATACATTTACCTCTACTTATCTTTATCTATATATTTACCATGCAAAGCGCACAGTAGACTTAACTATTATTTTACTTATAAGGCACTTTTTAAATTCCACAAAATGTTTACCTTAATTCAGGTGTTTCATTTTTAATATGTATTTATACTTTGCCTTTACAACAGATATCATGAAAGTTGAAACGATGCACCATCAGAACTAATTATTTTAAAAACGAATTGCATTTGGGGACTGAATTAACTACTTTATTCAAATTATTTTTGAATGACATTTGACTCGTCACCCCTAGATTCACACTGAAGGCTGTTTATTATTAGAAGATATGGGGAATTTATCTTTAATAGTATTTCACCTATTATATTCCTAAAATATATTTACAAAGACAGAAGCAGGAAGAAAAGTCATTAAGCAAAGTGGGATAAATATAGCTGCAGTGTAAGCTAGGAAAGATCCCTAATAAAATCTTCAGATTTATCTCCAACATAGGAAATGTGCTTCTGAAAAAGCATCTAAAATATAAAACTTTCATATCTATTTTCCTACTAACATCCCCTGTATTATTAACGAAGCATCCTTTGTCATGGGGAGGAAAAAAAATATTTTTATTTAATAAATATGACTATTTTATCTAGGTATAAAGTTCCTTAAATACCAATATTGCAAAAACATCCATTTACCATTCTTCACATCTATGCCTTATGTGTGAAAACGTTACTTGGAAGATTATCAAGAGATCATAAAAAATACCTTCTACTAAGTTTTTTACTTCTTTCTGGGTGAAAAGGAATGAAATTAATATTTACTATCTACTAAGTGCTACAGACATTGTTGTACTCAAACCAGAAAGATGAGTGTGAAACAGCCCCTCCCTCTGCCACCATCAAAATTCTTTTAAAAGGAGGAAATAACTGAATAGGAAAGACTTCTTAATCTGGGATCTTTAAGTAGTATATTCATTCATTCATTCGTTTGTTCACTTATTCAACAATTTTTTACTGGGAAACTACCATAGGTCCAAGTACTATTCCAAGTACATGAAATACGGTAGTGAACAGATAAAAATCCCTAACCTCACACAGGTTGTATTTTTAGTACAGAGGAGAAAAATAAATATAATAAACAAAACATCTCAAGTATTTTAAATAGTAAGTGCTTTGGATAACATAATGCAGGAAAGGGGGAAAGGACTGCTACAGGCAGGAGAATTCCGATGTAAAGGGGTGATGAGGAAGGTCTGGCCCAGATGACATCCGAGTAGAGGTTAACTGAGGGAATTGGCCTTGTGATCAGGGAAAAGAGCATTCCAAGTAGAGGGAACTATACTTTTGTTTTTTACTCTTTATGTTGACAAAATATTACCTTCTATAATGGTGTTTCCTTTTTATAGTTGAAGCTAGGGTCAGAACCTTCAATCTGAAGCTTCAGAGCTTGTTTAAGGCTTAATTCTGTCTCTGAGGAAGGGTATCCCTCCAACACTTCCTGATGCCCTCTATCTTGCATTGTTCGTGGGACTGAAACCCTACCAAGAAAAACCTGGTTGCTCTGAAGATGGTAATTTGGATTTGTCATTATTCCATTTCTCTTCTTCTGTTCCCCACTTTGTTGGTGAATAAGAAACTGCTGTTGAGATCGACCAATTTCCTGCTGAGCTGACGGTATCGTAATTTTGCACTGAGATTCTGCTGGCATTTGTTTAGGTGGTGCAGCAGTCCCGGATTTGGCTATAGGTCCTCTTTTATCAAACTGAGTCATTTCATATTCTAAAACCTTTGGCTGTGAAGAATTACTTTGTTTCGCTTTTTTCCCAGCTGATCCAGACTTGGCAGAATTTTCTGATTTCCCCCCTTTATTTGCTTTAGTTGACTTCAAACTGGGCTTTACTTGACTCCACTCAAATTCACTACTTGGTGAATTATGACTCTGTCCTAAGGACTGTGTTGTGGAAGATGGGGAAACAATTGACTGTCGACTTCTACTTCGTGGCAATGAATGCTGCTGAATTTGTTCTGTAAATGACAAGTTGTGAAAGCTATCAATTGGCACTGTTTGAGCTGTTGCTGTAGATGAAGTAGTTCTCAAAGATGAATTTTTTGAGCTTTTTAGGGAATTATTTGACAGTGATGACTTCTGCCGGTCAACTGTGGAATCTGGAGATTCTGAAGGAGAACTAAATGCATGAGCTGGCCCATTAGGTAAACCACGTAACGAAGGCTGCATATCCCCTCCACCAGTACTACCAGAGCTATTTGATTTAATTGTTAATGACTGCATTTTTGAAGACACTGACTGCAGAGGTTTTTGCTCCATTGTGTGAACAGGTGATGGGGAACAGCCATTCAAACTAGATGCACCGTATTTTTCTAATAATTTAATTATTTGAGAATGTCCATTTTTGGCTGCAACACGCATAGCAGTGCGTCCAAATTGATCAGCATGGTTTGGATCAGCACCATGCTCTAATAAGACCTGCACAACATCAATGTGCCCTTCCTGGGCTGCAATACAGAGTGCAGTTGCACCTTGGTTACATGTATGGTCAACTATAGCACCATGCTCAATTAGAAGCTGAACCACTTTTACATGGCCCTGCCAGGCTGCAGACTGCAAAGCAGAGCGCTTTTCATTGTCTGCAGCATTGACATCAGCATGGTATGCTATCAGAACCTGCACCATTTCCATATGGCCTTGCCAGCAAGAGACATGAAGTGCTGTCCTTCCTTCAGCATCACTTGCTTCTACGTTTGCACCATTTTCTAAAAAATATTCGGCCATTGTAAGTTGATTTTCTAAAGCCAAGATATAAAGTGTGGGCCTACCATCGGCATCTTTGCAGTTAACATCAGCTCCATGGCTAAAAAGCAATTCAACAATGTCCCTGTGCCCTTCTAATGCAGCAACTCGCAGTGCGTTTCTTCCATCATAACCTCTTTGATCAATGTTAGATTTGTTTTCCAATAATACTTGAACACAATCATAATGACCCTCTTGTGAAGCTAATATGAAAGGGATTCGTCCATCATTGTCAATCTCATTTGTTCTAGCACCTTGTTCAATAAGTGCTTCACATATTAATCTGTGCCCTTCGAAAGCTGCCATGTGCAAAGGTGTCCATCCAGCATCATCTCTGTGATTTTCATCTAACCCTCTATCCAGTAGAGTACGTACCACCTCAACATTTCCTTGTGCTGAAGCTATACTGAGGACTGTCCTACCTTCACTATCAATACTATCCACAGCTGCACCCCAAAACAAAAGTGTATTTACAACTGATGCATGACCCATAGAAGCTGCTGCTAAGAGGGGTGTACGACCATTGTTATCTGTGTGATCTACATCTGCTCCCCCTTCTAGAAGTAAGTCAACCACATCAACATGTCCTTCATAGGCAGCTACCAGCAGTGGAGTCATGCCATCTTTATCACAATGATCTACTTCAGCACCTCGATCGATTAAAAGGCTAACGACTGATGCGTGTCCTTTACTTGCAGGCACACAAAGTGCAGCTACAGAGAGTGCAGTCCTGCCATCAACGTCCTCATGATTTACTTCTGCTCCATGGTCCAGGAGGTGTTCCACAATCTCCCTGTGTCCCATGTATGCTGCTGCTATCAAAGCAGTTCTACCTTCATTATCAGCTTTGTTCACTTCAGCACCATGTTGTAGCAAATTCAGTACAATATCCTCATGTCCTCCCCATGCTGCTGCTCTCAAAGCTGTTCGGCTATCAGCATCTGCACAATCCACTTTTACGCCAGCATAAAGTAGTGCAGAAACTACCTCAGTATGGCCACCCCAAGCAGCAGATCTTAATGCTGTCCAACCATCTTGATCAGTATGATTAATATTTGCTCCACACCCAATCAAACAATTAACCACCTTAGTATGTCCTTGTCTAGCCGCTAGGGTGAGTGGTGTATGTCCATGAGCATCTTCTATCTCTAAATTTGCTCCCCTAGAGACAAGTAAATTGACTACATCAAGACTGCCACTATATGCGGCATTAGCCAATAATGTTCTCCCATTTGAATCACACTGATTTACTGAAGCTCCATTATCTAATAATGTCCGAATGGAATCCTCTCTTTCTAAGGCTTGTCGAACTATGCATGATGTGCGATCATCTTCACTGTTGACATGAGCCCCAGCTTTAACCAACAGCTGCAGTACTTCTTGTTCCTTGGGTATTAAAGTAGAAAGGGAATCTCTAACAGGTGTACCGTTCCATATCATCCACAGAGCTAACTCTGCTGTCTCTAACTGTAAGTTTGAGTTAATTAAGTGCAAGGCAAATTCTTGTGCTTCCAGTGGTGTTAAATTCTTGGCTTGACAGGTATAACTCATGGCCAACATTCTGTGTCCTTCTGCTGCATTACATAAATACTTCTGAGTACAGTGTTTCACATCCAGAAGCCACTCTGCAAAACTATAGTGAAACAGTATTTTTGTATTTCCTAGTCCATCAACAAGAAGTTTGGAGAGGACATCTAACTTGCGTTGAAAATCTTCCAAAGTTAACGACATGTTTTTGGTCCATACTGCATGATATAATTCCGTTATGGTCAAAGGTCGGCAGGCTGCAAGAATCACATTCAAAATAGGCTGAACCTTTGCAAATTGTTTTCTTACAAAAAGTCTTTGGCATAGCCAGAGATATAAGCCATTTAGAGTTCCTGGGATGTCACGAATTTCTCTTAACATAATAAAATTTTCTACAACTCCATCTAAAACTCGTTCTAGGTAAAGAAAGCATCCGCTGCTTTTAATGTGCAGTTGATTTAACATCTCTGCAGTTTCTTTTGTGAGGTGTTGTCGCAAAGCTTCTTCTTGATCTAAACGATGAAGAATGTACTGCTGAACATCCTTGACAATATATGCCTTCCGAAGGTCATCTAAACTTATTTTTCGAAAACCTAAAGAAGAGATAAAAAAGTAGATGTCGTCAGTTGAAAAGGATTATAGAAGTTACCATATCTTCAAAGATAATGTCTTCAACATATCAACATAATAAACATAATAAACTAACAAACAAATAAATCAATTAATAAATTAATACTAATAAGCAGATCAATTAATACCTATTAGTATGTAAACAGTTTTCTTTTCTTTCTGTAAAAGCACACCGATGGCAGAAAAATTTCATTTTCCTACCTACAAATCAAACTACTTATTCCTTTAGTAGCTTGGTGCCTCTCTCAACTCCATTGTAATAGATACTAATTAAGACGCAGACAGTCTTACATAACCATAAAAGTACCCAGTTAACATTATCTGAACTCCCAAGTGATTAGGAAAAAAAGTTGCAGGGGATGTAACAAGTAAGGTTTCTTTTTATGAAATCTTTTCCATATAAATAATTTATATTTTCACCTATACACTTGAATGTACACTAGTCTTAATTATGTAACTGAGTATTTACATCCAATTAGAATATCTAGTCATTGCCTTTAAACTACATTACTGTACATTTTATCAAATTAAAATAACTAAATCTCAGACCATCAATAAATAGCTTGAACCAATTAAGATCCAACCTTTTGGCCAAATTATGGTAAAAAAACTTCAGCACTGTAAAATAAATAATAAAACTTAAACCAACCTAAAAATATGCTAGCTATAGCTATTTTAAACTCATTTTAAATTCTTTAAAGGAAGCCATAATTTCACTGTCTAAAGGGAGATGACATTATGATGTACAGATATGAATTTATTAGATAATTGTGTATTCATCTTACAGAACAAAAAACTGCTGAGTGAATGAACTTACCAAGTCTCTAACATGACCAGATTTGCATTTTGAAGGAATATTCTAACATCTAAAGAAGTACTGGAGCAAGTCAAGACTAAAGGAAAAACCTTTTTTAAAGAGGTGGTGATAAACTCCAGATGAAAATCATTATGAGCCTGAACACCCATGGTGGTGGCAGCAGTTGTAGCAGCAGCAGCAAAAATAACATGATGGACTTGGGAATTTTTAATCAGAGCTAGATTCTATAGTATTTGGTGAATGTGGAGAATTAAAGAGAGAAGGAGGAGTTGAAGCTGACATTAACTTGTGGTTCTGCCAACAGGAGTGAAAAAGAGACCACTGAAGGACAAATAATAGGTCTGGAGAAAAAGTTGATGAATTCAATTTGGTAATACTAAGCTTTAAGTATGTAGATAAAATGGACAGTTATTGAAAAAAACAACCTACCAAGAATGAAATATGAATAACAAAGTTGTCCTAATACAGCCTTTTGTATATAGATTTATATAGCCCTAAATCTATATAAAAATAGAATCTAATTTTACATATATATGTATACATGCACAATTATTAAATCCTTAACAGAAATAATTTCAGAAGATAAATTTCAATTATGAAAAAGTCACTCCTCACCAAAGAAGGGTTTAAAAACATACCTAGAAATTTACAGCAATCTACATTTACCAATGATGTGAGATGATTTGCCTCCAAATCTTTTTCTGTGTGTCCATTTGTTTCTGGCTTTATCAATTCACTTAAAAATTTAAGTTAGATAAGGGAAATACCTAGTACATTGCTAATAAAATAAGTTACTTAAGAAATAATATTATCTTACATTATATAGTGTTTTAAAGTTTCTGAAGTTATGTAATACTTTATATTACATTACTTATTTACATGAAAGATCATATAAAAAATTATGAATAAATATCTAAAATTTAAATCTAATTAACTAAGATGTCATGATTGGAACTTGAGATTATTAAGATGGAAACTCCACAGTAACAGGAATGGTTCTACAGAAAAGAATAAAAGAGAGCAGCCTTTACTGAGAGTCAACTATTTCTAACGCAGCACTTTAAGTACTCATTATATAAACTTGTCTGTTAAGCCTGTGAGATAAGTATTTCTATTTAAAAAAATGAGGAACCTAAAGCTCAGAAAGGCTAAATAAATTGCTCACAGTAACACAGCTAGAAAGTGATAAATCAGAATTTTGATTGTTTTGTTTGACTTCAAGTTTGCTCTTTTCATTAAGATAGGAACAAGAAGAGAAAACTGTGAAAGAAAACTCAAGTGTTTGATAGGGGAATAAAGAGGAGGGACTAGGGACATAGGATTAATTCTATAAGAAAGTATAGAATTTCATAAAGAAAACTTACAAATAATTTATAATTTAGAGAATAAATCTCCCCCAATCTAAATACTTAATAATATGAAATTTAGACAGAAGAAATTATTATGTTCATTATCAATAATAGTTATCTGGTCATTAAAACAGAATTAAGAATATCTATTAATCAACAACTTAAGTATCTTGAATTAAGGTACTGAAAATAATTACTTTTTAAAATTATAACTTCTGACTAATACACATGTAATCCTCCTATTATGAACACACACAATATATTGCCATCAAAGCACTTTTAAACATAAGATAGGGCTGAAAAATAATCAAACCTTCTAGGGGAATAAAAACATGACTTACTGAAATGATGGACCACCTACCTCCCTATTGCTTTTCTATTCTTACTTGAATAGAAGTATTTTTCTATTTCATTCTTACTTGAACTTTTCTATTCTTACTTGAAACATTTCTATTATTTTCTATTCTTGCTTCAATTATTTGTCAGGGTATGGCATCACGTAGTACTGGTGAAAACAGAGTGAAAAAGAAGATCTGTGCCAATATTTATAAATTGATGCTTACTGAAATTACTTATCATCATGAAGAACCTGTGAGGATAAGCAGTATGAAAATAAAACCTAACAAGAAATTTAAGCAAATGCCAGCATATTAATATACAAATAAAATATGTAGGCATTAAATAGTCATTAAAAAGACAATATGGTGACACTGAAAGATCTGTCAATGTTAAATTTAAAAAGCAGAAAATCAAATTGATATATAGCATGATCTCAACTAGGAAGGGAAACATATACAGAATTTAATACAATGTGTTAAGAATGCTTAATTATTATTTTACCTCTGGTATAATATTTGTGTATGTTCTCATTTAAAATATGTTCTAAATAGAGCCTGTATTACTTTTATAATCAGATAAAATAAATACATAAATAATCTTTAAAAAATATTGGAAGGTTAATTTTTTGTGCACAAAATGTTTTGAAATAGGCTGTTATTTCTTTAAGTCCCATAACAAGGCCTAACAACTATCAGCCTATGATGATACCCTAGTTGTAGTCAAAATTCTGCTTAGTGCCAAAGTGATTTTCACTAGATTAATCTGAAGCCATTAATGAAAATGCTAATGATCAGTATGGTGAATACATCAGAAACGTTGTAAAAACTCTCTTTCCAAAGGCTTAATCCTCAGATATGAGTAGAATGAAGCCAATTTAGACACAGTAAAGATCTTATGGCTATGATGATAATTTCAAATGCACACAGCTTGAAACTCATACATTTCAACTTAAAGCATAAGCAAAAACCAGAAAGATATGTGTAGAACACATAGAAGGAAAACTGGAAAATCTAAGGAGAAACCTGAATAAATGCACAGATATGCTATGTTTATGAGTAGAAAGAAAGCATATTTTAAACAGCAAATTATTTCTTATTTAAATTGCAATTTTATCAAAATCTTGATTTTTTTGGATTATATTACTGACAGTTATAATTTAAAATATGATATTACAACCTAAAGGAATACAAGTAAAAATATATAATTTAAAATAATAATATTGGTGGCAAAGAGGGCTGGGAAGTAATTGTACAAGAAAATTACAAACATTAAGCCAATATTTTATTTGCAAAATGATGCTGACAGATAGTTTAGAAGAGCAGATGAATAGTTTAGAAATACAGTAATAGCACACAGACATATCTATATGTACACACACCCAAACTTAATGTATGATGAAAAAAATATCACCAAGTAATTGTAAAGGAAGTCAATAAATTGCTGAGAAAATTTATGGTTTTACAAATTATTTAAGTTAGAGCTTTATTTCATACCTTTTAGTAAAAAATATTCTATACGGGCAAAATCATTAAAGGTAAAGTAAGAATACAGAGTAGTAAAGGACAATACATTAGTTTACGTATAATATACTTCAAAAAAATCATTACAATTTTAAAAAGCTGAAGAAAACAGTTGCAAAGAATTGAAAAAATATCAAATAAAAGCCCTGAAAATCAGTAAGAAAATAACTTTGACTTCCCAATAAAAACATAAAGGTCAGATAGCAGAACTTCATGGAAAAAAGGCAAATTGATGAAACAGGCATAAGGGAGAAAGGGTTCAACAGTAAACAAGAAGTGCAAATAAAAATGATAGCGTATTTTCCACATATCACATTGACAAATTTAAAAAAGACATAATTCAATACTGGCGCAAGTAAAAAGAAACCACTCAACATTTTCAGGTAGGAATATAATGATATATATCCTTTTGGAAGGCAATTTGACAACATGTATTAATACCTTTAGCAATATCCTTATATTTTTACCTCAAAATTCCACATCTACCATGAACAGAGAGGTGGTCATGTTTATATACAGCCCAACATTTTAAATGAATGTCTCAAAAAAAAAAGAAAATTAACTGGAGTTCAAAATATACATACTCTATAATCCAACAATTACAAGTCTATATTTATAACATAAACTTTCAGTACACATGGACAAGAATACATGAACAAATATGTTCATGAAGCATTTTTGTAACAGCAAAAAACTGAAAATGATGTAAATGTCCATGAAAAGGATAATGGAAAAATAATAGAAGGTTTATTGATGGGAAGGAGTACTATCTACCAATTAAAACCAATGAAACGCATTTATAATGAATATGGCTCAAAAATAATGTTTGCTAAAAAAAAAGAGAAATAATAATAGCAACGATATATTTCTGAAGCACTTACTATGTATTAGGCATTGTTGTAAGTGCTTCATATGTAATTTGTCATTTAACCTTACAAAAATCCTATAAGAAAAGTAATATTAAAATCCTCATTTTATAGACAATGAAACAGAGGCACAGAGAATATAAATTGTGTAAAGTCACATGGCTAGTGAGTGGTAAAAGCTAAGGTGGTGTATGCAGTGTTTCATTTATGTAAACTATGAACATACATAATATAAAATATGAGCTGAAAGCATATAAAATAAGTTAATAATACTGGTTTTCTCTAATGAGGAAAAGAAAGGAATGGTGACATAGGCCAAAAGGGGGCTTCTACTTTACCTACGCCTGACATACTAAGTGCTATATAAGTGTTAGCTATTGTCATTTAAATTACTAAACTTTTACCAACTACATTTTTATCAATAACAACAAAAAAGAATGCCATATGTGGAAATCAAAAGTGCTGCCATTAGTAGCAAAGGAATTGAAGAGGGACAACCTGAAAGAAGGAATAAAGCAGATTATAGAAAATTATTTTAACAAACTAGTAAGATTTCAACATACTGTAAAATGTATAGAACTACTCAAAAGTTATATGACCAATTAACCATTAACTTAATTAATGTCTCTCCAATTACACTATATATCCTGTGACAGGTCCTTGTTTTACACTCCTTTTTTTTTCCCACAAGACAAAGAGGAGTGTGTTACATAATCTAATAGGAGTAACCACAACTTTATTATGGTAGTAAATAAAGAAAAGTAAGAAAAAGTAAGAGAAAATAAAAAAAATAAAGAAACTCTGATAGTGTACTTTTATATATTATATAGACTGTAATCTGAAACATCAGAAAAAGGTTTAAACTGATCATGATACAACAGCATAATAAATAGAGCCCCAAGATGTAGAGCAGCAAATAATGGCATGAGATACTCCTAACCTTTACTAAAGAACTTAGGAAAAGAATCTTGAAAAAAAGGTAATGTTTAAATGATCTTAAAAACACGCTAAGGCTTTTTTATATAAATTTCAAAAGGCACAGTGGAGAATAGCTGATAGAAGGAGCAAATGCAACATGCAGATTTTCAACTGCATTCCTTTCCCTCTAAGAAACTAGTGCATTAATGAAAAGCATTTGAGGATGGCAGTATGCTTACCAGTAAACATTTTAGTAACAGCCTTACTCTGCTTTCGGGCAGAACAGAGAAGCAATAGCCATGGTGGAAAGAACTCATGGTGACCAGCTAAAAGTTCTGCAACAGTCCCAGATAAGCTGGTAGACGTTTGTTCACCTTCAGTAATGTTACACCCTTCATCAACAGAATCAACAAGCAGGTATAGGCTTTGCTGGGGAGGCTTCATTCCCAGTAGAGGGAGTAGAACACATCTGTAAAACACATACACATGAGCATTTTGAATGTTAAGTGGCTATAAGATTTATTATTCAACCATTAGAGTATTAATTATAAATTCTTTAAGAATAAAATAAGGTATTAGAAAAAAAATATTATACAAGTTTCAATTCCTTACTTTAAGTACAATGCTGGTCCCAAACAGTTTGTATTTCCAATTACAGCATTTTGAACAATAAAGAGTGTGTGTGGGTGCATGTGTGTAATTCAGCATAATTAACAAAGGCATTCAGAACTGAAGAAAACTATATTTCAAAATTCCCTTTCTGATTCTTTTCAGTCAGTGATAAAAAGTGTGATTTCCTTATGACAAAGCTAAAATGTGTTGCAGAGTGGAAAACAAAACAAACTCTGGGGATCACCTTAATAAAAAGAAAAATATCAAGAGTTCTGTAGAATTTAGAAGTATTTTATCACCATTTTTCTCACAAAATTACTGCAATTTATACAAGGTCGTCTTTCACAAATTTTATTTTAAAAGACTACAAAGATCAACTATATTCTAGATCCCATTTGACGTATTTTCAAATTGCAAAGTAAATAACAAAGTATTATGCTTTACTCCATTAATTAATGCATTTCCTATGCGTGTAACTTATATTGTAGTTGAATATAACGTTTTCATAAATACAACAATGCTCATTCATTGTCAACAAATATTTACTTGATGTGTGCTGTGGGGTCAACAATGTGCTGAGCAGATACAACAGTGAAGAGGAAATAATCCATCCAGTTATGCACACCAGAAACTTACAAATAATGTTTTCTAAAACTGTTTTCTTAGTCTTTCAATGTAATAGCCACCAATATCTAATTTATCACCATGTAAGAATCAATATTTCTTTTAAAAAAAATCTCAAATATCCAGTATCATCATCACTGTAGGCCAAACTACCTCAATTCTTCATCTCTTTTACCTGGGCTACCCTAACAATCTACATGCCTCCAACAGCTCCCCTCTTGTGAGTTTCTACTGCAGCCAGGGTCACTTCAAATGTTATTCCAGCCAGACTAGCCTTCTTTCAATGACTTCATGAGACACGATCACACGTGGGCCTTTTCATTTGCAGTTTCCTCTGCCTGACATGCACTTCCTGTCTCTCTTCATATAGTTTATCTTCAATTTTTAGAGTAACCTTCTCAAGGTCAAATCCCTATTACATGCTTTCATAATGTCAAATACAGTTCTTTTCCACTCCACTATCAAATTTTCAATTTTATATTTAATTATTTAATGTCTTTTTTTATTTCTCTTTAGCTGTAAGCATCAAGAGAAGAGAGACTAAATTGGTTTTGCTCATCAGTGTAGCCCCACAACCTAGCACAGTGCCCACGGTAGAACCTACAGACTTGACATTGTTGCAAGCTAGAATGGAAAATCAATGAACTGCAATGCAGTGGTCTCAGTGCTATGAGAAAAAGCAGTAAAACTGCTAACAAGATAAGAAGAAATGACTAACTGAAGTGCATTAGGTAGGGAAGGAAGAGAATGTCAGAATAATATTCATATATTAGGTGCTCAAGATGAACTAAGTTTTGAGGAACCAATCACACTGATACAGGAGGGTAAAGGGAAGGTGGGGTAATCCTGGCAAGGAACGTGCTGAGTTTGGGAAAACTTACTCTATTGTATCTTACACATATATTTTGTCCATTATGAGCACAAAGATGGCTGATGAAAAATCAGTAACCTAGTCATATAGTACAATACATATAGAACACAATATACTAGAATAATGTACATAATAAGTACCACTTCAGATATAGCACACAGGAAGCCATCTTAAGTTACTTTTGATAGGGAAAGTGTGGAGGAGAGGTCGGGGAAATTGGAAATTGAGGTTAGTAAGGTAATGAGCCAGGAGTTGTTTAGTCAGGAGAAACAGCTGGAGGACACAGGAAAGAAGATCTAGTTGAGGCAACAGCACATGCAAAGGCTTAAAGAAGAGAAAAACCAGTGAAGTACGGAAGAAAGAATTATGAGAATCATGAAAATGAGTAATGCTGGGTATTATAAATTGTGGGCTTTGCCCTAAGGGTATTAAGGAGCCACTGAAATATTTTAAGCAGAAAATTGGTAAGTTTATATTGGAGTTTAGAAAGACAACTCTGGTGTATGTGTAGGAAAATCTGATGTAGGTAAGTCCAGAAGGAAAGAGTGACATATGAGGCCAATGCTTAGAACTTAGAAAAAAAAATCTCCATCCAGAACTACCACTATCACCAAGGCCATCACTGCCAACTTAAATTCAGTGCTCTATATGCTTTAAGTACTTCACACATCCATTAACTCATCTGATTCTCACATTAATTATTTAAGGTAGGTACTATTATAATACTCATTTCCAGGAGAGGTAATCAAGCCACAAGAGGATCAGTCACTTGTTACTTTATAAGTGATAAGAAAGGGATTCAAGTCCAAGGTCTGGTTTCAAAACCTATGACCATCCATCCTGGTTTGCCTGGGACATTCCCAGCTTCAAGCACTATCTCAGGACCCAGCCCTGCCTCTTCCCAATCTTCTCCCCTAGTCCTGGGCACATCATAGTGGGGGTCACCCTAGTCTCCACTCTTACCCACCATGGTCCACTGACTAGCCATAACCAACGGTGAGAAAGTAAATTATACATTAGTAGCAGTGGGGATAGCAAAAAGTGGACAGATTTGAAAAAAATTTGGTGAGTAATATTAGTAGGATTTAGTGATTATCTCCTTTCTTTCGCCTATTCCAGGATATCTGCTCTTCTTTACCTAGTTTCTTATAGTGGAAATTGAAGTCATTTTTCATACTTTCTTTCTCCTCTAATATAATCCTTTAATGCTGTTACTTTCCCTCTAAGCATTTTCAGTATCATCCACTTAAAAATAATTTCCCTTTGATTTCTTCTTTAAAACATCCATTATTTAGAAGTAAGCTATATAGCTTTCAAATAATTGAGAATGTCCCAGTTATTTTTATCTGTATTATCACAGTTTAATATAATTGTATCAGATAACATGTTTCGTATAACTTCCATAGCTTCAAATTTATTGTGACTTATTTTATGGCCCACAGTATATCTATCCTAGCAAATGCTGTGTATGCACTTAAAAAGAATGTATACACTGTTGTTGCTGGGCAGACTGTTCTGCAATTGACAATTAGGTTCATTTGGTAACAGTATTGTCCAAGTGTCCTATGTACTTATTGAGTTTTGGTTTATTTACTCTATCAATTGTTAAAAAGAGAGAGTTAAAATATTTGAACATAAGTGTCTACTTCTTAAAATAGTTAGTTTTGCTTCCTATATTTTGAAGTTCTGTTATAAGGTGTACAAATGTTATGATTGTTATATCCTCTTAAGAAACTGGCCTCTGTGTCATTAGGAAATGACTCTCTTTATACCTGGTAATATTCTTTTCTCCAAAATCTACTTTGATATTAACGTAGGCACACCACCTTTCTTTTAATTAGGGTTAGCATGTTATATACTTTTCTATTCTTTTATATTTAAGCTATTTGCCTCTTTATATGTGAAGTGTAATTGTTATAGGCAACATATAATTAAATCTTGTATTTTTACCCAAATTCTATCATTTAATTAAGATATTTATCATTTACACTTAATGTAGTTGCTGATAGAGTACAGTTTAAATTTATCATGTTTTTGCCCACATTATTTTGTAATGTACGTGTATGTCAGTAGGATATATTACTAGGAATAGAATTGTCAGATTAAGAGGCACCTTCATGTATATTTTGATAGATACTGCCAAAGTGATGCTCCCCTTATAAATTACACACACACACACACACACACACACACATATACACACATATGTAATGTGTATACTCATATATGTAATGTGTGTGTACATATTTATCATGCACATATATGTAATGTATATATTTATACACACATAGGCAACAGCTGTGTAACACTAGGTATTTTCCTAGCTCCTCCATAATAGTGATTAATGTTATTTACTTTTTCTACAGCTAGGTGAAAAATGGCATCCTCATTATAGTGAAAAAAACTATATTATATATATTATTATATACTATATAATATATAATGGTTGTACATATTTTGGGGGCACATGTGATATTTTGATACTTACATGCAATGTGTAATGATCAAATCAGGGTAATCATGGTACCTATTACCTCAAACATTTATATTTTCTGTGTATTAAGAACATTACAATTCTTCTTTTCTAGCTATTTTGAAATGTAATAAATTATTAACTTTCTCTATTGTATTATTGAATATTAGAACATATCCCTTCTATTTATGTACCCCTTTATGTTTTAAATTTATAATTCCTTACCATAAGGGCAATCATATTCACATGTGCCTAGGAATCATATTTCTTTTTCTTTAAATTGTGTTTTCATACACTTTACCCATTTCCTCAAAGACTGCTAATTTTTCTCTTATTGGCACTCTTTAAGTGTTAAGAAATTGAGATAGTGCCACTCCACTCCAGCCTGGGTGACAGAGTGAGATTCCGTCTCAAAAAAAAAAGAAAAAAAGAAATTGTTTGTTGTATGTAATACAATTTTTTTCCACCATTTGTCATTTTTCTTTTGACTTTTTGAAAGGTTTTTCTTGGACATGTACAATTTATTTTTTCTTTTCTTTTTACTTTTATATAGATAACACATCAATCTTTATTGTTTTCCATTTATAGCTTCTAAGTTTTATGTCACATTTCTGAGGGGATTCCCCAGTTCAGTGATAATAAGAAAAGATTTTTGCTATGTTCCATCTCATTCTGTTGTTTCACCAACTCTTTTCCAAGCACTTACATCTCTGCTTCATGCAACTGTTTAACTCACGCAATCACTCATTGTTTTCATTTAAGGCAATATATTTGGTCACAGATTCCATTTGTTCGATGGAAACATTTTTTTATGGTGTTTCTTGTGCCCTGTTTTTCACATTCCTTCCCCATTTGTTCTTGAGATGTATTTTATGTATCCTGTGATAGCTCTTTTTGAGTACATTCTTTCTGGAGCAGCAATTACAAGTTGAGTGTATACAGTGTCCAGGCTGGCAAGAAGTCTCCTTACGCATCAGAGTTATAGGTATAAACAATTTATTTGAGCTTGGACTTCTCCCCAGTCAATTAAGATCAAAAGCTGTAGGGATGTACACAACTCGTAGAGTTTACTACACCCAATACCTTTTACTACACCAAATACTACACGTAATACCTTCCTCCTGCACATACATGGTTCATCTGTGTGACTCCTTCTGCCCTGCCCTCTTCATTCTTTCTATATGCTTATCTGGGTCCAGGAAACTTCTAGCATAAGTCTATAACTTACCTCCCTGGGATCAAATGAGAGCTTTTGTCCTCTTGATATTTATCAGAATATGCACTTATTTCAACGAATAATGGTCTGCTAGCTTTGCATCTCAATTTGATATTCACTCTCACATTATATTGAGGTTTGGGATTATAGGTCTCTCATAGTTTCAAAACACACAGAGCTTTTCATTCACTTTCTTGCCTTGAAGCTATTTCCCAGTACTATTTAAAATGGTCTTCATCATGTTAAAAGCAGATAGGATTCATTCCTAAGTCCTCCTTTTTGTTTTAGCACATTGTCTTCCTTTCTGTTTTAACACCAAGCTTTTTTTTTTCCATTCAGCACCTATTTCTAACACTGAGATTTTTTCTCTCTGTCAAGAAAGCTCCCTCCCCCAGGCAGTATTTCTTATTTCAGCAGAAGTTTCATTCCTGAAATAAGCCTTCTCTGACCACCATATCTAAAGCAGCCCTCATCACCATTACTGTTCCTGCAATTGTTTCTTTGTAGCATTTATCACATTCTTAGATTAACTTGTTGGGTTACTTCTGTACTGCTTTTGTTATAAGGCTGAGAGTGAAGCTCCTGCACACCTCCACATCTCCTTGCCCTATTATGTAGGCTCCAGGAGGGCAGGAATTATGCCTATCTTGTGCACTGTTAAGTTTCCCAGCACTCAAAACCACTCTTAGCACATGATAAACACTCAATAAATTTGCTTCACGAATGAATGATACTTGATGGAAAAAGTTTTGTTACTTTAAAACAAAGGATTAAAAATTTAATAAACTCAGAATTCCCATATTAAGTTCCCTTTCAATAATTTCAAAAGCACCTATTTGGGGATATCTATATCAAGTGACACATAGATTTACATTTTTCTGTTAGGTAACATTTTATCACTTGTAAAATGAAAATCCCACCAAAGTATGTATACACAAAACAAAAATTTAGACAGTCTAAAACAGACTTTTCTGTATTTGTGAATAATTACATACATGTATATTATTATTCCAAAAGAGATAATGTAATGACAGTTGGTTATCACAATCATACAAAGATAACACCATCTTTAAAAGCAACGGTATGATACAGGGTTTGACTTTGCATGTGTACCTTAACTAAATGTTTTACATTTCTTACCTTCATTAATATTGAGCCAATATTTATTACATTCTTAATTTTTTGTTAATTCAATTTAAAATCCTTGAGTTAGTTTTTCCCCCATTTTCAATTGCCTTGAAAATGAGGAATGACAAGATCATCCTTCTGTAGCTAGCCTTTTATTGATTTACTCAATTTTTTTTTTTAAAAATGACAGATAAAATTATATGTATTTACCATGTATAACATGATGTTTTGAAGTAGATATACGTTGAGGAAGGCCTAATTCTAACTAATTAACATATATAGTACTTCAGATAGTTATAGTTTTTGGGGTGACACTCTTGATTTCCTGGCAGAAAGGCTGCCGAAATTCTGAAATGAAAGACATCCATTGTTCTTTTCCTTTGATACAATGAATTTACTTACTGCCTTTTTCTTAGGAGATTAATGACCTTTTAAAGCTCCTATAAATAAATTATAAGGAACATACTATTAGATAGATAGATGAACAGATTGAACATGTAAAAAGTGTCTTCAGACTTAAAATTGTTTCTGTGAAACATCAGGTTTCAGCTCGCTTTCTTCCTCACTTATTCAGACATAAAGTAATAGGAAGAGTGTCCCTCCTAGCCTTTTAACAAAACACCTCAGACAAGCTGGAAGGAGAAAAATTGTGAATTACAGACAGACTGTGGAGCCCCTGGGGCCACTGATAAACAGCGTTCATACCCTCTTGCTGCCTTTTCTCTACTGACCCCTTAGGGCTTTAAAAAATACAGCAATCACCCTGGCTGGGAAAGGTATGGAATAAAGCCCCACCCCTAGTCTAGGCTCTTCTCCCATATGACCCCTATGGAAAAGCCTTAAGGAGGAGTGGGTGGGGAAGAATAGAATAAGCATTATTTGTACTTGAGGAACAAGTGAAACCCACTGCAGCCTACAGCAAGGGGATGGGCAGGATCAGAAGACCTCACCCCAGATCAAGGGGTATAACATAATCTTTATCAGAAAAACAGAAAATGTCCCCATTCTCTGCCCTCACTGCTAAGAGAGTTGCAGAAGAGAAGAATTTGAGAGCTGAAGGTAGAGTAGATATTGAAAAAATCCACCCAGAAAATCAGCCCCTGCTCTAAATACAACATATTATTAGAAGATTTGAGGTGAGAGGTACACTGAGGGTACCCACAGCAACAACAAATATCAAATTTCGTGACTCCTGACTAGCTTAACTCACCTCTCCTCCACATTAAAACCTCCTGCAGAAAACAAAAAGTAGGCCCATTTCCAGGTAAAGACTATTTACAACTATTTTCCAGTTGTTTGACATACGGTATGGGGCTTCAAAAATTAATTATAAAATACTAAAATAACGAAAATACTTCTGAAAGAGAAAAACAAAGTTGAAGGACTCACACTACCCAATTTTAAGATTTACTATTAAAGCTAGTGCAATCAAGGCAGTCTGTTAAGTATTTGTTAAAGACAAATACATAAAAATTCTGGAAACAGAAACATAAATAAAGGAACATGATTTTTCATAAAGTTGAAGAGGTAATTCCATTGAGAAAGGCAGGTTTTTTTCTTTCTTTTTTTTTTTTTTTGCTGAACAAACAATGACAAGCTGGATGCCCAAATGCAAAAAAGACAAACTTCACTACATATCTCTCACGCCGTCACACAAAAATTTACTCAACACAGATCATAAACTTAAGTGTAAAATATAAAACTATAAAACTTTCAGGAGAAAATCTTTGTAATACTGAGTTAGGTAAAGAGTTTTTAGACACTTCACCAAAAGTGGGATCCATAAAGGAAAAACAAATTGAAAACTTGACTTTATCAAAATTAGCTACAGCTGTTAGACACTGTTAAGATAATGAACAGAAAAGCTGAAGACTGGCAGAAAATATTTGTAAAGCAAATTTCTGACTAAGGCTCATATTCAGAATACATAAATAACTCTCAAAACACTAAGAAAACAAAAATTGTTTTTAAATGGGCAGAAGATTAAAATAGACAATTTAGAGAGGAAGACAGAGGTGTCAAACAAACACAAAAACATGCTCAGCATCATCAGTCATTAGAGAAGTTCAAATTAAAACCACAGTGTGATACCATTAGACACCTATTAGAATTGTGCAAATAAGTAAAACCCCGGACAACATCAAGTGCTGGTGCAGAGCAATGACAGCCATTTCCAACGGTACAACCACTTTGGAAAAGTCTGGCAGGTTTCCCAAAAAGTTAAAGCTACACCTACTGCATGACCCAGCAATCCTACTTCTAAGTATTTATCAAAATGAACTGAAAATATATGGCCACATGAAAATCTGTACATAAATGACATAAATGTTTACAGCAGCTTTATTTATAATCCCCCAATTAGAAACAGCATACAGGATCTTCTACTGGCGAAGGGATAAACTAACTGTGGCATATTCATACAACAGAGTATCACTCAGTCATAAGAGAAAAAACAAAAAAGAAAAAAAAAACTACGGTTGATTCACACGACAGCATGGGTGAATCCTAAATGAATTTTCTAAGTTGAAGAACCCAGTTCCAAAAGGATGCACATACTATTGCATTTATATGACACATGGAAAAAGTAAAACTATTATAGAAATAAAATTTACGTCAGTGTTTGCCATAGGTTGGAGTGGGGGAAGGAGTTTACTAAAAAGTTCAGCAAGTAGGAATTGTTGGGGTGATGGAACTGCTCTGTATCACAACTAGGTGGATCCATGACTCCATGCATCTATCAAAATTATAAAACTGTACTCTACAAACAGTAAATTTTACTTATGAAAACTGAAAATAACGCAAAAGTATTACTTGTTAATGTTTCGCTGAAACACAAAAGACACAGCTTGGTACTACCAGGGAGTCAGGATATTCAGAACTCAGATGACTATGTCCTTCATATGTGTAATATGGAGTAAGTCATTGTCAATGAGTTGCCCTCTTTCCAGTTGGTACTCCAAAGTTCTTCTGAACAGACCAATGCTCTTAGATCAGATCATTAACACTGAAGTCAGTGAAGCCCATCTAGACCTACCAGGATGCTGAATCAAACTATAGGGTTCTGTTTTCCAGGATCTGATCAACAACTGGTGCCTTATCAATTTCTCTAACCTCATCAGCCCTGCGCTTGGTTCTGTAAACAGATCCTCCCTTTGGCCTTAGAACCTTCACACATGCTGGTCCCTTACCTATTATAATTTCCACTCCACCTTACTTCAAGGTTTTTATTATTCTTTAGAGATCAGCTCAAATATCACTCATTCAGAAAGGTCTTTCCTGACATTTCTCACCCGACAACCCAAACTAGGTAAAGTTCTCTATGTATACACTCCTACAACATCCATGAAAGCCCTTATAACAAGTGTAATTAATCAAGTAACTAAAGAATTGGCAGTTTAGCATCCACTTTCAAAAACTTTGGGAGAGAAGGAACCACCTACATATTATTCACCACTGTATTTCCAGCAGCTAGCACAGAACTTCACACAAAGTGGATGATTTATAAATATTTATGGAATGAATGAATGAATGGGTTTATTTCATTATTGATATACAGAACAGCGCTTATTCATTCCAGTGTCATGCCTTTAAGATTAAACAAAAACAACAGTCCACTGTTGGCTTGCATTCAGCTCCTAGGTGCTTGTGATGGTTCATTTTATAATGAATAAGTGTCAACTTGACTGGGCCACACGGTGCCCAGACATTTGGTCATATATTAATCCAGGTATGTCTGTGAGGGTGTTTCTGCATGAAATTGACATTTGAATGGGTAGAATGAGTAAAGCAGATTGTCCTTCCTAATGTGGGTGGTGGCCTTCATCCAATCAAGGATTGAATACAACAAAAGGCTAACCTTTCCACCTGACTCCATGAGGTGGGACATCAGTCCTTTTCTGCCTTTGGTCCTGAAAAATCAGCTCTTCTTGGGTCTTGAGACTGCTGGCTTTCACAATGGAATTTACACCATTAGCTCTCCTGATTCTCAGGCCTCCAGACTCCACTGAAATGAAACTAGTGGCTCTCCTGGGTTTGCAGCTTGTTGACTACAGGTCTTAGGATTTCTTAGCCCCAAAATTGTGAAAGTCAATTCCTTACAATAAATCTCCTTAAATACATATATGGCTCTGTTTCTCTGGAGAATCATAATACAGGGCTTACTGCAAAAATTTCCCTTCATATAGGTTACTTTCTTAAATTTATTCTTACATAATTTGTGTTTTTTAAAATGTGTATTCTGTATCTTACACTTATACCTACAAAACATTTATATCTTCCCATCTATTTTTGCAGTATTAGTCTATTCTTACCACACTCCAACGTACTAAATAAAAGTCTCCTACAAACAGTGCAATATGGATGAAAAATGTACTTTTATCTGGGAAAAACTGTGTGCCTCTAGTGAAAGGTCCTAAAATTAGGGCAGAAGAGAAAACTAATGCAATAGCAATCCCAAATTACTGATCACTGATTTCTACTTGAAAGTAGTACACAAGTTGAGCATTCCTGTTTCAAAAATCTGAAATACAAATCCAAAATGCTCCAAAGTCTTAAACTTTTTGAGCACTGACATGGTAACACAAGTGGAAAATTCCACACCTGACGTCATGGGACAAGCCGAAGTCAAAATGCAGGCATACCACACACAGTTTATTTGTGTTCCCAAGGGAAAAATAAAAGAAATTACTTTCAGGCTATATGTATAAAGGGTAGATGACACATAAATGAATTTCATGTTTAGACTTAGGTCCCATCCCCAAGATTTCTCATTATGTATATGATAATATTCCAAAATCAAACAAAACATATATCCAAAATCTGAAACATTCTGATGCCATATATTTTGGATAAGGTATACTCAACTTGTATTAATTAAAGTTGCTTTGCATTCGGAAATGGATAATGAACCAAAACTCTCAAGTACTAAACAGTCAGTATATAGACACTGAAATACATGTTTGCAAAGTGACTTAACTGGTAAATATTTTAAAGCAATTTGGCTTTCTGGAGGGAGGTAATGGTTGGGGGGATATAATGCATTTGTCTTTTAAATTAAATATATGTGTAATGTATGTTGATTAATTTTCTTCTTCAGGAAGTCAAGATAAATATAAAAATGGAAAATAAACACAATCATCCTGCTATGTTTAAATTGAGCCCCTCCCAAAATTCACGTTAAAATCCTAACCCTCAATGTGATGGTATAAGAGGCAGGGCCTGTAGGAGGCAATTAAGTCATGAGGGCAGAAACTTCATGTATGGTATTAATGTTCTAAAAGAGACCCCAGAAGGCTAGCTCATCCCTTTTATACCATGTGATGGCACAACACTGCAAGAAGGAGCCATCTATGAACAAAGAAACAGGACCTGACCAGACTTCAAATCTGCCCATATCTTCAGCTTGGACTTTCCAGCATCCAGAACCTAAAGAAATAAACACTGTTGCTTATAAGCTGCCTAGACTATTGCATTTTGTTTTAGCAGCCTGTATGGACTAAGACACAAACTGACATTTATGCCTAGAATATGTAGAAGCACAATCTTTATGAATTTACCCATTTATTCCTCACCCAAATCCTGTAAATTAGATACTAGTATCACTTCCATTTCACAGATGAAGAAACAAAGGTTTTGAGGGTAAGTAGCTTGCTAAGTGAGACAAGTAGTAAATGGCAGAAGAAGAAATAGAATTCTCTTCATTTCGAAGTTCCTCTTCTTAATTATTGTGTTAAATTGCTTCTGCAAATATCAAAGAGTATACGATAAGAGCGTGGTCCAATATTAAACAAGAAAGTTCTTAAAACCTGGCTAAACCAGGAAAGTGATGCTAATTTTTTAGCAATTAAATTAGCTGAAAATATTTTTGCAGAAGAAATAATATTGTAATGTTTAAGGTCTTCTAACTGAATATGCTACTTTTCAAATTTCACTTTCCTGAGGGTATTAAACATTCCTGTTTGTTTGCTACAAATTCTTTACTAAAAATCACTTATCTCAATACTGAAATTCCAGAAAAATCAATAGATGGCAGGTGTTTGAAATAATTTTGCTGAAATTATTATATAATTAGTATCAAGGGTCTAATTACCTACAGCTCCTGAATTCACTAAATCTGAATCTGTAATTACTTGTGATATATCAGAATACTTTTTCTGTATATCTGAAGACTGCTCTGATAAGTTTCATTTTATTCAGTTATCCCTTATACTATGCTAAATGCAGAATCATGATTTTTAACCAAAAATATCCTCCAATTTAATGGTTTTCAATTGTAAATATCCATATGTTTTTCTACATTTTTTACCAGTTACCTTGATATTTATGGGATTTAAAAAATTAAATTATATACAACATTAGCAGTTTATCCATTCTGAATTCTGAAGCCTGAAATCTCATTACTACCTAGAAGGTAAACTTTAAATGCACGTTTTGATGCTAAATTTAAATAAATAGTAATGAGATTTGTCTTGATGTTAAATTTCATCTAGAAACTAAACTTTCTAAAATAGTTGGGGAGTATATGCTGACACATCTGCCTATCACTTTGTTAACCAAATGATTAAATTCTTGCAAAAAGCCAGGTATTAAAAATATGTTTTTATATAAGATGAGAAGTAGAAAAAGTAAAGCACTAACAATTCTTACTCAATATATCTTGTCTTATTTTGGGAAAACAAACCTAGACCTTCTTTTCTTAGGAGCAAAATTACACAACCAATAAAGTAAAGCAAGTGGAACAGGAAAAAAAAAAAAAATCAGGCAATACAATTAATACTTTCAATCGGGGAACAAATATTATCTACGCATTTACCAGGATAAAAAACTAGTAAGTAAAATTGATAATTAAAATTAGTCCAGGAGTTTGGCCCAAATGTAGAACACAATTTGTCTCTGAATTTTGGACTAAGGCATAGTAATTTCATGCTTTTATGAACTGTCTCCCCTTTGTTAAAACACAGCAGGAAAATATGGAATTGAAAATAAAAAGAAAAATATAGCCAGTCAAGAATAAGATAAACATTTCAAAGTATCAGAAATGAAAAAGAAGCATAACAAGACAAAATCTCTAGCTTGCCAAGAAAGTATGCAAGGCAACCTAGAGATTTGCTGATGGAAGTAAAGGGAATACAAGTTCTCCCACTTCTAGCAACAGGACTCAGGCTCAGTTTGGAACTAGGAGCTGGAGCTAGGGCATGTCCTATTAATAATGAAAGAAAGATGAAACAAAAAGCACTGCTGACTACCACCCAGGGCTATGGCTTTTAAGAAGCAGCAGGGAGCACATAAAGTTAGTCTCAATGGAGACAGGAACTGAACCTAAAAAGATCATGGGTCAGTGACTGAATTTACAAAATCATTAGTATCCGCTTGGAGTAAGAACTTCATATCTCAATTTTTAGCCCTCATTCAGGATCATACTGGGGATGGGGAATGGTGGAGGCAATCAATAACAATTAGACAGAGCAGGAAGAGCAAAGAGGTAGAAATGGTAATAGAGAGGAAATCCAAAAGATAGTGAAAAAAATTACAAAACTTATAATGCCCAGAAAGAGAGCAACAAAATCAATCAGAATATGAATTCATATCCAAATTAATTTATAAAACTCCTAAAGATTTAAAAGAAAATGTATTTGTAATAAGTATAAAATTAATTTTTTTTAAAAAATTATTTTACAAAGGTACAAATCCAATAAAATTGGAAAGAGCCAGAGAAATCTTGTTTATAGGAACTTCTACTGCCAGACAAAATGTAGTAGGTGGCAGCAGCCCAAAACTTCCATTGCAAGAACTAGAAAAAAAATGAATAAATTACAAAATTTATATTTTTCAAGGTATGAGAGGGCTTGTTGAAGCAAGAAGATAAGATGAATTAGAATTTCAGAAGATAGGAGCTCTTCCAAAGTGAGCAAAAGAATGACCTGCTAATTTATTCTCAGGGGTTATTTGCTAATTTGGGAGGCCTATACTGATTTTAGTTACAGACTAAGAATCAGATTTGGCTCACCCTGAGGGACTCTACAGGAGAACCAAACCAGCAAAGCTTTCAAGAAGTCAGTTAAATTCCTTTTATAGTGCAAACGTATGGTGTCCTGAACACTAGACTGAACTTCTTCAACGCACGTTTACTTAAATTCTGGTCCATGCTTAAAAAGTTGGGCAACTTGGCCAGCTGCATCTAAAACCCAATATGAAATCTCTCGTAGTATCTTGGAAACAAAATTCTGCAAAAGGGAAGGTGCTTACTTTAAGCACGTAACTCAGGAGATTTGCAAGAATTTGAAGGTATAAGGGGCAGGAAGCTAAAGAGCTAAACAAAATTTCTTATGTTGCGGGGAAGAACTGAATTACCAAGGGTCTTTCAGAGCTAAAAAGGCTCTTCTGACTCTCCAACCAAAAGCTTAAGTGAACCACATAAAAATAATAGAAATAAACCAAGGATCTTAGTCACATTATAAAAAAGTACCAGCCCAGCTTAATGCCTCACTGCATCAGCCCCTCACCCTATCTGTCCAAGGTTTTCTTGTTGTTGTTCCTTTGTTTTAATTAGCCTTTTCTGATAAAAGACATCACCTGGAAATCTACAATCATTTAACACACTATCAGACATAAAATAAAAAGTTATTAAACAGAAAAAAGTCAGGATTATAGATTGATAATCTAGAGAAAAAAGAGATAATAGATGCAGAGGAATAATCCAAATACTTTAGTTAGTATAAACTAAAATAACCACGAATAATATGTTCAATAAAGTTGAGTAGATGGATCAAAATAGATAACTGAAAGAATTATAATTTAAAAATGTAACCTATAAAAATAATGAAATAAAATTCCATTCTAGAACTAAAAAATATATAATATTTGATATTAGGAACCCTGAATGTATTCAACACCACTCTCATTAGAACAGAAGACAGGATTAGAAATTCAAAATAAGTTGATAGAAAATACCCAAACTGAAGCACAGATAAAAGAAAGAGAAAACAGAAAAAATGAAAAAGATGTGTGGAACACAGTTAAAAGGCACAACATATATGCAACTGTGGTCCCCAAAGAAAAAGAATGAATAAACTAGAGACACTATACAATCTGAAGAAGTAATAGATTAAGGCTTTTCCAAACTTATGAAAAGCATCAATCCACACATTTAAGAAATTCAATAAATATAAAATAGAAAAAACATGAAGAAACCACATTTTGGCATCTCATGCCAGAAATCCAAAGACCGAAACCCTTAAAAGGAGCCAGAGAAAAAAGGCATTATCTCCAAAGGAGAAAAAATAACACTTTAAGAAACTTTTCAACAGAAACTAAAATTAAAAAGATTTGCAAAACATGAAAAACAATGCCATTCTTTTAAGTGTTTTTTGTCTTGGAGAATACAGTTATCCTTTTATTTAAATGTTATTTATATTAACATGTAATGATTATTAAATATATGAATGTATTTAAATTTTGTCAGTTTAAATTTCAAATATAGCAAATACATATTGATAGACATAACTGGCATAAAAGTTATTTGAGGATCTCAATACTTTTTCACACCCCACATCCAATATGTCATATCAATCTTGAAACATAAATTAGGGTACACTTTTCACTTGCACTGATACTTCACCAAATCAAATCCAAGCACCACTGTCTCTCCCTTCAATTACTGCACTGGTGCTTACTGGTTTCCTCAGAAGGATAAAATAGCTATTTACTAAAAACGAAAAGACTAAGGGAGCAGTAAGATGTGGGATGGAAGTCAGAAGTCTAATTTTGAACATGTTCAACATTAGAAATCTAAGCAAAGAAGTTGAGTAAGCAGTTAGATTTATAGGTCTAGATTCAGAGAAGAGGTCATGGCTGCATAAATAAAATTGGGTCCACTGAGAGACAGTTGATAATTAAGGCCATCAATGAGCTTTATGTAAGAAGCAAATGTAAACAAAGAAAAGCCAAGATTTTAACCCTGATGTATTTCAAAATCAAAGGTTGGTGCTATGGTTGAGTGTTCCTGCCAAAACTCATGTTGGAAGCTAAATTCTCAGTATAGCAAAGTTGGGAGGTGGTTGCTTTAAGAGGTGAATAGATTATTAAGGTAGATTAATACGTTTCTCTTTAGATTCGATCTCCAGGGAATTGATTAGTTCCCAAGAAAGCAGGTAAGTTATAAAGTGAGGTTGCCTCTAGTGTGAGTTCTCTTTGCATGCACCTGCTTCCCCTTCCACTTCTCTGCCATGCTGTCACATAGCACAAGGCCCTCATCAGAAGCCAGGCAGATACCAGCACCATGCTCCTGGATTTTCCAGCAACCAGAGTTACGAGCCAAACAAACCTCTTTTCTTTAAAAATTACCCAGCCTTAGGTATTCTGTTATAGAAACACTAAATAGACTAATACGGTTGGTAACATATGAAGAAAAAATTGCTGGTATAAGAGGAAAGAACCAAGTGAGAAAGTGAAGAAAGTGTTGCTAGAAGTGGGGTGTGGTGGGGGGTGGGTAGCAGGAGATAAGTTATGTAAGATATTTCTGCTGCATTGAGTATTGACATTGGATTTAGCAACATGGAGGTCTTGGAATACTTACAGAGTGGAAAATAAAGCTTGATTATACTCTAATGGGATCATGAATGTATGAAAGAAACAATAGTAAATATAGACAGAATTTTTTGAAGCATTTGCTATAAAAGGGAACAGTGAAGTTGAGTAGTAGTTGAACAATGATATAGGTTGGGGGAGTGTTTTAAAAAGGCTACTAGTACGGGATATTTGAATAATGATGGGAAAGGGTAAAGTGCTTAAATATGTCATTGAGTAAGTGAGATGGGATGGGATCTGGTAAATAAGTGAATGGAAAAGGAGCATGGATGGTTTAACCATAGTTAGAGTGTAGATCCATACTCTACAACCATAATTAATGTAAGGCAGACTATGTAGATATAAATGCAGGAGGGTTAGTACAGTAGATGTTCCAGTAAATGTGTAGATGTTCTCTTCTAAATATATATATGTGTGTGTGTATATATGCTATTTACTTGTATTTACTTTATTATATGTATATATACGCTATTTTATTTTATTTACTTTTTATTATATAGGAAGATAAGTTGATAGCTAAGAGTGAGGGTTGGAAGGTGGGCAGGGAAATAGAGGTTGAGAAGACAGAAGTGTGAAATGGTGAAGTAGGTAAGCAAGGGAATGGAAAGTGTTTCTCAGAGTGTGGTATGGGGACCCTAGAAGACTCTGAGAACTTTCCAAGGGGTCTGTGAGGTCAAAATTATTTTCAAAGAAATATTAATATCATATTTGCTTGTTTCACTCTCATTTTCTTCTGAAGGTATGGTGGAGCTTCCAGGGACTATATCATGTAAGGTATTGTAAGAGACTGAATGTCCAAACAGTCCAACTGGGATTTTTGTTAGGATTGTATTGAATCTATAGGTTATTTTGTGGGAATTAGCCTGTTTACAATATTGAATCCTCTAATCCATAAAAATGATATACTCCTCCATTTACTTTTCTTCGGTTTTCTTAATGTTTCCGTTTCCAGTGTACAGACTGAATACATCTGTGATTAATCACCAAGCATTTGACTTGCTTTGTGTTGTTGTAAAAGAAAATTGTCTGTAAATGTATTAAAGAAGTTTGAAAACTGTTGCTATAGAATAAAAAATGTACAAAACTAGAGTTTGTGACAAGTATGTGTGTATACCTATATATCTCCCCTTATGGTCAAACTACATAGATTTTATAAAAAGTAAATTCATAAGAAAGGTCATCTATGGGGTGTGTGTGAGTAGAGTAGATCTGAATTAGAAAGGATACCCAGGGACTTTAAGTGCGGATTATTTGTTCTTTAAAACAAGACAGAAAACTCAGATTAGAAGCAGATATGACAAAAAAAAAAAAAAAGAAAAAAAAAAAGAGTAGGTATGTATGTTTGCTTTCCTGTTTACTTTCCCGTATCACTGAAATGCTTTAGGGGATGAAAACAATCTATCATTTCCACAACAAATTGCTTATAAGGATTTCTCCTCCTCTGGGGCCATTAATTTTTCCCTTTCAATTCCTGTGACTTTCATTGTTTGTGATCTGTGTCCCTCTAAGCAGCAACTGAACCAACATATCAATTGAGATTGAATTCAAGTTTTTTCTCCTTTCCAAATAAATATTAATTTTAAGTGATAGTCTCAGAAAGAATGACAGCTATTCCACAGATGAAACTATGGATTTATGGAAGAGAGGCAAAAGGTGACCTCATACGACTCTCATCAAATAACATAAATCTAATGCTATTCAAAAGATTTTCCACTTGATAAAAATTAATTTCAACATAAATTTCAAAAGGTACAAATACAATAACCAAAATAGGGTTTAAAATAAATCCTTTTCATCTATAACTATATAATCTACATGTATAAATTGTTCCACAAAAAACAACCATGGACTACTTAAAAACTGAACATGGCTAAAGCAGTAACAATTATCAGTGTGAACAAAATTATAATGTTTTAAATTAAAATATAAAGTTATTCATTAATTCAAGAAATAATTACTAAGTTCCAACTGTATTATAAGCCCTGGATACAAAGAGGACAAGAAAAGCAAATACTCTGTTGATGCCAATAGATGGGCAGAAAGTCAAAAGAAACAAATGCACAAAAGAGTTCCAGATCATGACAGATACTGAAAATTAAGAACAAAGACAGCTAAATGGGGTGATGTGATTTAAGACAATGACCGGCTAGGGGACTTCTAAAGAGTCAGTGATTAAGGAAAGCTCTCTGAGGAGACAATGTTAAAGATGGTACCTAAATGACAATAGGGCAAATAGCCATATAGAAATGTGCTGGCTGGAACATGGCCTATTTCAGAACATAATAAGGGCAATGTCAATGAAGAGCAATGTGCAAGAATAAAGCAGTACAGGTTAAAGTCAAAGGCTAGGCAAGGGTAGACCATGTATATACAGTTTAGGATTTATTCTAAACATACTAAGAAGCCACTGTCAGGTTTTAAGCAGGGAAGTAACAAGATCTGATAACTTTGCTTTGTGAAAATAAGAGAAACAACAATAATAACAAGATGAGCAGTTAGGAGTTTAGTGCAGTAATAGACCAGGCAACAGAAAATGGGAGTAGTAGTGTTGGAGATAGAGAGAAGTGGAGGTATTTGTTTTATCTTGGAGACAGAACCAAAGCATTTAGTGGATTGAATGTAGATGATGAATGAAATCGAGGAATCAATGGTGACTCCTATATTTACGATAAAAATTAATGACTTCCCATTTTAAATATTTAACTTTTGTATCATTAGCTATTTTCACAATAGTGGTATATCATAAACACCCCAAAACTCTGTGGCTTAAAGTAACAATCATTTTAGCTTTCTTCTGCATCTCTGCTCTTCGTGATTTACTCTAGGGTTGGAGACAAGTTGCAGGTTGGGTCCCATCTGCTCCAAAGCTCTCTCCTGTTCCTTGGATCAGCAGCCTAGAAAGATCTTGTCCTTCTCACTGTGGTGGCAGAAGCACGAGAAGACAAGCTCAACTTTAAGCTTCTGTTTGGGTCATGTCTGTTAATCCACTGGCCAAAGCAAACCTTAACGGCTGAGCCAGAAGGAAAAGATAGAGAAATACACCTTTTTTTTTGTTTGTTTTTTGAGACGGAGTGTTGCTCTTGTTGCCCATGCTGGAGTGCAGTGGTGTGATTTCAGCTCACTGCAACCTCCGCTTCCCTGTTTAAGTGATTCTCCTGCTTCAGCCTCCCGAGTAGGTGGGATGACAGGCATGCACCACCATGCCCAGCTAATTTTGTACTGTTAGTAGAGACGGGGTTTCTCCATGTTGGTCAGGCTGGTCTCGAACTCCCGACCTCAGGCGATCTGCCCACCTTGGCCTCCCAAAGCGCTGGGATTATAGGCGTGAGCCACCGCGCCCCACCAAGAAGTACACTTTTCCTCTAGTGAAAGGACCTGCAATCTCTTATGGCAAAGACCGCTAGTAGATGGAGGTACAAAGAATAGAGACAAAAATAGAGACAAATGAGAGAACTGTAAAAGGCTACTAGTTTCTGGAAAGTTCCAAATTATTCTTCAAGATAACCATGAGGAATATGTAATTCTTCTTCATACTTAGATCTAGTAAGCAATTACATAAACATTTTCAAATTCTACTTCATCACTAAAGACTACACTTAGCTAAACACGTGTATAGTAGAAAGAAAATGGCATTAGAAATATTTCTGAGATTAGGTTAGCATAATAGATATGGGTTTGAAATTTAAAACAATGAAAATTATACGGTCAAAGACACTACTAAAACAACTAGAGGGTAAAGACAGGCAACCAATTGGAATACACTTCAAAGTGATTTGTTCATTTGTTTGTTTATAGAGATGGGGTCTCACTGTGTTGCCAGGCTGGTCTCGAACTCCTAGGTTCAAGCGATCCTTCCACCTCAGTCTCCCACATGTGTGAGCAACCACACCCAGCCAAAGAGATTTTTAAAAACAAAAAATAAATATTTAGTTACCTTATTTCATAAAAATCAAACTATTTTACTTCACAAAATTGAAAAAGGCAAAATTGCTAAAAACAAAGTAGAGACCAAAAAGCAAACTGCAAAAAAATCAAATTCTCAACATATATCAAACAAAAGCTTCATATCTCTACTGTTCATATAAAGGTTTTACTAAATGCTAAGAAAAATAAGAATGTTCTCAATTGTCCATGCTCCCTAGATGCTTTAATACGTCTCATAGACTTAAAAATAATTCTTGAAAGAATGAAAGAGCATGTGCTCTGTTGAGGTTATAGAAATACACGTTAGATGAGGCATAACCAAATCATTAAAAGTTTCCAAAGCTAACCAGAGAAATGTGAATTTGATACGTGGGTTATCACAGGCTCAGAGGAATATCCTAAAGAAAACACTGTTTTAGTATGGCTAATTAGGCAACTGTGAGAAAAATGAATGAAGTAAGTAGATCAACCGGAATGGGTGAATAAAAATTGTAGATTGGGATAAATGAATTCAAAGACTATCCCAAGAAAAAGATTAAATATTTTAGAGTAGAATATTATGATAGAAGACAGTCAAAGAAAACTCCAGAATCCAGCCGAGGACAGTGCTTCTCAAAGCACTCTAATGCACACAGGATTCACTTAGGGATCTCATTAAAAGGCAGATTCTGATTCCCTAGACCTGAGAGTCTGCATTGCTAACAACCTCCCAGGTGATGCTAATACTGATGATCCTAAGATCACATTGTTTAGTAGAAAACTGCCTAGGAAATAAGAATAATTATAGAACTTAGGTAAGGCGTCAGTTTTCCCGTATTTCTAGATAATAATCAAGCTTCCTATTATATGCTCTCTTATCCTGTTTCTTCTTTCTTAGCACTTATCAAAGGTGTGTTCATAACATGTATTCTTGTGACTATTTGTTCAATATATTTTACCTCACTTAACTTAGTGTTCTGCTTGGCTCAACACTTTAGCCCTAACGCTTAGTACATATCTAACACACAGTTGACACTGAATACTTGATAAGAAATAAATAAATCATCAATGAATAGAAATGCTTCAAGAGAAGCTAGTTTAAACATAGGTTAGTGAGGGACTACCAAGTGAAAGGATACATATTGATCAGAATGATAAGCAATTTTGATTGCTATCTTATTAGCAATCAAATCTGCATCAACAGCTTTATCTATGCATTGGTAGCCATGTAAGTAAATAAAATAACTGAAGGCATATGTGTAAAGAGAGAAGATCTAAGCTTGTGGGGCGAGAATGCAGAGGAAGGTCCACCAAAGAATGGAGTGAGTGGGAGATTCTGAAAGAAAAAAGTGCAAATAATGAAAACAATACCTAAAACACATCATTTAAAGGACAAAGGCAAATTGAGCAATAAGTTCACAGGCAATCATGCATAAACATCTTTTTGTAAATGTGTAGAGATGAAAGTTAGATTTCAGTAAGCTAGGAAGAAACTGATGGGGAAGAGGAAGAGAAACTGATAGGGAAGAGGAAGCAGCACTTACAGATACAAACTCTAGACAGTATGAGAGCAAATTCTGGAAGTGATAAAAAATATAGCCTTTTTTTTTGGAGGAATAGAAAACATATTTGTCTTTGAAAATGACTATAGGAGCCAGGCTGGCACATGTAAATACATGAACTGGTCCTGGTATAGAATAATATAGCATGG
The DNA here is from genome assembly GCF_000951045.1 of Mandrillus leucophaeus. Lineage (NCBI taxonomy): Eukaryota > Metazoa > Chordata > Mammalia > Primates > Cercopithecidae > Mandrillus > Mandrillus leucophaeus. Next base: position 3,512,757 of record NW_012101932.1, on the reverse strand, counting down.
TGGAGACTGAACCAAATTAGAGCATGCAGAGCTCATAAAAGACAGCAGTTCACTTAAGTCTGTAAGATTACCGCCTCAAAGGAATGAGAACCCAGTATTGTCCAAATTTCCAGGTTTTTTTTTTTAAGAAAAAGCAAAAATCTGGATATGTATACGAAATTTGCTGCATTAGGAAAAAAGCAAAACAAAACAAAACAAAACAAAATACTCAACTTGTAGAGCACCACTTCACTCTCTCTGGTCTAAAAGGAATCTGAGTTATCAAACAATAAATTAGATTGCAGAACAGAACTAAGAATGTGGCTGACTTCAAAGTTCTAAGTATGCAAACAGGAGCAATATGTTATGCCATTAGAGCAGAAGTGATTAGAGGTTGAGGACTGGTTCAGCAAATGATAAAGAGTACCAGGAACCAAAGGAAGCAGCACTTAGATTGAAATATAAAAGGAACAGACAAACTAGAGTAAAAAGAAAAGATTTTCAGAAGGAAAAGTGAGAAGATTTGAATAAAAGGAAGTTTGTATCTTGAAGTAGAAAGGATATAGTTAAAAGTTGGAAACAATAGACCATTCAGTGAAACGTGATGATCTTTAGATTAAAAGACAAACATGTAAAGTTTTGATAATGAAATTATATTGATTAACTTATTTTATTTAAAATTTGAATAGTAATGGCACTTTAGAAGGATCTTTTAATTTGACAATACTTAAGAATAGATAATGACAGTTATCTTAAATAGCACTAGTTATACAAGATTGATTATGAATGTAATATATTTTGCCTTAAAAACATACAAGTGAGGGTAAGAAGGAGGCGCACATTCCAGCCCCCTTCTGTTCTTGGCCCCTTTGTTGAGTGTGCCAAAAATACTTGGAGCCAGTTGAGACAGGAGATAGATATCTGGCCACTTAAAACTATCTGGACTAATGACATATTAATATATGCTAAAGAACAGACAGTAGGTTAATAAATTAATAATCACTATACCAGTCTGGTCTGCATTTAAAACTGACCTAAATCATGTAGCATTTCAATTTCCTTTCTTATTTAAGAGCTTCAGCCTTCTTTCAATTAGGTTCACACATATTCTAGATAAGCAAGTAGCATTATGCACTCATTCAAAAGACAGTCATTTAACAACTATTATATGCAAAGTGCTATATACAAAGCACCTTGGGAAATATAAAAAATTCATCAGTCATGAATAATGTCATGAAGAAGTATATGCCTAATAGGGAAGATAACAAAAGATATATGCATAAATAACTACAACACAGCCGGGCGCAGTGGCTCACGCCTGTAATCCCAGCACTCTGGGAGGCCGAGGCAGGAGAATCACGAGGTCAGGAGATCGAGATCCTAGCTAACACGGTGAAATAAATCCCATCTCTACTAAAAACACAAAAAATTGGCCGGGCATGGTGGTGGGCACCTATAGTTCCAGCTACTCGGGAGGCTGAGTCAGGAGAATGGCATGAACCTGAGAGGCGGAGCTTGCAGTGAGCCAAAATCGCACCACTGCACTTCAGCCTGGGCGACAGAGTGAGACTCTGTCTCAAAAACAAAAACAAAAAAACTGCAACACAAGCTACAAACCTAAACAGATATAAGTGAAGATCCATAAATGCTCCCGGAGGAGGTAAGATTAGAAAGAATATTCAAACATTCAAAGATTCCCATTTGACACACAAAACAAATGTCAGTATTTGGTCTCCTAGTTTGAATTCTTTTTCTAACAAGGCATACTGCCTTTCACCATTAGCACAAGTTTTCTATTAAACTCTCAAAACAGAGTTACTCATCTTTAATTCTTTACAGAAATTTTACTCCATTTACACTGAACCCATGGTATCCCTGAAGATGTTTAATTTTTCCTGTTAACATTACACAGAACAAAATATTTTTACCCAACACAGTACAACTGACATCACGTATCTGGTCCTGCAGACTGTTAACAAGAAATAAAAGTGAGGTAATGACATACACTAAGAACAAAAATTTGTATTTCCCTGCACCACATCCTTTCAAATCTCCAAAATGACTTTTCTGTTCAAAGTCCAGAAAGGTGTTTTTGGTTGAACAAAATAGCTATCTTCTAAACCAGTCACAAAACCTAATGCTACTACCCTCCACTCCTCACTAACTTAGATGCTTGAGCTTTTTGTCAAAAATAATTGGAATGTTTTACAATTATAGGGCTACTAGGAGTCCACCACTAACACTAACTCTAGAAAAGACACCGTCAATGCAAAATATACAAAGTTTTGCACTAAAGGCCTAAAGGGGGAGGCAGAATTAAAGAAATCAGCCTTTGGCTCTCAAAATAAGTAATAAGTAAAAATATAAACATCAACTTAGTTTCAGCAATGAGGAAATAAAATATTGTAAACAAATTAACAATAGTATTGTACTTTAGCCAGATACGAAAAATAAAAATGAAAAAAAGATATCAATGTGTCTTCACATCATTCCCTTTAGCAGATCACCAAATTCTATTAATGTTTAAATGTTCATGTGTTTCATGAACCCTATAACAAGTATTAACTCTGATGGTTATTTTTCTTTATATGAATAAGATAAATATTAATGTTAGAATTTGAGTTCCATGAAGGCAGAATTCTGTTTGTTCTATTGCCTGATTTATCTCCAGCTGAATTCTATCTAACACACAGAAGGTTCTTAATAAATAACGCAGATGAACTATGCTTAAAACACATAACACTCTCATTATTTGTCGTACAAATTGATGAATGCCAGAAGAAATTTTGTGACAACTAAATCTAAGAAACTATAGAATATACTGTACCATGTCAGAAGGGAAGAAAGCGGCAATGCTTCACTAAGATGAAGTTCTTTTCACTCTTCCTTAATTATCATGAACTAGTGATTAACAAATTACCATTTAGCCATACAATTTCATGTATTAAGTATTCCATCTACTATCATTAGGCATAAAAAAAAATTAAAAGAAAGCTAGGAAGTAAACTGAAGAAAAGTGGATTTAAAAAGCATCAAGTAAATAACTTCTCTGCAATTTCCCCAGCTTTGTGAATCTGTGAATAACAGATTTTTCATTATCAACTTTCTATAACTATTAAATAGTTCCACACATGAATACAGATGCTCCTTAACCTATGATGGGATTATACCCTGATAAACCCATTGTATGTTGAAAATACCTTGAGTCAAAAATGCATGTAATAACTCTCAACCTACCAAACATCATAGCTTAGCCAACCCTACCTTAAGCATGCTCAGAATACTTACATTAGTCTACACTTGAGCAAAATAATCTAACACAGTTTATTTTATAATGAAGTGCTGAATATATCATGTAATTTATTGAATACTATATTGAAAGTAAAAAACAGAACAGTTGTATGGGTACTCTAAGGTTTCTACCAAATACATATTGCTTTCTCACCATCCTAAAGTCAAAGAATCTTAAGTTGAACTATCATAAATTGGGAAAAGTCTGTATATGAAATCATCAATATTAGTAGAAATTTAAAGGTTAAAAGTAATAATACAAAAACTGGTTTTGGATTTAGTTTTTGTCAAAAGCGAAAAATAAATATTTTCCTGTTATTTGCTTACATTTATCAGTTTTAATGCTGACTTTGATGGCTAACAACAAAAGATAATAGATTTGCCTTGAGTTTTATTGCACTAAATTTACACATTAAAGAGTCTACAAGAATATCACCTCTCTCAAAGATACATCCCTTTGGCTGACTTTAATAAATCCCTCCCATATTTGAATTCTGTAGCATCCCTAACTCTCATTCTAGAATACCACTCCCTCTATCACTATATGGGTAATCTGAAAACCCACACTCAAACCACACTGTGATACAACTCCTGTTCTCCAGCTTTGCCACACATAACCTTCTAAACCCCTCCTCTTCCCATCAAGTCCTCCAAAGAATTTCTAAGATTACTAACACACATACATACATACATACACACACACACACATATTTAAAATCTCAGCCCTGACATTTACTAGTCTGTAACCCTGAACAATTTACTTAGCCTCTCTGTACCTCAGTTTCCTTGTCTATAAAATGGGAATAGTAACTACCTCACAGGATTATTATGAGGATTAAATGATCTAATATTTGTAAAGCACTTAGAATAATGACCGACACATACTGTTTACTGTAATTACTATTAAATATTTTCAATATTACTTCCAAAATTTATAGATTTCACCCCATTAGATTTGAGGATATCATAAAAACAAACATCACTCTTTTTAGAGTGATTCAAATCTCTCCTAGAAACACACTCATGCAGAAGTGAGCCCCCCCCACACACACACACAAACCTCCAGTGCACAGTAGACCAGAATCTGGAGAACAAACTTTTGCCCACTAAGAATGTTATTGTAGAGAAAAAGCTTATGGCAAAATGGGTAATTCAAGCCGAAGTGAGGCACAAACTAACAATTTGCCTGCTACTTTTACAATGAGCAGAGGCATGATAAGCAAAAAAACCCAACAAAAAACAACAACAAAAAAACATGTTTTCAAGGAATTATGTTTTCTTGAATAGATCTGAATCTGAAACCACTCTGGAAAGCAACTTGCTCACTTCCTGGACCAATCCATTTACTATGGAAAAAAAGCTTAGCTGAAGTTAGGAAAAAACCACTTTGTACCACTCACTAAAAGTAAAAGCAGTAAGATGATCCCAAATTTTCCCTATTTTATAAATTCACATATTTCAAAATATCACTCAGCTTTTCAATTATTTAATAGGAGAATAAATCCCAAAACTCATCAGCAAATTTTCTTCAGATTCTCAGTGGCCAATAATCTCCTTTAAAGAAACCCTTTCTTATTTAAAGAAATACTACTACTACAAGGGAAAAAAAAAAAAAAAAAGGTACTAGATGCTATACTGATAACTACTCTAAGTTCAGTTCACCCTCTGAAAAGGTAACCTATTTTCAGACAGCTAAATGTGCTTCTCTACCACAAGAACAAATTTCCCTTACCATTTATAGGCAATATAAATAACATTCTGTTATTAAGCAAAATTCAGATACACTTTTAATCCATATGCTGTGCAATACCAAAACCTAGATTTTACTTTCTTTGATATTCAAAGTAAACAGGTATATTCATAACTTCAGATTAAGGCCAAATGTACAGCACTAGTAAAAGTAATCCACAAAGTTAAAAACAAAAAACAAAAAACTACAACTAAAAATTAATTTAATTTCAGCATAGAAATCTGAATACCATGACAGTTTTATTGTTACCTTTTAAATGCTTCGGCTGGGTTTCTCTCGCACTCCCCAGGTTGTAAAAGGCTTTGGACTGCTGGATCCCTTAGCTTGTCCTCATATCCTTGGAGTAGTCCACTGCGGCAGATCTGGGCTACTAGACCTCTAATAAACCCTCCAACACACAAAGTATCAGAGTCCTGGGCTTTGCAGAAATGAAAGGCCAAAGCTTGGCGATGTAAACCTCTCTGCAAACTTGTAGGTGAACTTGGCCATAAGAGTTCAGTACATAGGGCCGTCTTGCCACTGCCAGGCCCTCCTACCAACAACACACCCCAGGCAGCTCCCTTTCCAGAGACACCACTAGCATTATTCCCAGAATTCATTACAAGTGATGGTGCATTGACAGTACTATTGCAGCAGTTACTTTTTTCCTGGAGGCAATGCTGAAGCTTGTGGAAAACCCACTCCCTACAGTAAAACTGCTTCCCTTGCAGTAAACTGGTTTGAGCCATTTTGCAGACTTTCTCTTCCCAAGGATTAGTCATAATAGGTTTTTTATCTTCATTTGCTAGAGTCTGGAAACATCAACACAGGTCTTTCCATCCATTATGACATAACGTGCATACTAAGTTGACTTGGAATGACAGTGTAACTAGTTACAGTAAAATTCAACAGCCACAGAGTTCATCTGTCAACAGAACGTGCATGACTTTATTTGGTTCCTTATTCTTGATCAGCAGTCTATGCATTAGTTGAACTGAGGGAGAAATGCCTGATTCCACAGCTCAGCATCACTTTTCCTATATCTTAATGAATCACATAACTCCATGGTTACAACTGGAGTTTATGTGATTGTGGATGTTTCAAGAACAGAGATGAGACAATACATCTGGAAAACTAAAGAAAAAACCCAATCTTTCGATTTGTACAAAATACTTCTCCAGATTCCAAGTGTTAATTCTGCATCTGACAATTAGATTCAGAAAAGAGGTCCATTGCATTAAATGGCATCAGAGAGATTACATTTACACGGTATGAGGTACAGTATGTAAGTAGCTCTGTATTTCTCGTTGAAGGATGATCACTCAGAGTATTAGATCTTGCCAGTTTCAGGCATCTGGGCAACTGCCAGGGAACTGTTTCAGATTATAGTTTCTTATGTGGCAGAAATGACAGACCACTGTTAACACTTTCTTAATTCAAAGCATTCATAAAATGCATTTTTCAAGACAGCAGATTCTTAATGAACCTGTTCACAGGTTTCTTGGTTTTAAGATGTCCGGGTAATCAACAATTTCCACAAGCAACTAAAATAAAACAAACAAAAATACCTCAGTGCAAAATATCATATGTTAAAAACGTATTAAGGTCAATAAATGTTGCAGTGTACCAGTTAACGTAATCTCAAAAATCCACTGCTTCACCTTTGGCACTTTCAAAAAGTTGGACAAAAACCCCTGAAATAATCACATTCTCCTTTCTGCATTTTTCTTCCTTGTTGTTATGCTTCCCAAACAGCCACATTTTAATCAAGTTACCCAAGATTTTTGCAACTTCACTATAGCAAGGGAGGGGGGGAGATACTTTATGCACATACAGTAACACCCTTAACTCCAGCCAAAACGCTCATTCACAGTAGACTGGTAGAACAGCGCCAGCTAAGGAAGCTCTGTTAACTTACACAGTCCAGTCAGTCAAGGACTGTCTACTCCTCCAGCCACACTTCTTTGTTGATAGTTTGCAAAAATCTAGGGGAGGATTACCAGGGTTGCAGCTGGATGGGAAACGGCTTTAAAAAAAAAAAAAGAAAGAAAAGAAAACAAAAAACGATGGAGGATGATTGTTCCTATACGAATGATAAATCAAACACAAGTAAAATGTGAATCCTTCCTTCCTCTAGGCCAAGGATGGAGGTCAAGAGATAAAATCTACCACTCTGGCCGGATAAAAGGCTGCTAGGGAGAAATTCCTTCCAAGACAGAAAAAGGATAAAGAGTAGAGTGCTTCGGTGCTAGTGGGTGTCTGCCCACAGGATCCGGCCTCCAGTTTCATTTGACAGACAAAAGGAACTCCGGGATTCCCAGCGCCGGGCACTACCTTGGGTTTGAACCGCCCAGAAGAGCCACAGGGGGGCCACCTCGGAAAGGCCACGAGCGAAGGTGCAGCCTCCACACCGAGGTCTGCCCTTCCAGAGGCTGGGAGCGCCTCTGCACCCCGCCCCGCACCGAGACTGGGGTGTGTCTTTTGAAGGGGGAGGGGGTGACCAAGGTCCTTGCTAATCCCAGACGAGGGGTCGCCTCCCGGTCGGCTTCCGCCTCTGCACTCCCACCCCATGCCCCGCTCCCGCTCCCGCTCCCACCCGGCCGACGGCGGAGCGAGGGAAGGGGGCAAATCTGGGTCTCGAGGCTGGACAAGGTGGGTGGTTGGGTCAGGTTCAACCCCGGCCTCAGCCTCCCAGCTTCCAACCCGAGGGAGGGGCCTCG
>NW_012101932.1:3485986-3504414 GCF_000951045.1 Mandrillus leucophaeus | reverse complement strand
CCGCCTTTCTCAGGGGAGGCGGAGAACGGGGCGGGGGCTGCGTTCTCACGTCCCCGAGCTCACGCGAGTCGTTGCCCTCACCCTCCCCGTCACCACTGGGCCCTGATCCTTCCTTTGTCTTCCAGGCCGGAGGGATTCTCCGGCTGTTGGGGCCGTATCTGCTCCTGGGAGGGGCAGTTGGGTAGGGGGAGATTGCCTCTTCCCTCTCTCTGCTCAACCCTCTTGCCTCTCCCTGCTCAACCCTCTGGTCTTTCCCTTAACCCCCTTGCTTCCAAAGCCACTTCAGGCCCCGTTCTACCCCTCAGTCGTCCGGTCTCCTTTCAATCCATTAAATTCCAGGGATGCTTTTACTTTGGCTGGGACGAAGGGAAGGAAGGAAAGGACTGGGAAGAATGTTGCAAAAATAGAAATAGTGGGGGTTTAGGATGGCGTTCCTAACAGCCTCATGAAAAGGACGTGGCCTCCATCAGAGGGAGGTTGACAGCAGGCTTGACTGGGTCTCAGGCCCCTGCTCCTCAGGGCCACCTGATCACCCGCAGCGTCCACTAAAGAGGGAAAGGTCCTTGGTTCTGTGGCGTCAGGAAATGCCCTAGAGGGCCTGCTCACAGGGGCCTGTTGGACTAAGCGTGTCAGTTGTTTGCACTCACTGGACCTGAGTTGCTTAGATTGCAAATTCCTGCCAGGAAAATAAGTATACCGTCAACTGATGGAATAGGAAATGTAGCATCTTTCTATTCTAATTTTTTATGCTAAAATCCAGAGTGCTCTATCTCCCATTCCTCATTAACTTGAATGTGTTTATTTGCCAAAATATTAAGCCAGTCTCCCATCTGGTTTTAGGAATTTCATAGTATAGCTGTCACATTTAGAAAAATGGGTAAACAAATAGATCGTATTTGTGCTTACTCTTTCATATTGTTTATTCGTGCCAATTGAGGTTTACTGATCTTAATATTTAATTTTAATACATGTACCCTGAATTTGGGGCTTCTTTCCTAAACCACAAGCAGAAGAGGCAGAGTATAAATTCTCCAGAATTAGGGGGATGAAAATTGATTTTTAAAAAGCTACAATTTTGACTTGTTTTTACTTAAGCGGTTTTAATTCCCACTTAGCTTGTTTGCCACGCAGCTTTATTGTCATTGAATAGGTTGACTCCTTCAGTTTCATGGTTGTAAAATTTTATATTTAGAGGAAAATTTAAATGAGAAATATGTACATCATGTTATCGTTTCTATTAAGCCGTTTGCTAACGTGATATTTAAAATAATTTCTGCCCAGTCGAGAAGTTACCGAAACTTTTTGTTTAGTGGGCCTCATTTATGATAACTAAGCACTGTCATGGAATGCTGTTTTAAATAACATCAACTGTAACTAAGCTGTAATTAGTCTTCAGACCTATTTAGTTAGAATTTTATGCTTTTTGCTTTAAAATTTATTTCACATTTTATTATTGCTTTTTGCTTTCTTTAATAGAAAACCCTTAACAGTGACATATACACACACACATATAAAATTTTATGAAGCTTTTTAAAGTTTATTTATTTATTTATTTTTGGAGACGGAGTCTCGCTGTGTGGCCCAGGCTGGAGTGCAGTGGCCGGATCTCGGCTCTCGGCAAGCTCCGCCTCCCGGGTTTACGCCATTCTCCTGCCTCAGCCTACCGAGTAGCTGGGACTAAAGGCGCCCGCCACCTCGCCCGGCTAGTTTTTTGTATTTTTTTTAGTAGAGACGGGGTTTCACCATGTTAGCCAGGATGGTCTCGATCTCCTGACCTCGTGATCCGCCCGTCTCGGCCTCTCAAAGTGATGGGATTACAGGCTTGAGCCACCGCGCCCGGCCGAAACTTCTTTTTATCAATTGCCTAAATGTTAAACGTGTCATAAGCAGAATACTTACTCTTGGTACATATTTACATACTTTAATCAGTTTCTTAGTTGTATTTTCTCCAATACCATATACTCACATTTTTCCAAAGAATGCAATTTTTTTCAATGTGGCCTTTCTTATTTTTAATTTGTTCATAAAATTTCCTGAAATCACAGTTTCACATGAATTTGAAATTACTGACAGCTTTAACGAATGCTTCTCTGAAGACTATAATGTTTTAAATGGAAAATTAAGTGGTGAGATACGTATTAAGCTCAAAACACACTGCTAAATAAAATCTATTCTCATTCTAATTTTTCTATACTGAAATGTACAAATTTTTCAGTTCAAATCTTTTCCTAGCTGTTGTCTTTTTTTAAAGCTCACTTAGTTATATTGTGCAACAAGTATTTTTACAAAACAAAGCTCATCATATAAGTCTTGAAAATGTATGTTTATTTTGATGGTTTCAATCAAGTTTAAATACTACAAAATTATGTCATCTCAATTTTAATCCATTTAGATACAAAATATAGTTTCATCCAATTAGAAGCAAAAGCTCCATCCAAAGATTCCACAAGTTGAGATTTTCCAAATCACAATTATAAATTTCAAAAATTAAGTCTTTTATAATGTCTGTGTTCTCATCATACAGTACATTCAGTTCCTTGTTTGGTAGAGGTAAATTTCAGTTTCTTTATATTTGCAAGCTCTGTAATAATTATAACAATACCTAAAAGCTGCAAAAGTTGAATACTGTGATCTTAGAGTTCCAATGATTTTACATGAAAGGCTATGAAAATTTAGAGGACTCATTTTAGTCCTCTAAATTAACTTGTGTAAGTCACTCAGGTTTATTTACAAAGTGATGTTTTATCCCTGGCAGTCTTTCAAGTTATGCCACTTATTAAAATTTAAAATTTAAAGAACTCTGTGCATTGTATAAAAAGCGTTCAGCCTACTTGCTATACACTCTACTACAGGATAAGTCAGTCTCCACTTCACATATTTCGGATATACCTCACATGTAATTTTCTCCATTTACTACTGATTCTCAAAAGTGGCATTCTGGTGGCTTCTTGCATGTGGAAGGCAGCTGCAGCAAGCCCGGGCACACTGAACTGCTGTACCACGTGTCTGGCAGGATCAGCAGCCTTAAGAGTTTCTCTGATTACTACCAAGCCCAGGATTTGGTATATATTATATGAATGTGTATGTGTATGTGTATGTGTGTGTGTATATGTATATGTTTATGTATCAACCACCCATATCAAGCTATATTTTATTTTTTCAGCTAGCACACTGCACACTGTCCTTCAACGGATAGTTACTTTGAATCTGGAAAAGAGTTATTACTGGCAGCCTTTCAGATTTCCCCACAAATTTAAAGAACTCTGTTTATTTCATCTCATATACTATTTAACGAGACCATGGCAGAAGCTGAAAATAAAACAAGGAAGGTCCACCAAACCATACCAGATTATTGTAATGCTACTATTAATAACAGTGTTATGTTTACATAAATTCACATTTTGTTAGTTATGTTCATTGGACTTGATGGAGACCTAGACTATAGAAAAACTTTGATTGACATGGGAGGCATAATGATAGGAACGTCCAACTGTGGCTACCCTCTTAAATACTCTTTTAAAAGAATGCTTATTTAAGCCTTACATTTTAAAAGTAATTGTTGCCAGCTGTGTTCATTCCTGTCCTTGAAAACAAGCCTGAAAATAGATGTTGCTCATAAAACGTGTAAGATATAGGTCTTTCCTTCAAAGAATTAAACAAATCCCCAAATAAGATTTATTTTGCAGAATTACCAGTGAAGAGAAATAAAGACTCATTGGCTGTGGTTACTAGGTGACTAGTTACAACGATTCACCTTTACCCTTCACTTTTTTCAATGTGCCTAGATAAAGCAAAAACTCTTAGTAGACCCCAAAATTACACCAACAGTACACATGACAGCATGGATCTGAAATTCATATTCTCATTCACCCCAAATATGCAGCAAGAAATTTAAAGAAGCAAATTAGGGTTCTCTAACATGCTCCTCTGTTGGATTCTCAGAACTGCTTTTTCCTACCTTTTCTTCTATGGGTCCATATGTAGTTTAAATGACCTTCTTATGCCAACCACAAAGTCACCTTTTCTTCAAATCTCACCCTTTTATCAAATCTCAGATCCCAATAAATACCCTCCATGAAGTGTTCTTTGAACTATATTTTAAATATCCAAGAACAGTTGAAAGTGGCTTAGTAGTAAGTTATATCCCTGAGGCCTGTGTCAGTCATATGGTCACGTGCAATAATAGCAATAATTACATGTAATTACATTAATTTGAAAATAATTCAATGTCATATGTGAAGGTAAACTTTCAATTATGTCCACTGTGCGTCCTTTGACTAGATTTTGGTGAATCATTAGATAAATTAATCACTTGCTTTGCTGCAAAGAATTTATTCATTTGACAGATTCCCAAGTAAAAGAGAGATACTATTTCACTTACTGTCCTGAGACTCTCTGTTTTGTAGAACCACATATTATTTTTTCTTTGTCCAGGTCTCTTATTACTTGATAAACTTGCATGCCTTGGCATTGGTAACCTCGGGAAGGTAGATTGTATTAGTTTGGAAGTTTAATATTATGTACTAGAAAGCATAAAAATAAATTAAACAAAGAGTCTGTGGGAGTAACACATCTTATAAGACATTTTTCTAAGGCCACAGAGGCTCTTGTAAATATCACTTCCCATCCTACATACATTTCCAGGGAACTGTACTGATGATGTGGGCAGGGACAGCATCTACATACATTTTCAGGGAACTGTACTGATGATGTGGGCAGGGACAGCATGTACCACAGCTGATCCAAGAAGCCTAAGTCTTGGTGGTTACTTCTCAGAAAGTTTTGCTTTGTTTTTTTTCTAAGTTAGGTGGTAAATGGCCACCAAGAGGTAATTCATAATATCCTGACTAGTCAATCTTACCTAGGTGCCTATATTTCTTATTAGTGCTCTCCAGTCAGCTTAATATATGATCATTCCTTTGGAATGTTAAATGTTTATTTTCATTTAATACTGATTAAACCCCTTCTGTTTTTGAAAATTATTCTGTCAGAAAAATGTAACTGGAATCACAAATCTAGACTAAATTGATTGAGGAACACTGTATGCCCAGTGGTTTTTATTTTGTTTTGAGACAGGCTCTTGCTCTGTCACCCAGGCTGGAGTCTAGTGGGGCAATCTCGATTTACTGCTACCTCCCACCTCAGCCTCCAGAGTAGCTGGGACTACAGGCATGTGCCACCATGCTTTCTGATCTTCATATTTTTAGTAGAAACTGGGTTTTGCCATGTTGCCCAGGCTGGTCTTGAACTCCTGGACTCAAGGGATCCACCTCCTCGGTCTCCCAAAGTGCTGAGATTATAGGCATGAGCCAGTGCACCAGACCCCAAGTGTTTTAACTATGAAACACAGGGCCCTGTCAGAGATTATTGCTGTTTTACAAACATACTGAAAATACCAACCTACAGTTATTTTCTATGTAAATGTGTGGATTTCCACACTGTTGAAAAAGGAAGCCATGATTTTATGCCTTTTTTCCAACTCACTGTGATAGCTAGACTCCAAAGGTACCCCCAGTGAGCCATGCCTCCTGGAATTCATGTCCTTAAGCTGTCACTTCATTTTGTATCTGGTCTTGCATTAACCATTGGAATGTGGCAGAAGTAACAGTGTGCCAGTTCCAAGTCTAATTTTGAAGAGGACTGGTAGCTTCTGCATCCTACTTTGGCATGCTCACTTGTAGGAACCACCATTAAAGAAACTTGGCTACCCTGCTGAAGAGGCCATGCAGTGGGGCCTCATAAGGAAGCCACGAGGAGAGGCCCTGAGATCACATGGAGAGATGGAGAGGCCCAGCCCAGCATCCCAGTGGGCAGGGTGATGGGGGGAACTTTTCTGATGACTCTAGCCCCAGCCAACATCTAGCCAACTTCTGCAAATGATATAGCTCTGGAGAAATGAAACAATATGCCCTTGTTTATACCATCCTGGTTTTATTTGATACATATATTATCCATTTGCAAAATAATTAGAGAAATGAGATAAAGGTTAAATGAATTTTTGAAGTCATATAGACTGAATGAGAATGCATGCTTATTTCCAAATGTCTTTTCTCTATATTACATACTCCTTATCTCATTAGAAACCTTTCATCAACAGGGAAGCCTCTGATTCTAGCCTATTAGACAGCCACTTGTTACTTCCAAACATGCAAAAGCATCTGGCTCCGGCATAATGCTTCATATTACCAGAGTCAGAAGCTCCCCTCTCAATTCACCTGCAAAGTTTTATATAAAAATGGAATGGTGGCCAGGCGCAGTGGCTCACGTCTGTAATCCCAGCACTTTGAGAGGCCGAGGCGGGCTGATCACAAGGTAAGGAGATCGAGACTATCCTGGCTAACACGGTGAAACCCTGTCTCTACTAAAAATACAAAAAAAATTAGCCGGGCATGGTGGCGGGCGCCTGTTGTCCCAGCTACTCGGGAGGCTGAGGTAGGAGAATGGGGTGAACCCAGAAGGCAGAGCTTGCAGTGAGTGGAGGTCGTGCCACTGCACTCCAGCCTGGGTGACAGAGTGAGACTCCGTCTCAAAAAAAAAAAAAAAAAAAAAAATGGAATTTCCATTGCTGGGGAAGGGAGGAAGGGAGGGGAGGGTAAAGCAATCTAAATCGGAAGCACATTGTCTCAGTAATGCTATGTAAGTTCTGAATACCTAGAGTTTGTAACTGATTCAAAATTTAAAAAGGAGGAAAATCATTGTTTTTCCAACATTTACCTTAAGGAAAAGCTTTTGTTTAATTTCTTTTTTTTTCATGGAGGATTCTATATTTGCTCATTATTGTCTATATATTTATATTCTATATTTGGATATTATTAAGAAAATTGTACCCAGCTAAAATGTAAATAATTCAGGTGAACAAATGCATTAATATTTTGCTAAAGAGTCCGTGTTTAGTGCTACAGTATTTAAACATGGAGATAAACTGGTTTAATAGAACTCAGAGATCATAATTTGATGTGAGAGTTCCACCAAATTTATTGTTACAATCTCAAAAAGCTAATAAGAAAAGTAAATCATTTGCAGCCATATCAGGTGGATTAAGACCCCAAGGATGTGGGAAGCAAAGAAATCAACCTCACACTTAGAGACATACACTTTAAAAGAGAGAGGGAATCTTTTTTTCTAAGAGACCTCATGGAAGAAAGAAAAGGGTATATGGTCTGGAGTTGTTTGAGAGAGAGAATACATCTGAGAAACAGCTTGTCTGTAAGGTGGAACCATCATTTGAGCATTAAAGATTGTATGGTTTATGACAGTGTAATCTTGGTCAGAGCCACCACATACAGCTAGCTGCACAGGCTGTGTGCTGCACAACTTCAGGTGACACCATTCAAATGGACTGTGATGTGGTTCACATGGACTAGAGTACATCAAGGTTGTGAATGCAGTTAAAGAGCATGTTTGAGTATTTGTAAAAAAGCCAAATTTCATGAGTTGATACACAAAAGTTTATTTCTCTTCTCTAATAAAAAGCCCATAGCTTATATGGTAGCTGTACGATGCCATCAGGAACTGCCTTTCTTTCTCTTCTACCCTCTTGAGTAACTTTCATCCTCATTTTCACTTCACCCTTTGGTAAGATAACCAACTTCTTCCATGTTGCCTGGGGTTTTCTCTATTTTAAAATGAAAAGTCACATGTCTAGGAAAACTCTGCAGTCCCTGATTTTACCAGGAGGGTTGGTCACCCCACAAGGTCTCAATCTGTCATTCTACCTCCATCTCCTTTTATCCGTTAGAAACAGAAGATGAGGGAAGAAGTAGTGAATAAGTGGTAACTGGCACCTATATCAGGAAAATAAAACTTTTTCAATAATTGTCAGCACATTTGTACTTACGTTTAATTTACCAGAACTACACAAGGTAGGTAGGGAAGTAGATTATATTAGCTAGACACATTGCTGCTCTAAAAAAAAAATCAGAGTTCTATTAATATTAGAAAGAATTAGATAAATTATATTAGGAAGAAATTAGAAGTGCCTGCATAACTTTGAGGCTTTCTGTAATATTCTCAGCATCTCTGGAACACAGTGCTAACAATGAAGGCAAATTGGGGCTGGGGATTGTCAAAAAAAGAATACCAGAAGGCTAAGGAAACATTACTTAGGGGTATGCATATCATTATTGAAATGATTCATTATGCGCTACATACTGGCAAGAAATCAGATAAAGCCAGGAATAGTGTCACCTATTGAGAAAATGATAGAAAGGATAAGAATTTAGAAGAAAATATCAAGGTTTATTTTAGATCCTGGGGAAAATACCCGTATGAGAAAGTGATTTCTTTCATTTCATTGCAAACAGATTGTTTGCCTTCAGCTTAATATTTATCAAGTAGTTCTCTTTTGTTCATTGTAACATACTAAACTTTAAGGAGGAAACTTTATTTAAAATTTTATTAAAATGATATTTCTATTACACTGATAACAAATCAACAAATAAATTAACAATGAAAAGGAAAATCAAATAGAAAAAGAGGTAGTGATTTGATAACTGAAAGATTTTTTAAAATTTATTTCAATGAATATGTGTGTGGAAAGTTTAGCTAAGCATTTTAATGTCCCATGACAGTTTGAATAGATTATGGATCAAAAAGGAAAGCCATTCATCTGCAAGTCATAAGTGACAACTGAATTGAAAACATCACCTTGTACTTAAATTAGACCACATTTGAATTAGTCTTATATGCATTTATTCTGAGTGGGAATAAATAGTGTGGTAAGAATCCCTGTGAAAGACATAATGTTTATATGTGAATGTTCCAATTTCTCCTAGTTATAGTTAATGGGATTAAAATACAGTTTAATCCAATCCAGCAATATTTAAATAAATATGCTTTAGAGAATTAGTAAAATATAATAGGTCTGGAATTATTCAAATTTTTCTTTGTGTCTATAAATAAATGAGAATGAAGTGACAGACTTGATAGACTAAGATTGTGAACATGCTGGTAGTAGGAATTTTCAAATGTCATGGTGAAATATAAAACAACCTTTTGGAAAGAAATAACAAATTTGATTTTAAGGTGTGGACCTCATTTTGATTAAATACTATTAAGTATTAATTATTATTATTATTATTTTGAGATGGAGTCTCGCTCTGTCACCCAGACTGGAGTACAGTCGTGTGATCTTGGCTCACTGCAACTTCCACCTCCTTGGTTCAAGCAATTCTTCCGCCTCAGCCTGCTGAGTAGCTGGGATTACGGGCACACACCATCATGCCTGGCTAATTTTTTCTGTATTTTTAGTAGAGAGGGGGTTTCACTATGTTGGCCAGGCCGCTCTCAAACTCCTAATGTCAGGTGATCTGCCCACCTCAGCCTCCCAAAATGCTGGGATTACAGGCGTGAGCCACCACACCCAGCCTAAATATTAATTATTTCTTTCATCATTATTATATTAAGGATATGATACAGGGTAAATAAAAAAAGATGGAGAGTAGATGATATAGATACATCATAATTATTTTTGAGTCAGGACATGGTGAACATAAACAGATTAATTTCTCAGAGAAAGAATCCTCCCTTATGATAACATTTAAAAGTGTAAATTGGAGATTCTATATATTTATATTAAGATGGTTGATATGTTTGGGATATTTATCCCACCCAAATCTCATATAATACCCAGTATTGGAGGTGGGGCCTGTTGGGAGGTCATGGGGGTGAATTCCTCATGACTTGTTTGTGCCTCCTGGCTTGCTTGTGCTATTTTTGCTACAGTGAGTGAGTTCTCATGAGATGTGGTTGTTTAAAATTATATGGCACCTCCCCCAACCCTCTCTCTTCCTCTTGCTCTTGTCATGTGACCTTCCTGTTCCTGCTTTGCTTCCTGCTATAACAATTCCTTGAGGTCTCTCTAGAAGCTGAGCAGGTGCCAGCCCCATACTTATACAACTTGCATAACCATGAGTCAGTTAAACCTCTTTTCTTTATAAGTTACTCAGTCTCAGGTATTCCTTTAAAGCAACACAAGAATGACCTGACACAATGGTCAAGAAATTCCATTGATGGAGTCAAGCCTGTAAGCTCGTGTACTGATAAAATGATCCTGGAAATTTTGACTTCTTCGAAGGAAAACCAAGTCTATATATCATTTTTGTATAATAGAAATGAATTTAAAACATTTTAATTATAACATTATTGTAAAACAATTTTTCGGAGGATGAATATTATCTCCTTTTGACTCACGGAGTGGAAGAAAAATGTCATTAAAGTGTTGATTAAAAAATGTCTCCTTCTTAACACTTTTGTCAGAAAGACCCAGCAGTAAAAGGGAAAGTTTTTGGAGGAGAATTTGCTTTTTGCCCCAAGTCAGCTTTTTATGGGGTAATCGATTTTTTATATCTATTGCAACATCGTATACTATAACCTAAAGCTTAGCGGCTTGAAACAACACTGATTTATAATTTCTCACATGTCTGTAGGTTGACTGGGTGTTTCTTCTGCTAATCTCACCTGGGCTTTATGCAGGTGCAGCCAGCTGGTATCACTCACATGTTTGGGTCATCAACTAGAATGACTGAAAGAATGGAGTGACTGATTGCACTTTCTACCTATGGCTTCTTCTCCACAGGATGCTTTCGGAGTTCCCTGAGAGTGTAGGAAGGATGCATAAATCCTCTTGAGACCTAGATTCTGGAACTCAGTGTTACTTCTGCTAGAGAAACTCACAAGGACAGCCTAGATTTAAGAGGTGGGGGAATAGATTTCACCTCTTTATGGGATAAAGTACAAAACATTACGATCATACTTGTAAAGTACCACAAATGGAAACCCTTAATAATGTAATAAACAATATAAAATCTTCAGCAGAAAAAGCAAAAAACACACATACACAAATTCTATGTTAATTTTAAAGGAATGGTGCCCTTCTATGTTGTAGGACCCCAAATCTTAAAACTTTGATTTAACCAACTGAAATAACTCAGAAACAGAAAATCAAGTGCAGCATGTTGTCACTTATAAGTGGGAGCTAAATAATGGTTATGCATGAACAGAGAGAAGGAAATAATAGACACTGGAGATTCCAAAAGGGAAAAGCATGGACGGATGAGGTCTGAAAAATTACCTACTAAGTATAATGTTCACTATTCCAGCGATGGGTACACTAGAAGCCCAGTGCCACCACTACACAATATATCCATGTAACAAAAACTGCAGGTGTAACCCCTTGAATCTATAAAAAAATTTTTAAAAAATCCTGCTGGTCGGTGTTCAGAAGGAAATGAGGAATATATTATTGGAAACTGGAGGAAGGAAGATCTTTGCTGTATAGTAGCAGAAAGATTAGAAAAAAATTGCTAAATGTAGAAAGCAGACCTTGTAAATAATGAACTTGGATATTGGGTTGAGGAGATTTCTAAGCAAAGTGTTGAAGGTGAAGCCTGGGTTCTTTTTTCTGCTTATAGTAAAATGTGAGAAGGCAGATAAACTGAGGAAAGTACTGTTCAATTAAAAGGAACCATACTTGATGATTTGGGAAATTCTCAGCCTATATTTGATGTCAAAATATGCAAAAATTAAGAGATTACTTCTGAATGTATGCCACAGAGAGAAACTCAGGATGTGACTGTACAACTTTTTGCTGCAACCTCAGAAAAAACAAAAAAGCAGAGTGTTAAATACAAGAGATTAAAGATATTTATCATAACTCTTCTCAATCAAACCAGAGAGCCTCGAGGAAGCTTATTGACATCGTCCCTCAGCCATGTCAGCAGAAGCCAAAAATAGAGAAGGAATTATTTCAGAAAAATCTGTGGATTATTTTTGTCTAATGGAATGAACTGTGAAATACACAAAAAGCCCACAAGGTAATTGGGAATAATTCATGAGAAGAACTGACAGCTGAGACTGAAAGGGACAGAGACAATATGAAGAAGAAGGAGACTCTCTTAACCCTGAATTTATCCAGGCAGGAAGCAGGGACTATTAAAACTACTCATCAACAAACACATGCTACCTTTTATGAAAAAGAAAGGATGTCTCAAAGCCAAGATCCAGAGGATACAGTGGAAAGCTACAGAGGATGTTCCCAGGCCTTGAAACCTAATGGAGTTTTCCCAGCTGGATTTAAAACTGCTTCCATTTTCCTCATTTTGGGACCAGAATGTTTTTAACTGTGTTTTCTATTGCCATGTAACACATCATCAAAAATGCAGTGGCTGAGCAGAGGTACCTGAGACAGGCTCCAGTGTTCTCTTGTACCCAGTGTGGTATGAGTGAAAATCAAGTGTTTGTTATATGCTTTGGAAGATCTCACACATACCTGAGATCTAGTCGTCTAGATTATGGTTTAAATAGCACTAAGGAAGGAAAAGCAGCAACTTAACATGGACTAATAACCAGAGAACCAATGAGAATATGGACATTTTTAGCAGAAACCAGTATGACTATATGATGACAACCATTAATCAGTTCATCCTCTTTCCATTTCCTGCTGTTTCTTAACTATGTTGGAGCACAGAGGAATCCCTTGGAACATAGATCTAATTTCAAGAATCACTGGGAAGATAGACTCTGAGTTGGCCAAGCAAACCGGGCATTGACTGAGGAAACCCAAATTTTTTTCTGAGATTATCCTAAATTGACTGAAATTCTGAGATTAAGTTTCTAATATTCAGCAAAAGGGGAGCCAAAATAGAAATAGTTTGAATTACAGAAAAGGCAAAATCATGTTTCATGTACATTGAGTTGAAGACTAATTTTTTTTACATGTTGAACTTCCAATGTGGGTCTTATAACACTTTATTTACTTTATTTGCTGGCAGTTCCATCTTCTTCACATAGACTGTAAACATTTGAAAGGCAGTAAATTGGTCTTACTTGTTTTGGTATTACCAATGACTGCATGCAACTTGTTCACAAAGGTGCCCAAGTACATGTTGAATAATAAATACTTACCATCTTTGGTCATTGTTTCTTTGATACAACATCCTTGTGATTCTTTATGAATAAAAAAGCTATTTCTGAATAGTCACTGTAATGATTTAAAAATATAACCTTTTTCTCATTTAAAATTAATTTATTTATTCTTTTTTGACTGTATTGGTAATACAAAGAAAAGTAGGAAAAAGTAATTATATGTTTTAATGACACAGAAAGTGGATTCTAATCTTCAGTATCCATATATACATATTAAAAGTAAACAGTGAGTCAGGCTCTTTTTATGAGTGCACTATTAGCCTTTGAGAGTTTAGATGTAAACTAACATTAGCTAAATGAAAAATAAAACAGATAATGATAAACGTATTTAGATCATTTCATGCAATAAGAATGAGTCAATAGAAAGGTCCAAAGGATCTTGTTCTAATTCCATTATGTATACCTTAATATTTTTTAGGGTATATTTAAAAATTCAAATGCCAAACAGTATAAGATAAGAAAGAGCAATTATATATAGGTGCTTGATTATAAAATTGCCCTAAAACAATTCCTTTGTCATTTATGTAGATTTGGGGGCAAAAGATATTAGTTATAATTGACAGGTATTTAATAATATGTGTGCTTGCATGTGTGCGCCTACTTGTACCCATATATATCCACATAAATATTAAATCTCTTAAACTTTAAATTGAGAAATATGAATTTATAAAACCTGAAATCAACCAGTATCCAACAACATACCTGTAATTGCCTACCTCAATATTATTAAACTTTGTGAGAGAATACAACATGAATTAAAAACACACTCCCTGACTTGAAGTATGTATACTGGAATTGGAAAACGAAAACAATACTAATAAAATAACTGAAGAATATTTATAGAACATGCCATAAAGTGAAGTCAATCTCTACATTTTAGACTCTGTTCTGTGATTTGCAAGTTAACATCAAGCCAAATATGTTACACCTGTTGCATTCAATTTAACTTTATAAGTTCAACATGATCATAGAAGATATTATACTAACAAGAAACAGCTGGCTATATATTTTTTAAATATTTAAAATACAATAATGAGGAACTATTTTACTTTAACACTAAGTGGTATATTTTCTATTATAAGACCTCCTGCTTAGATGGCTTCTTTTAACTGGACAAAGAGTGGGCAGCTGACTCAAGTCAGTGGATTTATTGATTGATCAGGCAGTCTATAGGGTGAATAGGTCTGAAAAGTTCTGCAAAAACTGGGATGAATTGGATCAATAACATTGTACACTATGGAGTAGATATTAGTATCCACAGAGAAAATTAGGCAGGTAACAGAAGGAGCTAGAAATGAAAGGATGCAGATACCATAAATTCCAGGATCATGATGGCTTATGCTAAAGAAGAAGTTATGAGAACACAGAAATTATCAATAAGCAGGATAGCTAAGGTAATAAAAAAGAAGAAAATTGTAAAATCAGTTTGTAAGAGAAACAAAAAAAATAAAGACTCCAAAAAGGAGGCACAGGAATGAAACTAGTGGGACCATGTTCGTTGAAGAATCATGAATTTTTACTTCTGATGTTCCTAGTGCTGCCTTGAATCTAGTTCCAATCCCCACATGTCCTGATTCTACTCTGGATCTTACTCAGCTATTTCTGTATGTCTCATCTCTCTCACTGAGCCTTATGTTAAATCTCTGCTACTTGAGCTTGTTTAAATGACTTTGTTCCTTAAAACCAAAAGAGCCTGATCAAACATTATATTTTAGGTGCTTGGGAAACAAAGAATCTCTGTACCTAAAGAGTTTAGTCACCTGAAATAGGGAAAACATTATAAATAGATGATTCAGAATATATATCATAAAGACTGAATCATTATTCCCACAATGGATATAATTTTTTTTCTGATTTTCATAATCCTACAAACATATAAATCTAGGCCTAAACTCTTTTTTGACTTTTGTTTCTTGTTTGCAAAAGGTTGTTGTACAACACCACTTAGGTGACCAGTGAAATTCATCCATGGCTTATCTCACTATTTTCAACAAAAATACTTTCTGTCCTCCTAATTTTAGTTAATGTCACTAGGATACATTCAGTAACATTGATTTGACACCATTGTGTCTTTTTAAATTTCATTTCTGTCAATTCTAACAATCTAACAAGACCCATAAATTGGTCTTCCTCTTTCCTCTTTCCTATACTAGCTGGAGTCCCTTAAATGGTCTCTTTGTAAATCAGCTTCAAAATTAATATTAGTAAGAACAGCTCTGATAGGTCATTCATCCCCCCCTTCTCAGAAACTCTCAGTAGATTCTCACTGCTACCAAGCCGAATCCTGATTCTCTGACCTCTTTCAAGATCAAGTTTGGTTTCCAATACTAATACTCATCATTGCTCTAAATATAATTTCCACTTTGGTCAAACTGGGTAACCACTAGATGTTTCTATGTGGTTCGCCTTCCCTGCATGTGCCTGTTCTCTTCCCTCTTTTAACATGTCCTTCCCACATTTTTTTAACCTATCAAAATTCTGTTTCTTCTTTCTATCTTTCAGGTATAATTTAAATCCCATTTTTAAAAAAAAGTATATTTCCTTAAACTTGTCACCAAATAAATTATTTCTTACCTGAATTCTCATAGCAATTGGTTTGGACATCTCTAATGATAAATACTGATTATTTGTGGAGCTTATTTCCACTCTCATACTCAAACTTTTTAAAAGCAGGGACCATACATATTCATTATTGTATTATCCCCCCCTATCCATTACTCTGCTTTGGCATTGCTATTACTCAGGAATTCTTGTTGAATAAATAAATGTACTATGACCAACACAGGGAACCACAGAACTACTTTTATAAAAAGCAACCTCATTTAATATAGCCACAACATGATATTTTCATTTTAATTCAAATGAACATATCTTTCCATCCCACACAAATCTGTTCCTCCTCCTGGTTCCCTCTTACTGTTTGGCTACATTATCTACTTGGTTGCCCAAGTCAAAAACCTAGGATTCACTACACACATCATTTTTTCTTTTTCTCTTGATAATAAGCTATATTTTTTCCTACTAAATATATTTTATATCTCTCCTTACTTCACTTTTTCATCATCACTGTTTAGTTAGGATTTTCATTATCTCTCTTTTCTGGTACTCCTGCTCCAGTTTCCACCATCTTCTACACTATTGCAGAGCAATCTACCTTCCATGCTACTGCAAAAATGATCTTTTGAATACAGAAAAGTATGAATATCATTCTTCTTTGTTAAAATTTTTTTCTCATTGACTGCCTTTAATCTGTGTTAGAGCTAATATCTTGTATATGGCCTTTTGTGATGTGTCACCTAACTACCAGTCCAAGTTATCTCTTGATCTTTTTCCCATATGCACTATATGCGTAATAAATTACTTGTGCACATTATACTTTCATACTTTGGAAAGCATTCTGTGTAGGTACAAGGGTTATTTTCTTTAAACACTTTACCCTCAGAATTTGGTGGAGTGCATTTCACCATCATTTAAAAGGCACATGGTAAATTCTTTTGAAACAATTAATAAATTAATAAATAAATAAATATAAATTATAGGAAAGGGAATTCCTATATTTCTTAAACCTTAAATCATTCTATGTTTTATTGTCAGTAATTATCAATATTTTAAGGAGTAAAAGAGACATTAAGAATTATCTTTGTTCATTGCAAATGAATGGCCGTAAATAAAACTTAGGACTTGAGGCAGCAATAACATGGCCAGAATTTTTATTTTCTTTAGTATTAAAAAGTAAAATGAGTAACCAACACTATAAATAGAATGCTAGATTATGCTTAGATTTACTATTTCACAAAATTTGAAAACACATACAACATTCTGTATTTTAGAAATGTGACAACGTAAAACATGTTTATGGTATTTTTCAATGATGAGGATAATTGAACTGGCTTTTTCAGAAATTATTATTATCACTACTTTGGTCATCCTAATGCCCTTAATACCTATATTATGTTAAAGAGAAAGGATGAAGAATTGTCTCTGCTTGGGATGATACACAGATTCTTATGTCTTTGGCAAAAAATATATCACAATAATAAGAAATATTATACTTCAATAAAAAGTGAATATATTTTATACCAAACAGTTGGCATAAAATTGGGCAATATTCTGTCTGTGGCTCTCACCTTATAGATGAGAAACAATAAAGTAATTTTAGAGGATTAAAAAGCACCATAAATCTTACTATTCTCAAGTTATCAGCTTTATTTCTCTATTATAGGTGAATTGAACTTCATTTTACATTCTATTTCATAGATGTCAGAGTTTTAAATATAATTAATATAAATTAACTTTTAAAGATATGTTAAAGTATTAATTATCCAGAGTTAAGACAGGTTATTTGGTATCCCAGTATTTATCCTACACCAAAATTTTATGTCACGATCACTACAATATAAAATGAACAATAGAAGTTTTAATGAAAGAAAGTACCTTGGATCCTAATATGTGAAAAGAAAGGCTGCAATATAGTACACTATAAAATATTCGCTTTATCCTGAAATGATCATAAAATAATATGCTCAATTGATTCAGATGTTTGTTTTGTAGCTTTACAAATCAAATTTCATCATTTATTAACATGGAAATCTAATTATTGGGCTTTTACTGCTAAGTATTATTATAGATCCTAAAAGTACATTATTCTATTCAATTCTTATAACTCTCTAAAGTAGATACTATTTTAAGTATTTTACAAAAGAGAAAACTGAGGCATGGATTGGTTAAGAGACTTTCCCATAGCCATGCAAGGTGGTAGTAGATTTAAAACCAAACTTTCTGAGTCCAGGCTAGGTGTTTTATTGCTTAGTTATACTAGCCTATATATGATTTTTGTTTATATCAACATTGGAAGGTGCTCAAGGTATATAATAACCTGGCAGTGATTGTGTAGAGAGGAGTATACTTTAGCTTGGACGTAGGAATAAATAAAGTTTAAGAGTGATACTATCTTTGTCAGTCCATGAGGCTATCTTTACTTTCATTGTCACCATCTTCTCTCAACTGGACGACTACTCTAACTGCTTACCTGCTCTCCCTTATTTCACCTTGTACTTCTTCCACTCTATTCTCTGCGCCTAGTTAGAGAGATTTTCCCAAATCTGTGTAACTTTTCCATTTAAAAATCTGAAATGGGCAATAATACTTAGAATGCTTTACATTCCCAGCATAGGCTAGCTCCTGTCTGTCATTCCATCCTCCCCTTGCACTACTGTCATTCCTTGAGCAATACTTGCAGGGCTATAGCCATAGGCCATGTAAGGTAGCCAAAGAGTAACCCCTGAGGTTCCATTAATGCCATCTACAAAGGAGTTGTTCATGGTGCACCATGTTCCCTTCTGTCAAAGGACCTATTTAAAACTTCTTTTCTTTGCATGGATGACTTTCTCCTGCACTCCCGCTCATCCCTCATATCTCAGTTCTTTGGTCAAACTTCTCTGAGGTAGAAGTTTAGAACATGTTCCTTTCCTCTAGTATGTAATTATAGAATCAGTAATTTAATT
>NW_012101932.1:3470649-3485936 GCF_000951045.1 Mandrillus leucophaeus | reverse complement strand
ATTTTAGATGAAGTCTCACTCTGTCACCCAGGGTGGAGTGCAATGGTGATCTTGGCTCACTGCAACCTCAGCCTTCAGGGTTGAAGTGATTCTCCTGCCTCAGCCTCCCCGGTAGCTAGGATTACAGGCATGTGCCACCACACCTGGCTAAGTTTTTGTATTTTTAGTACAGATGGGGTTTCACCGTGTTAGCCAGGATGGTCTCGATTTCCTGACCTCAGGTGATCCACCCACCTTGGCCTCCCAAAGTTCTGGGTTTACAGGCATGAGCCTCCGCACCCCACCTTAATTAAGTGATTAACGTAATTCTGTGTTGGACTCTTGAAAACATGTTGCCATTTGCCATCATTTTATCCACTATACCTAGGAGTACAGCACATAGTAGGTGCTCAATAAATGTCTTGGCTAAATGAAGGTATTACATGAGCTTCTGTTCCTTCCTCTATGAGTTATAGAGAACATATCAAAGTATCCTTTGAAGAAGACTGTAACACAAAATGTAGTAAAAGAGATAAATTGGCTAGAATAACACATATCTTGAATATATACAGTATTTTTAAAAATGAAACTAGATTTTTAAAAATGTTTCAAAATTATTTTCATCTAATACTCACCATCAAGTATAAAAACAATGTTTTCAGGAGATTTGGGAAGAGTGACAATAGCATTCAAAACCACTAAACATTACTATGGAAACCTTTGTCTAACAAATTTGATAATCCATGTTGATAAAAATAAGATATTTTTGATAAAAAAGTAATGTTTTTCCCTAAACTACCTTCTCATTTAAGCCCTAACCCAGGGGAAAAATTCAAACAATTAAACTACCTATAAAATACGGACATTGACTAATCACAATTGGTGCTGGCATGTCCATAAAGAAGACAAACTGAAAATAATTGCTTCAAGTATATGCACATGTGTTCATCGATTATCAGTCCTTCCTGTATTTCATATCTCCTTGGTCAAAATATGACATCTTGAAATAGTTTTCTGGAATCTGTATTCTTTAATTAATACGCTCAGTGAATATGCATTAGGTCGGGTATTGTGCTAGTGTTACAATGGTGAACAAAACCAGGTATAATTTTTGTCTTTCTGGAGTTTGCAGTACTCAGGCACACTGGGTACACTGGCACTTCTATGACTCCTTGAGTAGGCCTGGCATTCTAGAGGCCAGCTCAATATTCTTTCTTTCTGCCCATCCAGAAAAGTTTCTGTTTTAGAGATCAAGGTGCGCGCTCTCTCTCTCTGTCTCTCTCTCCCTGTCTCTCCTCCCCTCCTTACCCTCTCTCCCCGCTCCGCGTGTGTGCGTGCGTATGTGTCTTGTTGGTTCTCACTTTTGCATGCTCTCTTACACTTGCTACCACTTCTACCCTACTCACTTTCCCAATGGTCTGCTAAACAGGTACACCCTAAAACACACATTAGGGTAAGGATAGGGGGCCCCAGTTCAATCTGAGGTCAAGTTATGTTCTCCTCTTAAGGCTTTCCTAAACAATCACAATTTGGTTATCATATTATGCTTGTGTGGATTAATACAATTAGTTTTCATTTGAATATTCTGGTGAATATACTGCATGTGTCAGAACTTGAAGAGGGAACATGATGAAAAACATGCCAAATCTTTAAACATTTTAGGATATATTCCCAGGAGTAGAATTTCTGGGTCAAAGAATTTGCTTCGTTTAGAGCCATACTTTTGAATCCATCTCTGTATTCCCATTTCTTCTACTCTATTATTGCTCCATTTATTTCAATTTGACTTTCTCCCTTACTGAAATGGCTCTCATTAAGATTATCAATGACTTTTTAATTGCAAATTTAACAGTTGCTATTCCAGTCTAAAATGAGGTAAAATGACTCACTCTCAGTGATAGAAATTCAAAGTTTTTATACTATTATTCATGACACTTCAAAATTATGCCCCAAACTATTTTTTGCTTAAAATATTTTTCACTTTTATTAATTTATTACTTCATGCTCCTTCCTTATAAATTAATGAGCTAGTTTTATGCTTCACAGAAAAACTAAAAGCCGTTAGATAGACATCACTCAACTCTCTTTGTACTCTTCCCTACACCACCACTTCCTCTACAAATTCACATACCAGTGTGCCAGGGTTTGTCTTCATCCCACTATACAATGGAAGTGGTCTAAAGTCAGTACTTCCACAATCTTTTCTAGAACTTTACTACATTATTTATAAACTTTCAGTCATGTAACTTCAACATTTCTCTCTCTAGCACATTCCAGCCTGTCAGAAATAGGAGGCTAAGATACACTGAAGCTCTTTTAAAGTCCTCCTAGATAATAGTAGGTATGGAGAAGGCATAGGGTGGGAAGACCTTAGGTTTACCAATATACTCAGCACATGTAGGTTGAGCCACTCCTATCATCTGACATTTTTCTTGGGTTCTACTTGAGATTAATTCAAACACCAATCAAATCATAGTTGAGGGTTCCTGTCTGATATGGTTTGGCTCTGTTTCCCCACCCAAATCTCATCTCGAATTGAGGGCAGTTTGCCCCATGCTGTTCTTGTGATAGTAAATGAGTTCTCATGAGATCTGATGGTTTAAAAGCATGGCAATTTCCCCTTTGTGCTCTCTCTCTCTCTCTCCTGCCACCATGTAAGATGTGCCTTGCTTCCCCTTCACCTTCCACTATAATTGTGAGTTTCCTGAGGCTTTCCAAGCCATGGGGAACCGTGAGTCAACTAAACCTCTTTTATTTATAAATTACTTGGTCCTGGGTATTTATAGCAGTGTAAAAATGGTCTAATATACTTCCATAGAAAAGGTACGATAGTTTAGTTTTTCTGGTGAAATAATTTAGAATTCTAAACTTACAAGGCATGGATGTCAGAACAGTCCCTCTCTACTTATCCGTAAAAGCCTGTCAATTCTTACTTTACTTGTATGTGTGTCAGCTTCTCTCTGCTAAGGAACAAGAAGTTTTAATAATCATCAAGGGTATCTTCAAAATCTGCAGAGTAAGAGATACCAGTAGTGGAACTCATCTATAACTATAATTTTATATGGTGATTCTAACAAGGTCCTTACTGTGGTTTTAAAAACATGTTCAAATAAACTGGTTTTGAAAGAAATCACAATAAAGTACCTATTTTGAAGAACCTATTCATGTGAATGTATATTGTAAAAAGAAATTCATTTATTTCACAAAGACATGACTTATAGAAATTTGTTCTATCATTTTTCATAATTAATATTATTCAGGGAATAGTAGTTTTGGCAGGAACAATGAGCCAATGCCTTTCGCTGTCTTTGGTGATATTTAATACTGAATTTCTGATTACTAGTTTTTAAGTTCCAGTTCACAAAGTTTCCATCCTGCTAGACCGTACAGGAGACAGTGATGCATAATAGGTCAGCACTGGATTCCTCAGGGCAGAGACCTCTTGGACATATCACTAGATTAATTGCTCTGAGCCTGTAATCCCAGCACTTTGGCAGGTCAAGGTGGGCGAATCACAAGGTCAGAAGATCGAGACCTTCCTAGCTAACACAGTGAAACCCCATCTCTACTAAAAATACAAAAAATTAGCCAGGCGTGGTGGTGGGTGCCTGTAATCCCAGCTACTAAGGAGGCTGAGGCACGAGAATTCCTTCAACCCAGGAGGTGGAGGTTGCAGTGAGTCAAGATCCTGCCACTGTACTCCAGCCTGGGAGACAGACAGAGACTCCATCTAAAAAAAAAAAAAAAAAAAAAAAAAAGACAAGGCAAGGCAGAAAACTTCCACAGAAGTCAAAGACAATAAAAGGTCACATGTATTTAGCCACAAACTTTTTATTTCTAAAACGTGGTTGTAGCTGAAAGCAAACCAGGCTTTTATAAAATGTTCTTATCCAGAGCCTTCCCCGTGAAGAGTAATTTTCATTGTTTTATTTTCGAATCCACTGGTTTTAACGAAATGCATCTGCCACATTAAAGGGAGCTGTAAAATGATAAATACTCACAAAACTGAAAACTCCAGTTGCTTACCAAGCATATTTTGCCATTTTTGCCACATGGTGAACTTGAAAAAGAAAGTACATCTGGGTTATTGCTTTATGTTTTTATAAAGTATTGAGAGGTTCTTTTCTTCCTTTTACACAGTACCAACACAATTTTCTTAATAAAATAGGTAATGGCATTTTTTTTTTTTTTTGCATGTACTCTGTGCAAAACTGTCACAACAAAGCTTAGCGCCATAATAGGTCACTGAAAGAGTTGTTACAAGCTGTGTGTCCTGGCTTTGTTCAATCCATTAGAATTACTAGAATTCCGAGGTCAGGAGATCGAGACCATCCTGGCTAACATGGTGAAACCCCGTCCCTACTAAAAAATACAAAAAACTAGTCGGGCGAGGTGGCGGGCGCCTGTAGTCCCAGCTACTCGGGAGGCTGAGGCAGGAGAATGGCGTAAACATGGGAGGCGGAGCTTGCAGTGAGCTGAGATCCGTCCACTGCACTCCAGCCTGGGCAACAGAGAGAGACTCCGTCTCAAAAAAATAAAAATAAAAATAAAAAATAAAAAATAAAATCAATGTTAACAGTCTAATATAAGGGCTTTCCACCCGTCTAGGTTGTTTGGGAAGCGAAGGAGGACCAGGAAAGACAGTGCTGAAATTCCTTTGGAGTAGATGGGAACTATCAAAGAATACAATGTGAATTACTATCTATTTTGCCAAGAGAATGGTTAGTTTACTCCTTTTCTTTGAAGCTTACTAGTGATTGCTTCAAATGCTGATGTACAGTCATTATTCTTTGTTGTAAATTGTCCACAGGTTATTCAATATTCAATAGGTTTGCATTTTATTTATTTATTTTTTTAATTTTAAAAACACTTTATTTAATAAAAATTAAACATACAAAACTGAAATAATACACATCCTAAAAATTATCTTCTTCCATTAATAGGAAGACGCTTTTCTATGCATGTATTTGGCTTAAACTCAACTCAGGATAACTGTGATGTTCACTTACACCAACAAATGCAGAAAACTTGATCTAATTAACAAAAATTACAAACAGCTGAATGAATATAATATACGGGGAAATTATGGTCAGATTAATGCACAAGAAATACAAGAATTTTTAATGATGAAATATTCAGTACTCTTGTTCATTAATTTAGCCTTGTTTTTTTTTTTTTTTTTTTTTTTTACAAAAATAGTATCTACACTGTATACAGGGCTATACATCAGCTTTTTGTTCTCCCATATAAACATTACACATTCAAAACATGGTACCACTGCAGTAAATGAGAAAAGAAAAAACAAAAACAAAAACAGGAAAAAAGCAAACATACAAAAAACAAAAACACCTTAGAAAAGGGAGCTCATCCTAAGGTTTCTTACATAGAACTAAGAGTACATAAAAACAAAACAGATCAATTTTAGAGATGGCCTAATAGGCCTAGGAAACAAGTATTTGAGGAAAAACCTCAAAACAAACTTTGCCATTTACAAATTAACCTATCTTTATACTTAACTGAACAACAGCTAAGTTTTAAAGTTGAAAATAAGAAAAATGAAAGGATCTCTTTAGCAGGTTGGTGTTTTTGCCTTGGTGTTCCAGTGAATTGCTAGAGTATGTGTCAAGTTCAAAGCATCTGAAAATTTCAAGTTGCAACTTACAAAAAGTACATACCATAGGTTAAGTAGGCACCTGATATTAGGATGATCAATAATTCATCTAAGTGCTGTATGAAACAGCATTTACAAAAGTTGCTTTATTCAACAAACTTTGAGGGAACCGTAGTACTGATAATGAGAAAAGTTAAACAAATAGCAGTTATCAAATGCAATTTCTTCACGTTTCATTCTACTGAAGTCAACCAATGACGACAATGGTATCTTGCTTACTCATCTAACAAATAATTTACCTTTAGAAAAATATAAGGATAAAAAGGTAAATGTAAAACCCTGCAGAGATGAAATCCAATAGTTTTTCTGATTATTGAGGCATCAAATGCCTGACATTGTATTTAGAGGTATCTTGATATTGTGTCATAGGTTTATCGGCAATTCCACATGTTCCTACTCCAACTTTGCCAGTCACACTCTCAGATGATGCAAAAATGTTCCTCTTTACCTGGCCTTTTTTGTTTTTGGAATAGGCTCTGTTGTTGAATTGTTGCCATTTCACTTTCTGGTCCTCTCTTTCCTGCTCAAGTTCTTTTATTCTCTGAGCTTTTTTCAAAGCTTTCTTCCTTTTATATTCACGCTGCTGGGCAATCATTTCTTTTTTTGACATGGGTTTGTTGCCACTGTCCTCCTTTGCCTTCCCTCCTTATTCTACAGGCTTGAGGTTCAACGGTGGAGTCACTTCAGCATTGCCATAACCAGCAAAGGTGATTGCAGCGGTGCCATTTTCTTCATCTATCTCTTCAGTCTCCGCTTCATAACACTGTCCATCTTCACTCCAGATTGCCATACACTTGTCTCCTACTTTCCATGAATGAGTAGGTTGAGTAGAAGCAAAACTGTCTGAACTTGCAAGCGTCTCAGAAGGTTGAGTTGACAGAAGGTCTTTGGTTAGTTCTATAACTTCTTGTAAATCTTTCTTCAATTTTAGCAAATCTTCATTTTCTCCATTTCCAGATAATGCAGCTTCAACTTGCTGGAGCTGAGCTTTGTAGCTTGCCAGCTGCTTTGCTAAATCCTCTGACATCTTGTGTGGGGCTGGGGGCGGGGCGGCGGGAAGGGGTCGGGGCAAATGAACCCAGCGGTAGTGGCTGGCGGCAGCAGCAGCAGTAGCAGGAAAATCTCCGCGAAAACAAGACGACGACTGGTTCTGAAAAGGAAGAACTCGGTCGGCGGCGAGGGGGAGGGGCGCATTTTATTTATTTTAATATATCAATTCACATCTTAAAATTATTGTGAATACGGTTTCTGGTTTTAATATCTCATTTTTTATAGGCGATATGCCACTGAAGCCTCTTTTTACTCTTATATTTAGCTGTTTTAAACACGTAGTAGACAAAAAGTAAAAGAGGCTGAAATTGTGGTTTGTGTTTTCTTGCTTTTTCCCTAGTTCGTACTTCACTGCATGCACTTTTTATGTTTTCTGAGCAGTTTCTTAACATAGAGATACTTTTATGCTGTAGAATAGTGATTATATTAATTGTACCTGATTTTAGAATTTTATT
This sequence comes from Mandrillus leucophaeus, assembly GCF_000951045.1. Lineage (NCBI taxonomy): Eukaryota > Metazoa > Chordata > Mammalia > Primates > Cercopithecidae > Mandrillus > Mandrillus leucophaeus. The sequence goes on along the minus strand of NW_012101932.1, from coordinate 3,478,781 downwards.
GGAAATATTTTGATTATGTCACTGTTAAAGACCTTTCGTTCTCTAGATTAGAAAGATCGAACTCAAAGTTCTTTGTGCTTCACATCAAGAAAAAAGTTTAAATAGGGTTACTAAATTGGGTTACATAAATGATGCAATATGTTTGGAAAAGGCAAACAAAATCAGTTTTTCATTGATTTCTTCTTCCAATTTCTAGGGTACAGCAATGCAAATTTGATTGAGCAAATATTTTTCTCCCTTCCTTTACTCCATTTTCATTTGCAAATAACATGGAACTTAAAATTATTATTTGAAATCATTCTCATTTTACAATAAATGGAACCATAAATGCATTCTAAATAAAACTCCGAATTAGGTGGATTCTGTTAAATTTCACAGGATATAACTTTATGGGATTTTTATTTGAACTCACAAGAAGTGTAAGTACCAGATGGATTTAACATGAAGCTGATGAAATTTCTTGAGGCTCCACCCTCATGACCTAATTACCTTACAAAGGCTCCATATCCTAATACAATCATATTGGGGGTTAGAATACCGACATATTAATTTTGAGAGGACACAAACATTAGTCCATTGTATTGAAACATGCTCATTAACTCATTTTCCTTTTGGACAAGACATTTTTTGTGACTCCCTCTCCACTCTTTCCGGTTTTTTTTTTTTTTAAATTAAATTTCTATCATTTTGAACGATAGTGAACAAAGATGCCATAATGTAGTTAATACAATGTGGGAAAGGCTGTCTCCTTTGCACGTTAGATATAGAGCTTAGTAAGTAAAACATTTTATTTAACAAAAACTATTAAGTACTTTACATTCCATAAAAAAATTAATAACTTAGAACAATTATGAAAAGAGGGGACTACTGAACAACTTGAACTAGAATATGGAATAAAATATTTTTTATTTGAAAAAATATGAATTTGAACAAGATAATCTATTTATTTTGCATTGTTGTCTGGTTACGTGAAGAGCTTAAGGAAATAAAAAATCTTGAATTGCTTCTCATAGGATATCATTAGTAAGGTAATTCTGGGTAGTGCATCAAAAAATGGACACAAGCAATTCCAGCACATGAGCTTATCTCCTGTAGAAAGAGCTTCTCTTGAAGCTCTTGGAACACTAGGTAACATCTTCAATATATGTTTTGGCAAACTAATTGATGAAAACAACAACGTATGACTTGGCTGTTATATGCATGAAAAAGAGTTTCAGGATCTTGAGGCTAACCATTGTCAACATAATGAAAAGATTTTGTAAATTCTAATAGTAATACCAAATAGTAATATGGTGCTAGGCACTACTCTAAATACCACACATATATTCACTCATTTAACCCTCATTTGACAGATGCAGAAAAAGGCACCAAAAGTTAATTTTCCAAGACCACACCAGTCCCAAGAGGCAGAGCCAGGAGAGAAATTGAGGCAGCCTCACTCCAGAGTTTATGCTCTCAACACTGTTTCCCTCTTCAAAAAGGATTATCGTAAGTGTGATAACCCATTGGGCTGGGGTTACTCACATACACTGTCTACATATGAGAGGTAATTTTAATCAAATATATCAAATCAATTGTATACTAGCTGAACTCTTCTTCTCCTGCCCCTGTAGTCAATTAACTAGTTTATGAGATTTGACTATGATATAATTTAGTAGTTATTAATAATTATGTCCATTTTTCATAAGTCTATGCAAACTTTAATGTCAGTGGAAAAGGTCTTCTTACTCTTTTGGAATTCACAACTTTTGCACAGTGCTTTGACTTAGTAAATGTTTAACAGAATGCTACTTGAATAGGGAATGAATGATAGAATGCAAAGCATGATGTTAGTGTTTTAGGGGACCCAATAACTGGAACCCCTCTTCCCTACTCAAGGTCTGAAGTAATAACAACAAAAACACAAAAGACACAACACTTGGAAGGTAAAATTTCACCTTTGGTATTTCAAGCTAATATTGGAGAATGTAACTTATGTCTGCTAACAGGTATAACATTTGGTAGCACTTAACTTCTTGAATTAATTATCTATCACTGTATATAAATGATCTCGATTTAACAGTTTCAAACAACAATAAACATTCATTATATAATATCAAACAATTTCTCCTGATGAGAAATTCAGGACTTGATTGCTCTAGCTCAGGGTCCCCAATGAGGTTGTTGTCAAAATGTTGGCCTGGGCTGTAGTCTGAAGCTTGATTGAAGCCAGAAGGTCTGCCTTGCAAATGGCTTAATTTTATCACTTACAAGTTGATGTGGGCTATTGGCAGTATCCTCAGTCCCTTTCCATAGGACTGTTTGAGTGTCTTCATAACATTGCCAGCTGGCTTCTCCCAGAAGAAGCAAGGCAAAATTCAATTTCTTTTATGGTTTTGCCCAGAAGGTCACACACTGTCATTTCTTCATTATTCTATTGGTTTTAAAAGTTAGCCAGATTCAGAGTGGTTGGTGTCTACACAAACAAGAGGTAGCCGGAGGAATGAATCATTGGTGGCCTGTTGGATGCTGGCTACCAAGTTCCTTGTCACTGTCAGTGACTAGGGCTGGCCTCCTCCATCAGAAACTGAACCTGCCAGTAGAGAAACATGGTAAAGGAAATGCACAGCTTCCCACTGAGTTCACTACCAGAAAAGAGAATATAATAACGAAGGACTGAGCTATGTGGGCCAAGTTTCTTCCTCCAAACTCAACCATCAGATTATTGGTCTCAATTTCCCTGGAATAGAGAGAGTAAGAATGGCAAGAGATCAAGAGTATTATAATGGAATGAAACATTAAAAGTGGAATATAATAGTTACAGCACTAACACACAATACAAATTTATGACTGGAAATCCGTTGAATTGGGACCTTAATTCATTGAATTCTAGTGAAGATGATAATAATAATTACCCATCTTCATAGAGTTATTTGCAGTTAAAATCTCTTTAATGTTCATTCCTTTATTTAATTCTGACAATGTGTTATTATCCTCATTTTGTAGATGAATAAAAAAGAGGCCCTGAATTTAAGTAAGAGATTTAGTTTCTGTGTGGCAGCACCACGGATAAAATTCAGGTCAGTTTTTGCCATTTTATCTGGATGTCTGAGATACCTTGAAACAGATGTTTTTGTCAGCATAGGTAAAGTAGGATGGTTGTAATACACATGAAAAAAATACTATTGACTTGATTGGTGGAACTGAATAGAAGGGGAGTATAGAAGCTTAAAATATATTAGTTTGAAATTTTAGAATAGAATAGTCAGATCTGTGGGAAAATGGCCACTATAATGTTTTGTTTAGCCAATACTGGACTTACAAAAGGCTGCAAATTTGTCTTCAGCTGCTTCCGAGATTCTTTCACTCTTCTGTGGCTAAACAGTTAAAGAAAATAAAAGAGGACTGGGTGCGGTAGCTCATGCCTGTAATCCCAGCACTTTGGGAGGCCGAGACTGGTGGATCACTAGGTCAGGAGTTCAAGACCAGTCTGGCCAACATAGTGAAACCCCATCTCTACTAAAAAATACAAAAATTAGCTGGGCATGGTGGTGCACACCTGTAATTCCAGGTACTGAGGAGACTGAGGCAGGAGAATCACTTGAACCCGGGAGGTAGAGGTTGTGGTGAGCTGAGATCATGTCACTGCACTCCAGCCTGGGCAACAGAGGATGATTTTGTCTCAAAAAAAAAAAAAGAAAGAAAAGAAAAAAAGAAAAGAAAAGAGTTTATTTTTTTCTTGAGATATTAATTGGTACAGTTTTTGTGTTCCTTACTTTGTAAGACTTATTTTTTTAAATGCATTTTTGTCCTTCAACTAAAGATGAATTTTGTCAGCTATTGTTTTCTTGTCCATACCTCTTACTGTCAGAACATCTCCTGCATACAAAAGATTTAGGGTGGAAATTAATTATAAAATAATCTCCCAAAGGTACTGCTGTGAACTATCAATTAACACTGTTTGGTGCTTTGATATTTTAAAAGGTTTAAATGGGGAAGTTTAATGTGTGTGTAAAGATGTGTGCAGAGTAAAAGTCCTGAAGCTACCAAAAAGAATACTATAAATCACAGATGGATTTCAGAAATTTCTGAGTGAGGATGCAGATCCTGACCACATTAATTTGTTTGTTGAAGATTCAACCAGAGTATGGCATGCCAGGTGCTGGATATTTAGTGATGACCAAGGTAGACAGGTCTCTCGTCCCTAGGCATATAATTGAGTTAGGAGGAAGCCATCAAATAAGTAAACAGGTTACTATGCGATGAAAAATTGCAGTAGGTGCCATAAAATAATAGATTTGAGAGAATATAATGAGCCTACTTTAGTTTGGAAGGTCAGAGCAATCCTTATCTAAAGAGAAGAGTTTTAAGGCTGGATCTGAAGAATGAATAAGAACCAGCTGTGAGCACTTCAGACTGAAGTTACAGAGATAATAAAGATTTTCATTCCCTGGAATTGACTCTGTATTGGTGAATATATGGCTATATAGAATAACATGTTTCTTATCTCTGTTCCAAAAGCCTTTCCAGTTCTTACCATAACATCACTACATTATTCCTGTTTTAGTGATATTGTTACATTGAGGAATGATGTAGGAGTTTAAGTAAGCACAAACTCAAAAAAGATCTGAAAAAATGCATTGTTTCCAACATATTTTCTAGGTTGAAAATTGGATGACTTCCCACAGAATTTGTATTTGAATTAATTGTTCAAATGTATTAACCTTGCTCAGTGGAGTTATTTTCAAAATGTCTTTAGCTTGATCTTAGACAACAATTTAAATCTTATAAGTCCTCTTATTTTCATTCATACAAGACCTAAAAGCAAATCTCTATGTATATACATCCTTAATTAAAATACATTCTTATGGTTATTTTGTTATTTAAACAATATGCAAAGCTTTGCATCTGATGCTTTTAATTCAAATATGCTGGTAACAACAAAAATAAATCTTAGCTCACTTTCTTCACAGCGTTTATATCAGGTTTTAAGTTTTCTGACTTCTGTATAAGCATTTTCAGAAGTTAGCTATTGCCTTCTCTATCTCAGCATTACCTAACCCTAGCATGGTACTTGACAGCTAGTGAGTGTTTCATAAGTGTTTATTGATGCGTCCTTGTTGACTTAAAAAGGTAAAGGATATGTGATTGTCTTTTTAAAATAAAATATAACATATTGGTGCTAGAAAGGTGACCTTTAAGTTGCTATGCCAAATAATTGAACAGTACATAAGCCTTGGTGCCATGATTGTTAAAGTTTGGGTAAGTTTTCCCTTGGATGAAATTTGAAAAAAATGTTTTAAATTTATGATACTATGCTTTGTGTTGGTATGCCGTGGTATTTTTGCTTCAAAGAGATTGGGTAATGGTTTCAGTAAAGAAGACAGGCAGGGAAGTGAGGGGCATGGGAGTTTGCCCACCTGGTCCTGTAGTACTATAATCCATGGAACACATTTGGGAGATTGTTGGAACAGAACTTTTTAACGAGGAAAATGAAGAGAGCCACATATGATCTGGATTTCATGGAGTAGAATCTGTCTTCCTTTTCTTAGAGTAAGCTTTACTTTTTACATACATAATGATAATAGGTCCATATAATTTCAATGGAAACTTTAAACATCATGTGTATTTTGGAACCGTTACATAAAACAGGTTTAGACCATTAACTGTTTACTTAGACTGCTAAGGTTAGAACCTCAGCTTCGGCATTGACAAGCTATGTGGTCTTGGACTAGTTAGCTACCTTCTCTGGGCCCAATTTCTTAATTTGCAAAGTGGACATAATACTAGTGCCTATATAAAAGGGTTGTTTGTCCTGAGGATCCAAGTACTTTATACACTTCAAATGCTAAGAACTGTACCTTGCACATAGTTAGCTCTATAAAAAGTATTTGTTCAATAAATAATAATGAATATTCATATTAAAATTCAAGAACGTTACTATAAGTTTTGGATAAGGGAACTGAAGAATCTTCGTCAAATGCTCCAAATCACAGAGTGGAGTTCATGGGAGAATAGCTCAAATTCAAAGGTTCTAATTCCAAGACTGTCAGCCATATGTGTGCCTGCTTCTTTGCAATTAAGCCACAAAGGATTGGAAATTCTCTGTTACACAGGCCTGGAGTGTAAGAAGAATTATATATAGATCTATAAAGATAAAATCAAAGATCTCTGAGAAGAGCCAATGTGTGTATAACAGAAGGGATAGCCCCAGAATGTGATGAGTTGCTCACTGTGAACCACTGTGAGCCACAAAGAAATGCATATGACCTTTTTTTTCCTAATAAGGAACAAAAGGCATTAGGAAAAAGATTTCCAGCTTATAGGAATAAAGATAAAATTCTGTGTATCATTGAAATCAATGTGATGAACAATTTGCTACTTAAAATTCTTTTTGTAATGAGCAAGATATAAACCAACAACAAATGGATTAAATTATTTCTTAGAAAATACTTCAAAGAATATTTTTTGAATATATAAATTAATGAAGACTTTAAAAAGGTCAGAACAAAGCAAACAAAGAATTCCTTTGGCAATTCACTGGGCAATCTCGATATATGTGAATTAGCAGGCTGTGCTGACAAGTTCTGTGTCATGATTTTTAACCCCTGCATCATGAAGTTTGGAGAACTAGAGCAAGCATTTAGAACTTACTGAGCAGATGTATTTGCTGAGGCTGAACATGCTGAGAAGCTCATCTGACTGATGGAAAGAATAGTTTACTAGAAGAACTCTGATGCTCATTAGTGATATTGTGAAAGTCTAATGTCACATTACCTATCACAAAGGTATCTTAGAATTAGCAATATACAAAAAGTACCTGGAGCTATTGACCCCTATTCCTACCAAAAGAATGAAGTATGTAACATTTTTATAATATTTTTTTAACACTTGAGGCATAAAGACATTGCCTTCTGTTATGTGGAAATGACCATGGAATTATAATTGGAATTGGATCATATCTATTTTACTGTAGTCAATTTCTTGTTTAATTAATTTAGGTAATATTATCTCTCTTTTTCACTTTCAGACTTGCTTGCTTGAAATTTTCATTCTTCAAACATGTTTTCAGCCCCTTTGGGTTTTAATGTCCTCTATCATCTTACAGGCTATTACACAATAGGTGGACAAATAAGAGACATAATTCAGTTTCAGTGTTGAGGAGTTGTTTCTGTTTCAGTAAAGATGTTTTACACATTATTAGATTGGAAAAATTAGAAAGCTGAATAATGACAAGTGATGGCAGAGATGTGAGGATATGGGAAGCTTTAGTCACTCTGGAGGACAGTCTGGCACTTTTTGGATAAATAATTATAAAATGGATGATGACTCAGCAGTTGCATGCCTGGGTCCATATACCCAAGAGATGCTTACAAATTCATGGTGGGGCATTTAGGAGCATTGTCATTGCAGAATTGCATATGTGTATATGTGTATGAGGTGAGTGTGTATGCGTGTATGTGTATATTTGTGGATGTGTGTGCAAGTGTGTATATGTGAGTGTGAGCATGTGGGAGCATGTACGTGTGTGTGTGTGTGATGGCAGGTTCTAGGCAATCCAGACATGTAGTATTGAGAGAGTAAATGCATGCTGTGAATTATATACAGCAATTAAGTGTAAGAGATTACATGGATTCACAGCAACCTGGATGTATATTATATACATAATATTTTATTAAACTAAGAAATGAAAAATCAAAACCAATACATTTGCCTAAACTTAAAAATACTGACATTTGAGGTATATATTTTATAAAACTACACAAATAAAATTGTACTCACTAAACAGAATGAGTGATTGCTTATAATGGAAGTGGAGATGGGAGTGGGTGAGGAGCTAAAAGGTAATAAATAAAAACTGAAAATCAGAGAAGGGTTTTGTTTGGACCAATGACAGTAATAGGGCATGAACTGAGAAGTGCAGTATAATTACTTCAACTGTCTGTCCCCAACATCCAAGAAAAAAAGTATTATAACAAAGGGAAAGTCTCGAAGAAATGCTCTAGAAGCACTTGGAGTAAGCACGTGCACAGATGAAAGAGAGAAAGAGAGAAAGACAGAGAGGGAAAGAAAGAAAGAAAGAAAGAAAGAAAGAAAGAAAGAAAGAAAGAAAGAAAGAAAGAAAGAAAGAAAGAAAGAAAGAAAGAAAGAAA
>NW_012101932.1:3453007-3470599 GCF_000951045.1 Mandrillus leucophaeus | reverse complement strand
GAAAGAAAGAAAGAAAGAAAGAAAGAAAGAGAAAGAAAGAAAGAAGGAAAGAGAAAGAAAGAGAGAGAAAGAAAAGAAGGGAGGGAGGGAGGGAGAAAGAAGAAAGCAAGCATGAAAGAAAGATAGGAAGAAAGAGAGAAAAGAGAAAAAGAATAAAATAACTGTATTATAGGAGCATCCCAGAGGAAATGAGATTTGAATGGGTTTTGTGCTGTTGAGTAAGAGTTGGCCAGGCCAGGTGGTAGACAGGGAAAGTTAACAAGAAAGGGAAATACTCAAGTATATTCTGAACAATAGGAGTTGCAAATTCAATGGCATGAAATCAAGAATGTGTGCCTTCTACTTGGAACCAAACATAGTTCAATATGACAAGAGCATATACTTCAAAGTGAAGTTATGGTAAGAGGAAGGGATAGAAAGGCAGACGGGACCTAGATCATGCAGGACCTTATATTCTGTGCTTCCACTTTTGAATGGGATTCTGAAGGCTATGGGAAGGATTTTCAACTAGAGTGTGATATTGTATTTTTACCATTCTGTCTCTAATTTTGGGCATGGTTATATTTAATGCCAGTTCAAGTTTTATTTTATCTGAAAAGTCTTTCCTTTGTTTAATTCCTAAATGAATTGGATATAATCTCTGTAGCATTTAATACTCTTTTTTTTTTAATAGCAGTTAGTGTATTCACAATTATGTGTCCTCTCTTATCTGCCTTTTGGCACTTAGTAAAATAGGCCATACATTGATAGATGATAGAAAATACCAAATCACCCATTGTTCAGTATGGCTCAGATGGGAAATGGTTTAAACTTGGAAGAAAACATTTTATCTAAGTATGATGGCTCAGATTTAGGCAACACATAACACAGGAAATACAGTGGGGTTTTCTTCAAATGTGTTATCAAAGAAGAAGGCAGTTACAGTGTGGATCAGAGGGGCAGAGAGTAAAACTGAAGGAGGATATTATCCTCAAAAAGTGATTTTTGATTTCAGAGAGATACTTCCAGCCTTCTGAGAGTTATCTTGGGCTAGTAACCATAGTCACCATTGCTTGAATTTTTATTTTATCATAATAGTTCAGATAATGTGGTTCATAAAAATGTATCAACTACCAAATAAGGTTGTCAGCTACAACTTCAAAAATAAAGTCTGGATTTAGTTCTAGATAGATGATACAACCCTTCAAAAATATGGAATGCACATTCCGGGTATATACCACATTGTTGAGTTATTCGAAATACAAGGTTAATACTTGTGATTAAAGTATTAAAGGAAAGCTTTCCTTCTGTGTTTGAATTTCACTGGTTAGTTACATATTATAAAAATCACTAAATCTGTAACTATACAGCATATTTCTGCTGAAGTCTTTTATAAATAAAATGAATGTTTGGTAAGTCAATTTCTCAGTTGAATCTTTCCCTGCCAGCTCAACCACAGAACTCAGAAATAAACATGAATTTCATCTCAAAGTTTTCCAAAAGATTTTTGTTAGTGCAGTAGTTATTCCCAAATGATTTGGCAACAGGCCAATGACAATGTTTATTAGTTATCTCCCCATGTCCACAATTTCCCACTGCCTCTTCCTGCCCCAACTCTTTCTCCTCTAAACCTCCTTATCAGCTAGGAATTATCATAAGTTTTTAGTGACTTTCTGTTTAAAATATTTGTAAATAAGCTTTGGGGTAGTTATAATGATGTAAACATTTTCAAAAATCTGTATTTGGTCATATATTCCTAGCAATGATGTGTTTCTGTGCAAGTATTTGAGGGAGTCCAGCCCCTCTTCCCTATATTCTATTTCAGTACGAAGGCAGCCCGTGCCAGATTTAGTCCTAGCAAAGTGGAGGGCTGCCCAAGCGTTTGCTTCATTTGAAATATTCTGGTAGTCAAATGTTTACACAGAGTCCCCAAATCCTCTGTCTTGAATCCATCATATTATTTCCAACTTACTGTCTATTTGTGAAAACTTCTAGTTTGGATGCTGGTTTCCAAGGAGGAAGCAGTGAAAGCGTCACTATTGGTCACTGTTAAAACAAGATTAGCCAACGCATTGGAATTTGTACAAACAGAAGAAATCTTACCCATTCTAAAGTGTTCTTGTTTCTTCACAAATTTATCTCTGAAATACCCCGAAATGCACTGCTTTTTAAAATTAGTTCTTGGAATGTTATTGTGAAGGTTTCCTGAAGCTGTGGCTGATAAGCCTTACTTGGAACTATGTTAAATAATTTTAAAAGAAAGACAAATTCGCCACGTAGAGATCTACAACAGAGATGTTAAAATAATTTAAAACTTACATGAATGTACAGAATCACACTTCAATTAATAACCTATTGATTCAAATGTAATTATCTATACTAGGAAGCCAATATTCAAAGGCATTGCATAGACAGGGATTTATGACATGGAAGAAAGTACCCTGTGTTTTATATAACATATTCTGTCATACTGTGAGTAAATAGAACAGACAATTTGTAAGCATGTTATGTGCCAACTAAAGATATATAGATTAACTGCAAGTGTCTGTTGAGATTTTTGAGCTGATTTAAGCAGTGTTGGTACATGAGAGATTTATAGACTAAGGAAAATTCTACTTGGAGGACAGAAGATTATGCCTAACTGCATTATACTTATTTTAGTTACACACACATTGTAAAACAGCAGTGAGAACACCAGCATATATGTGCACACATTAAATTACATGTTGTTCATATTATAGTTCATTGTGGTGTTGTTTCCCTCGTTGCCAACAAGATTTGCTAAGCAAGTAGTTTAGTGATCACTAGTTGGTAAGAACAAAGTGTCACTGAGAGATACTGTCTCTCTAATGAAGAGCCATTTGTCTGCACACAGGAAATAATAACCAGGGCTTTATAATTGTATACTTTCTCTGAAAATGCTATTCAAACATGCTGATGGAATTAATGAGTTTGTAAGTTATTTTTTTAAATTACACTTAGGTTTATAAGATAAACTCAGCATCTCTTTATCTTGAGTGATCTTCTAAGTGCAATCACTTGATCATCTTTCACCCACGCTTTTTTAATAATCCTACAGTAGTTTGCGTATGTTTTCACTGCAGTATGTTAGACTTTATAATTTTTTTTAAATAAATCTACTCCCAAATTGGGAGATTCCTGTTACAGGAAACTATAAACTTTATAAACTTACCTCTTTATTTTCAATTTAGCCAAGGATCTGGTACTGTAGAATCTGATACACATTTCATAAATGTTTAATATAGATTCCTTTGCAGAGCACAGCTACTTCCTTCTGTGCATATAGTGAGAAAAACTTCATTAATTGCTTCACTGATTTAGATTTGATATTCTCTCAACCATTTATTTGTCCTAAATAGGGTAAATATATAAAGGAAATACTGATACCAGTTTGACCTGCTTTTTCTTGAACTTTCTAATAAATTTCACTTTCAAAGTTTAGACAGAGCAGGTCCTTGAAGGAATAGTTTTGCAGTCACTGAGTATTAGACCAAAGAAATAATACATTTTCTGTGGAACTTGCTTCACTGATGACCTTAAAACAGCACATAATTATTCTTGGTTTCTTTGATAAGCATGAAGTTCACAATCCATACAGTCTACTGTTCTTTAGGCATTTTAACAGACATTTTCATGAATAAGTTTGACTTTTTTCTTTTTTGCTTTATAAAAAGAATAACTTGGCACTTTTAAAAATAAAATTTTCAGTGCCTTCCCTTGAAGATTTTTTTAGGGGCCCAGAAATGCGGATTTTTACAAGCCCCACAAGGGATTCTTATTTTAGTCAAGTTTAATAAATCCAAGACAAATTAGTTTAAAACTCCATCTCTTTCTCTCTCCCTTTCAGTTTAAAACTCTCTCTCTCTCATTTTTTTTTTGTGTGTTTTAAAGTGTAACTACTTAGTAGGTAATTGGCATCTACTTATGGGGAAGAGAGGGAGGGAAGGAGGGTGGAGAGAGCGAGAGACAGATTTTCAGAAGATCCAGTATTAATGAGGGCAAAAGAGAACACTTAAGCTTGGGCACCAGTGGGTGATCTGCTGTAGTGTGGTATAACATTTTTGTAGGATGTGTATATAAAATGTATCTAAAAATTAGACCTCTTAAAATGGTACATATATTTTGACCTTTCAATTTCTCTTGTATACGTTTATTCTCAGGTAGTCATTATGAAATTATGTTAAGATTTATCTGTAAGGATGCACACTGGCGTGATTTTTTTAAAAAATTAGTGAAACACTGAAAACAAAGTAAATGTACAAGAATTTGACCGAAGGAAATGTAATACTACGTTTCTCTTTCTTGATCCAGGAATAGGGTATGTTCTATACCCTCTTAGCACTGTGCTTTTCTTGGTACTCAGCACGCTTGTTAATATTCCTTTGTTAATACTGAGAAATCATTATATATAAAGCCCATAATGACAGACACCGGGTCATTATATCTGCAATACTTAGAATAGAATTTGGGAATTAGGCAAATCTAAAACAATACCTGCTGAACATATGAACAAATGATTGAAGGGGAACTAGGCTGCCAGAAAACACTATAGAAAGATGTTTATTATCTCAAAAGTTAATAATGTTTTCAATTGTTCAAAAACAATTATAAAACATTATTTACATTATGTTCCTGCCTTAGAAAAAAAAGATATTCCGAAAATAAAACTTCGGAAGTTTAATTACCAAAGGGTAACACTGATTACATCATACACTTGCAGTTATTGTTAATTTTTGTGGCTTTCCCCCCAAATTTTGTTTATCTATAATTTTTAAAGTGTCTCTAAAAGAATATATTGCCGTTGTAATAAGAAAACAAACATTATAACATTTTAATACTGGTGCTTGAAATGAATAATTTTTAAAAAGCCATGCCAGGCCCCAGGACTTGGAAGACTGAGGCAAGTAACAGGGGTTTGAAATTTGATAAAAGTCAGCAGGGCAAGAGAGTGGGAACGAAGAATGTCACGTGGAAGGGATTTGTACAATAGAATAGCCAAGTAAGAAATGGACTTGACAATTGGATACAAGAGGATACAATTTCAGCTTCCTACTCTGAGCTACATAGTGTGTGAGAGAATATATTTTTGATTCATTTGATTAAAGTTGTAATTTCTTTAAAGTTGTAATAACACAGAAACATACACATATACACTGACCTGTGAATGTGTGTATTGGAGTTTCCTATCAATTTTCCTTTAAGATGTTCCATCAGGGATATGTGATCGTAAAAGATTTGAGTGTTAGGTTAAGTTCCTACAGAAGCAGTGCCTGAATCAAAGGTTTCTGTGTTGTGATTTATTTAGCAAGTGATCCTGGGGAGTGCAAGTATGAGATAAGGGAGGGAATCAGGAAAGGAAAGGCAGCCAATAAGGAGATATATAGAGTTGACCATCACTATGAATAACTGATGCCCAATGTCATAGGATGTACTGAAGAGACTTAGGAAATATAGCTCAAAAATAAATGTCCACCCGTTGGTTCCTTCTCCCACTGGCAAACAGTTATTGACATGTGCTATAATTCTCTTACACTCCAGGCTTGTACATCCATGAGTGAGCACCCAGTTCACTCTAGGTGTCCAAGAAGCTCTAGTCAGAAAGCAAGAGGTGTGTGTTGTAGTCTTGGGGTTGCTGTTGGAAGCTCGTGGAAGTTTGTGTGGGACTGGTTGCTGCAGAAGGGCCTGTAATAAAAGTTGAGGCTATAAAGATTTGATGTGGCATACGAGGTTCCTAATTTGCAAGGGCCTAGCCACATAAACTGAAATTACTCAATAATTCTAGGCTTCTACTTCCATACCACCACCCATCACACATCCATATATTTAGCTGGGCTGTTTAGACAAGTAGTCACGCAAAACAATTAGGAGCACAATGAGCACAAAAGGAGCTTTTGAGTGAATTATAAAAGGTGGTCCTGTCCAGCAAATGAATTATAGAAAGGTGTCTTTTTACATAGAACCAACCCAAATGCCCATCAATGATTGATTGGATAAAGAAAATGTGATACATATACACCATGGAATACTAGGCAGCCATAAAAAGGAATGAGATTATGTCCTTTGCAGGGACATGGATTAAGCTGGAAGCCATCATCCTCAGCAAACTAACACAGGAAATCACATGTTCTCGGTCTTAAGTGGGAATTGAACAATGAGAACACCTGGACACAGGGAGGGGAACAACACACACTGGGGCCAGTCGTGGGGTGAGGGGCAAGGGGAAGGACAGAATTAAGACAAATAACTAGTGTATGCAGGGCTTAAATCCTAGATGATGGATTGATAGGTGCAGAAAACCACCATGGCACATGTATACCTATGTAACGAACCTACATGTTCTGCCACTTGTATCCCAGAACTTAAAGTTAAAAAAAAAAAAAAAAAAAAGAGGTGTCTTTTTGCTTAGGCACCTTAGTCACATCCCAGGCAGTAAGTTTGTGTACTGCTCAACCAAATGCAGAAGCCCTCTAAAAACACAATTAATATATTTTAAAAAATAGAGTATTAAACTAATCAAATGATGTGAAAAGAAAAATATCTATATGAAATATATATTTCCTATTTATGAGTGCATAAATTAGATTCAAATCCTATTAATGTGAATTATAGTTTTGGGAATTTTTTTTTCTTGTAACACTTTTATTTATTTATTAAAAGATGGAGTTTTGCTATTGTCGCCCGGGCTGGAGTGCAATGGCACGATCTCAGCTCACTGCAACCTCTGCTTCCTGGGTCCAAGTGATTCTCCTGCCTCAGCCTCCCGAGTAACTGGGACTACAGGCATGTGCCACTATGCCTGACTAATTTTTTTTGTAGTTTTAGTAAAGGCAGGGGTATCACCAATTTAGCCAGGCTAGCCTCGAACTCCTAACATCAGGTGATCCTCCAGCCTTGGCTTCCCAAAATGCTGGGATTACAGGCATAAGCCACCACACCTGGCCTCTTGTAGCTTTTAAATTATGTTGTTTTAAAATTCATTTGTATCCATTAGTCTATTTCTTTCACCAGATTATAATGAACTAATCAAAGTCATCTTACTCTTTGGATTTAAGTTATGAAACGTGAGTTTCTCTCTTAAATTTAGTGTCACCCAGGTACTTCTGGTTCAATTTCAGAGAAAACTTTCTAGAAGAGGATAGCGCCATGCTTTAATTAATTGGATACAAGCAGCCTCTACATTCTTAAAAGGCTTGATTTTGTGTGTATGTGTGTGTGTGCATATCTGTATTCAGAAACGTATGTTATCAATGGTTTCATCAATATATATGCATATATATTTTGGAAATTCATTATTTGAATGTTGAACTCAGTTAGAAAGTATATGAATAAATAAGCCAGAAAATTTGGTACTAAACTTAAAGGTTCATATCATCATTTTAAAATATGATTCTCTTTTCAGTACATATACACACACGTATATTCACACACATATCAATATATAGTTATACATATATAAACATGCAATGTACACACATATATAGATGTAGATATGATATATACACACTGTATATAAATATAGATCATATTCTAAATATTCTAAAATAATTTTAGAATATAATCTCTAAATCTTTAGAACATAATTTTAGAGCATAATTCTCTTTTCAGTAGCTGTCACTATAGGCAAAAATGCCCATTATTCTACTTAAATATCTAAGTGATGCTTGCTACTATTAACTCAATGTATATACTAGCTTCAAAATTTTTAAATATCCCTTTACTTACTTATCTCTCTCTCTTTCTTTCTCTCTCTCTACAAATACACATACATATATACACACACATATATTGATATATAGTTATACATGTATAAGCATGCAATATATGTACATATAAATTGATGTAGATACAGTAATAGATAAATACACTATATAGAAATATAGCTACACACATATGCATATATGTATTTAAGTAGTTATCTACTAGCACACACTTTAGACAAGCATTAACTCTACTAATGACTTCATGGAAGATTTGACTTTATTGTTTGAGTGTTAACATTAGTGATCCCTCTAGATATTACTATCTCTATGCATTACCTATGGTTGGGGCCCAATCAAAGTTCAGATATCAGCTGCTGATACAATACAGCTACATAAGTATATAGTGGGATTGACAGAAACAGTTCTCCAAGTTCATCATATGTGAGAAACAATAAGTAATTTAATTCCAGGGGTTATTAAATCGCTGTGTGTGTGCACATGCGTGTGCATGTGTGAGTGTTTATTCATTCTAGGTATTATTACTAGATAAGATTATCTTAATAGTATTGGAAAGTAATCTTTCCAATCTTGAAATATTTAATATATAATATAGTTATAGCATAAAAGTATTTAACATACAATGTAAATATTATATAGGAACATTTAATATATAATATTTATATCGTATATTAAATATATACGATATAAATATATAATAGATGAAATATTATATTATATATTAAATTTAAATACATGAACACATAAATATATTATATATTAAATATTAAATATGAATATTATATGAATATAAATATTATATATTGCATATTTTATTATATGCTTATATATCTATATTATAATAATATATAAATTATATTATTTATAAATCATTAAAATATATAAAACTCGCAAATATACTAAACCATACACACACACACACACACACACATATATATATAAGAAAAAGAAGTTTCTTAATTTTTAAAAATATTTACTAGCAGTTTCTATTTACTTCTTGGCAATAAAAACTTAATTGGTCGGGTTCTTTTAAAATTTTGTGAGATAATATTCCTGTGCCTCCTTATCTATAAAGCGGTTGGACTGATACAGGTCAAGACGTCTTTCAGCTCTAGTCTTTTTCATATTTATATGGTTCTAATACACACCTACATTTGGGAGTAGTAAAGAATAAGGAAACATATTTCAATCACTATCTTCTGCTTCATTTCCCTCTGACATCATGCCCTTGCTCTGCTACTACTACTGGTAATAACAATTATCAACTGAGTGCTCAGTGTGTGCAAGTTTTGACTAAGCCCTTTGCATTCATCAACTCATTTGCTAGCTAGCCCAGTGACCCTCTGAGTGAGATCCTTTAGTGCTATTACAAACCTAAGTAAACTGAAGCATAGTTAGGCAACCCTCAAAGCTTGCACAACTCGTGTTAGAGCAGGGCTAGAGGTTGGCATTGCCTTCTGGAGCTCCTGCTCTTAACTATTCACTGATGGGTCCTTTGCCAGTGGGCTGCCGAGGCAAGTGGGCTATGACCCTGGGCAGCCAGATAAGGAGCTGCTGCCCCTCCTTCCGTCTTGGACAATTTCAGTCTAAGGTCCCTAACTTTGCCACACTACCATATGTGGCTACCTGTTGACAAAAGCAAATGTAACAAGAAGTTAAAAAGCCAAGGAGAGGCCTCCAAGACTGTTCCTGTGGTCACAGTTATGAACCCAGTTGGTCTGGGGCTATGGATTGACCTCAGGAGACCTATGTAATAATCCTGTACCCAAGGAGGGAAAGACACAAATGGGCACAGGAGCTACATATTTACAATTTTTCTCCAGGTTTCTGCTCCACTGCTTTTGAGACTTTAATTGTTGATCTATTAGTAGGTTTCGAAATGAAGTTAGATGTTTGCATCTAGCATTAAAAAATAGAATAGAATTAAAAATTCTAGAGTTCGTCATGAACAGTGGAGATAATACTATTTCTTGAAATGCGTGTTTCAGTTGAGTATGTGTATTTACTAGGTCATCATTTTACAAAAAGATATTCTCACTGAATAATCAATAATTCTTATTGAATAGTTTGGAAAGTATCTAAGTTAAAATGAAAGGGGGAAAACGTGTGAGTATCAAGCTTAGTATGTTTGTTTTGCAATGAGTGATCAGCAATGTTCTATTTACATACCATGATACTTTAAATATGAATAATTATGCCCTCTCCAGATTTAAATTCTTGCTCAAGTGATGCCATTTCAACAATCTTGGTCAAGAGAAAACAAAACATCATTATTCTCCTATCAAGTGGACTTGGAAGATCTAAAAATCCCGCTCTCCTTCTAAACCATTTTGTCTTGAAGAAAGATTCTTTATTGTTCAGGCATTTTTCTCTTTTAATTTTAGTTTTGTTGAGTTGTTTTTCTGTTAACCTGAGTAACTTTCTTAACATTTCCCAAGCTCAGCTTCCTAATCTATGAAAAGGAGTCAACAGCAATCACCCTACCCCCTCCACCTCTGTCACCCACCTTCCTGCCTCCATCATCTCTGTTCTGTACTGCTGCACTGGCCTTCTAATGGCATCTTTGTTTCCACCCTTAGCTCCTTTCAGTCCAGCTTCACTCAGGGGACAGAGTAATATTTTAAAACATTAATTGGGCCACGTGTGGTGGCTCACGCCTGTAATCCCAGGGCTTTAGGGGGCAGAGGCAGGCGGATCACCAGGTCAAGAGATCAAACCCAACCCGGCCAACATGGTGAAAACCCATCTCTACTAAAAATACAAAAAATTAGCTGGGCGTGGTGGTGTGTGCCTGTAGTCTCAGCTACTCGAGAGGCTGAGGCAGGAGAATCACTTGAACCCAGGAGGCAGAGTTTGCAGTGAGCCAAGATCACACCACTGTACTCAGCCTGTGTGAGAGTGAGAATCCTTCTCAAAAAAAAAAAAAAAGAATCGGATCACAACAGTTTCCTTAAAACTTTCCAATGAATCTATTCATGTATGATTTACTTTCAGCTATGTCTGCTATCATCTCCTAACCCTCTGGCCTTGGCTCACTCAATCCTAATAATGACTGCTGGCATCTTCATGTTCTTTATATGTGCTGAGCTCACTGTCATTCAGGGCACGTATTCTTCTCTCTACCTGTACCATTTTTTTTTCTCAGATACACATACAGTTCACTCCCTCACATCATTTATTGAAATATTGCTACCTTTAAATACATCACCTCTTTCTTATCTCTATAACCTGCTTTAGATTTCTTTACAGCACTAATCATTAGATAGCATTATGTCACATATATATGTAATAAACATTGACTTACTATCTGACCTACCTCACTGGAATATATGTTTCATGAGGGTTGGGACTTTTTGTGGTTTACTGGTATGTGCATGGCCCCCAAAGCATCTCTGGCACATTTTAAGTGCCAAATAAATAATTGGTGAATAAATAAATAAATAAATAAAAGATTTTAAACCCCTTACAATCTTGACATGTGGATTAAATAAAATAAATTATTAAAAGTGTGGTAACACTTGGCAATAAATTATCACTCAGTAAAAGACAGCTGTTTTTATTGTTGAAGCTAAATTTTATTTTCCCATGAAGTATGTAGAGTTATCATCAGGATAAGACATTTTTTTCCTTTATCAGTGAGAATGCTGTGATAATTAATTTCATATGTCAACTTGTCTGAGCCATGATGCCAAGATATTTGATCAAATACTATTCTGAATGCTTATCTGATGCTGTTTTGGGTGACATTTACATTTTCACTGGTGGGACTTTGAATAAAGAAGATTGACCTCCATAATGTGGGCCTTATTCAGTTGAAGGCCTATAAGTAAAAAGCCTATCCTGCTATCAAGAGGGAATTCTTCTGCAAATGACCTTCAGAGTTCATCCGTAATATTAGTTCTTTCTGTTTCGACAGCATATTGCTCTTCAACGCAAACTTCAACTCTTTCCTAAGTCTCCAGCCTGCCAGACTCCCACATCAGATTTGGGACTTGTCAAGTCTCCATAATCATATGAATCAATTTCTTAAAATAAATATCTTGTACACATACACATACACACACACTCCATTTGTTCTGTTTCTCTGTAGAACATTGACAAATACAGTTTATTTCAGCTGCAAGCATGTCCTACCAGCTAGACTCTATTATGTCTGTTGTCACAAAAGGCTAAAACATTGGGGATTTATTTTTTCACATCAATGTGTTTGCTTATAAGCAGTTTGGTACTGGCAGAGCTGTGGCTCACCATCTCTCCTCGTCTTTGGTCTTCCCTTTGAAGACACAATATGGTGGCTGCACTTTCAAACAATTGGATTCTCATGCAGTCACATCAAAGAAAGGAAGGGACAAATGATGGATCTCGAACGGTTTTCCCATTTATCAAGGACGAAAATCTTTTCCTAAAGCCTCCCACATTACTTCTCTTTGTGTTTTTCTGATTTGAATGTATTTACTTTTCCATACCTTACTGCAAGGGAAGCTGGGAAAATGTTATGATAGAAAAATAGAATGATGGGGAAATAGCTGTAGTTAGACAACTATGGTATAGGCCATGTGTCATAAGAAAATATGGTAACAATATAATGGAAATATGATAGGATTCTAAATGAGTCACACCTGGTACATAAGATTTCTATTGCTGCATAGTAAATTACCACAAATTCAGTGGCCTTAAATAACAGACATTTATTATCCCACAGTTTCTGTGGGTCAGAAATCTGAGCACAGCTTAGCCAGGTCCATGAATCAGGGTGTTAGGAAGTTTAAATCAAGCTGTGGACCAGGATGATAATCTCATTTTGAGCTCCAGGTCCTCTTCCAACTCCCTGGTTGCTGGCAGAGTTCTGTTTTTTGTGATTGTAGGACTAAAGTTCTCTGTCACGTGGACCTTTCTACACATACATTTTGCTCTTTCAGACAAAAAAGAGAGCACCTGCTGCTGCTGCTACTTGTTTCTTACTTCTAGACAGGTGTTTAAAGGCCTTTTAAGATTAGGTCAGCGCTATCCAAGATCCCCTGCAATTAATTTAAAGTCAACTGATTTAGGGATCCTAATTATATCTGCCCAACTTCTTCACCTTTTCCATATGACATAATCACAGCAGTGAAGTCCTACAACTGATACCACATTCTGTTGGTGAAATTCCAGTTACAGGTCTTTCTCACACGAAAGGGGAGGGAATTGTACAAGCATGTACATTGGGGATCATCTTAGAATTTTCCCTACCATATCTGGATTCTTGTTTTTATCTGTATAGCCTTTACCTAGTTGCTTAACTTCTGTGAGGCTCACCTTTTCCATATAAAAATAATGGGGTCAATTAAATTTATAGGCTTGCTTAAGTGTTAACTGCTGTAAGTATTCAAGTATTTGGAAATACCTAGCTCTGTAGTTGGCTCATAGAATGCAAATGCTACACTCCTGTCTAATCATCTACAGAGTTGTTAAATAAGATGAACTAAGTAAAATGCTTAGACAGTATATGGCACATAGAAATAATAAAATAAATGTCACATTCCTCTTCACTTTTACATGACGCTTTTTTTTTTTTTTTTTTTTTTCACAGAGTCTCTCTCTGTCACCCAGACTGGAGTGCAGCGGTACAATCTCAGCTGACTGCAACCTTCGCCTCCTAGATTCAAGTGATCCTCCCACCTCTGCCTCCCTAGTAGCTGGGATTACAAGCTTACGCTACCACACCTGGATAATTTTAGTATTTTTAGTAGAGACAGGGTTTCACCATGTTGGCCAGGCTAGACCTGAACTCCTGACCTCAAGTGATCCTCCTGCTTTGGACTCCCAAAGTGCTGTTATTACAGGCGTGAGGTACCACGTGCAGCTTACATAATGCTACTTTACAAGACAGTGCTTTAAAAAAAAGGCAAACATCATAAAAAGATTTATAATGTTTCTGACAGTCACTTAATTTTTAATGAGTTTTTATAATTTTAATTAAATCCTAAAGAAAAATTGAAAAATCTGATCTTCCAGCACACTTAAGTTGAAAATAATTTTATTTACAATAAGTTTTCTTCAAAAACTATAAAATTATGTAAATTTTTATAAAATGCCCTTTATACTGTAGCATTGTTGAATGTTTTCAATGCCTAAAGATAATGTGATGCACAATTTGGAAGGAAAATATTATGAATACTATTTCAATTTTTAAAGTTTCATTTAAAATGTCACTTGCTTCTGAACAAGAATTTGAAGCAGCTTACAAGAATAAATAGCAAAACATTTTCTTTAAAAAAATTTAAAAACGGAAAGTCAGAGATCATTTATTTAGAGAAGTTAAGACATAAATGCTCCCAGAAATGTGTTACTAGAGGAGAACACAAAATTTAGCCCTGTATTTCTTAGCAGTTAAAGCAAAAAGGAAATAGTAGTAAGTAAAGTCATTAATATTCTCATGAGAAGAAATACATATGTACCTTTCAACTCTTTCAGGGAAGAAAACCAATTATTTTTCCACCTTAGCACCCTTTGGCCTAGCCTAGTGTCTTTGACCTTAGGCTCTAAATACATGGTTCTTGAACTGAATTGACCTGTCACCAAAACTAGCTTTCATCTGAATATTAATTGAGAGAAAAGTATCATGTGGCTACTGACATAAGGGATGCTGGTTAATATTATTAGCAAGATATTCCAATGTATGTTTGAGAAGACACAAAAATGTTCTTCATATAGTAGTTTCTCACGGCTGGTATATAGAATTTAATTTTGATAAAGTTATTTCCTTAAGGAGCTAAGCATAGTCTTTAGAAATCCTTAACTTTTAATAACTTATTTACTATTAGACTTTGCTAAAGCATTTAAATATTTTAGATGTGGTCCTTGCATTCCAAGAAATCACAACACAACTAATGTGGGATTGCCTTCTCTGACAAGCCCTGAAATGTTAGCACTCTGGAGAGGTTTGACTAAAGGATCAAGTGACGTTTGAATGTGTTATTTTGTTAACCAAGCCTAACATATATTTTACTCAGAAAGAAACAGCCATCCACATTCTGCACCAGTGTGCTTCCAAATGGGTCCAAGGTTGTCTGCAGAAAGAGGAAATTGCCTAAATTCTTGAGTTCTTGATTTAGATCCCAAAGTCTGTTGCATAGAGAGTAAGAAAAACTGGCCTAGATAATTTAAGATCTTGTGTGGTGAATTGGCAATTTCAATAATTAAAGATTCCAGTGCTATGGTTGGATATGATTTGTCCCTACCAAAATTCATCTTGAAATTTGATCCCTGATGTGGCAATGTTGAAAGGTAGGACCTAGTGGGAGGTGTTTGGGTTATGAGAGTGAATCTCTCATGAATGGCTTGGTGCTGTTCTCATGGTACTGAGTTCTTTCTCTTGATAGATTGGATTAGTTCTCAGGCTAATGAATTTGTTCTCTTGACTGTGAGTTGTTGTAACGTGAAGGACATCCCTTGGGTTTTGTCTCTTAGCCTGTGTCCACTTTCATTTTGATTCTCTAACACATTGTGATGGACCAGGAAGGCCTTTAACAGAAGCCTGCAGATGCCAAGGTCATGCTTCTTATACGCCCCAGCCTGCAGAACTGTGAGCTAGATAAACCTCAGCTCCAGGTATTTTGTTATAGCAACATAAAATGGACTAAGACACCCAGGATGCCTCCCTTAACAATTTGGCTTGGAAAAATATCATATAGTAATGATATTACCAAATTAAGTTAGTGTGAGCATATACTTCTATGCCTGACTTGAATTATTGAATGCAATATTATTCATATTGTTATTTAAAATTTGTAAAATGTGGAGCCAAAGTCAACAATTTTTGTTGCTTCCCTTTTGCCACCAACTAGTCAACAATTTTGACTGCTCTTGAAAGAAACTATTGGCTCTTAATAGCAAAATATGCCAACAGTGTTGAAAAAAAAGTAAGCCTGTGAGGTAAGCAGAATTCTAAATGACTCCCTAAGAGTCCCTCGTATCTACACAGCTTATACCTGTTTTTCAGTTAAACATTAACTAGATACTGCTGTGAATTGATTGTGTTGATGTAATTAATGTACCAAATCAGCTGACTTTAATATAGAGCAATTATCCATGTGGGTCTGAGCTAATCACATGAGGTCTTTAAAAGCAGAGCTTTTAGTTGGTTGCAGCCAGAGAGACACACTTTAGGTGACCTAGAGGAAAGCCAGTATCCATGTTCTCAATGGTGCGTGTGGGCCACGTGGCAAGAAACTGAAGGAGACATCTAGAAGAAGAGTGGTCCTGGCCAACAGCTTAAAACAACAACAACAACAACAACAAAAAAACAGAAAATAAGTTGGGACCTCAGCCCTACAACCGCAAAGAACTAAATTCTGCCAAAACACACAGAGGACCTCAAGACTTCGATGAGAACCATAGTCCTATCAAAAACCTTGATTTCAGCTAGTGAGACCCTGCGTAGAAACTCCGGCCATGCTGCACCTGGATTCTAACCTACAGAAACTGTAAGGTAATACATATATGCTGTTTTAAATTAGTAAATTTGTGGTAATTTGTTGCACAGTATGCATTTAACAAGAATTAATATATAATACATTTGATTAATCTAAAATAGAATCAAGTTATTAGACACATTAAGAGAAGGAATAGTAGAATTCAACTGTCTAGACTTCTTAGAATTTGTGTCTAAAATATAGAGTTAATTTCTTCCAATTTCAGCTTTTCGCATGCACAGAGTAAGAAAAGCATACAACTTATTTAGAGAACATCAAGTGTGTATTATTAAATTGCTATATTGCTTATTTGAAAGTAGTTGTGAACAATACTGGAAACAAACAAAAAATAGTTTAATGTTATGTCCAGGAGGACTGTCAATGGAGTTTGCACATTACTCAGCACTAATGTAAGCCATTGAACATTTTTGAGTGGTTGAAGAGGCTGATTGGAATTATGCAGAAGAAAGATTGCCTTTCCATAGATTAGGAGTGGACCATGAGGCTGTTGTAATACACCATGTTAAATCATGTGCTATGAACCTTCATGAAGATATAGTAAAAGAGTAATGAGCAGATGTTAAAGCCGGAGAGTTTGAATTCTAAGGATTTGAGGTCAAATGGATATGTGCTTTTGCAATCTAAGATTATAGTTTTTAAGCCTGAGTGTGATTATGTTGATTGTAGTGCCATTAAGAAAAGTATGTAAGTCACAAAGTAACGAGTTTGAAGATGCTGTATTTAGTCTGGATAAATGAATGATTTCCCAGCATGTCATATTTTAAGTAATGAGATGGACAAGCGGTAGGAAGTGAGCAAAAATTCCCTGAAAAGGGAAGATTGTTGCAGAAATAGATTTGGGTTATCAGGATGTATTAGTCATGGCAGGTGTCCCCTTCAAGGGAAAGAGGATAGAAATAAAAGTAGAGAATATGAAAACACACAAGTGGCAAAATGTTACATTCAGAAGACAGTAAAAATTGAAAGTAACTTTTACTTTTGAAAAAGCTATACATTTTTTGAACAGCTATATTGAGAGATTTTTTTAAGGAAGTAATGACAAGTTATTCCAGTGGGTACAATGTGATGAGTAATGATAAAAGACCTTTGAATTCGGTTACTGAGATGTTGATGGTGAACTTCAAAAACAGTTTCAGTAAAATAACTTATTTCAGTAAAATAATAAGAAAACTGCCCATAAACTTTGTATAATTGAAAGGGAGAGATAAGATATTATCAGGGAGGGGGGTCATTTATTCGTCTGTATTTCTGTTAATAAATTCCAAGGACAACGCTGGACATAAGTCTCAGATAAGAATAAGACCAATTTAGGCCGGGCGCGGTGGCTCAAGCCTGTAATCCCAGCACTTTGGGAGGCCGAGATGGGCGGATCACGAGGTCAGGAGATCAAGACCATCCTG
>NW_012101932.1:3367370-3452828 GCF_000951045.1 Mandrillus leucophaeus | reverse complement strand
ACCAATTTATATGTACATATATGATGCTATGTACAATTTACATGCACATATATGATGATTAAGTTGAACTTTCTGGTAAGCTGCCTGTCAGATTACAATTTAATGCATCTTATTCAGTATTATACATACATAAACACACACAATATGCATAGGCATTTTATGTATCTACACATAATCAACCTAATAAATTAATTTGGTTTTTGAAATATTCAACCAAATAATCTGTTTAATATTTTTCCTGAAGACTCACAATACTTTGCAAATCCCAGTTCATTAATCCTTGTTAGTACTTGAAAAAAATAATAATAATAATGACTTTATTCAGTGTAGAAATGGGCTTAACCTCAGGCCTATTTCTTGAACTTTTATAAAAACCAGTAAATGAATATATATTTAAATTTCAGGTATAATATTTCCACTGACATAGTTAAAATAATAAATATTTTGTTTTAAATTGAGGTTATGGCCAGCATAGATTTCTTTGCAAGGAAACTTAAATGGTTGATAGTAATTAGGGTAAACTCATAATGGTCTGAAGGACAGACACTTGTATTCAAGTTCTCTTTATTAATATAGTCACATAAATCAAATTTCCATTTCCCCTAACAGAATAGGAGGCTTTTTTTTCTAATGCTTTGTCTGAAGAAAGACTATTCATAGTGTTAATGAGTGAAGACTGTACTCATTGAGGAATATCTATAGAGGAAGAACAGGAAGCATTCTTTTGCTAAATATAGCACAAAAACTACATTCAGGAGACAAATCTTAGATTCATAATATAGTACATAAGAATGATGGCGGAAAGCTTGAGAGTCTGAAGAAAAATAGGCCACTGTGTGTGAAGGTTAATTCAAGGCTAAAACTGAGATTTTTAGAATTCTAAATTAATGATTTAAAAACATGCCTATAATCCGAAAACCTTACAATTCAGTATTGTTCTGCATTAACTCCTCTGAGGGAGACTTCTGTTAGCAATCAGGGTAGACTTCTGCAACTAACCTCAGAACTCATTCATTCACATTAGTCTCAGTAGTTCTCATCCCCAAGCATGACTAAGAAATAAGTGAAATTCTATACAGTGTGCCCCATTCCAATGTCCCAGACTCCTTTGGGCATCACATCGATTAATGTTTGTTCTGAAGTTGATATATGTCTTATGATAGATAGTCAGACTGCTGGCAACACTTCACCCTCCACCCCCACAGATAGAAACTCTAGAATTTTCCTCACACTCTCTTTACTTCCCAAGATGGCCAAGATAACTTATGACAGCTATATCAGTGCTACTGTGTTCACTGGGAAAGTTCTAACTATATGAACTTTCAAAAGCAGTCCAGTTGTTTCCAAACTCAAGTATAAAGGTTTCTTTTAAGGTCTAAACCTTCAAATGTCCTCATATAAGAGTAGTAGTATTTTCAATACACATTTATAAGGAAATTCGTATGTTTATAATGGACTTAAGGATTCTGTATAAAAACTCATAATCCCTGTGGTTCAAAACCTCAAAGATAAGAAATCACCAATTTTAGTCTTATTTCTCATTTTTAAAAACTAAAGCCTAAAGAAGTTTAGTGACTTACCCAAGGTGTAACATTTAAATGGGAGCAGCACTTGGGACTAGAACCCAAGCCTGCTGAATCCCAGAGAGAGTCAAGTACTGTAATGTCAAACTCACCGAAGACCACTAGGAATACATCTTCAGTCAGGATGATTTCTAGAGCGAAAGAATGTCCATCATTGGAACTGTGTGCTGTCATGGTAGGAGGCAGTAAGAAAAGTCTTAATACAAGATTTGGGGATATTCTCTGTGATTCTAAAACTTAAAGGAAATTGAGGCCATTCTGGATTGGGTGCCATCTGGAAGTGGGAACAGTATGGTAACTGAGTATTTTGGTAATTTTTATCTAGGAGGGATTACTGAAGTGGAGTGAGAAGGAAAGGAATATGTTTAGTTCGTCTTGTGGTGGCAGAGTCTCTATATTATCTTTGACCTGGTCACTGAGTGGCATTGTCTTTGTCTTTTTCCATCACAGTCACGTGTGCTTTGTTTGATAATTGTTTATATTGTTTGTATCCTGTAACCTTGTTTACCGTCCGCTGGGAATTTCATGGCCTAGCTGTGGGCTACCAGAGTCATTTTTCATCTTCTTGATCACATATAGCGCCTACTATACTTACTGTGCACATTGATTCAGAAAGCAGCACTTGAACCAATAGATTGAAGTTGTAAAAAGAAACATTCCAGTTCAGTACAGGACACAATGTGACGTTTAAGGATAAAGTGAGTTGTCTCACAAACCTGTGTGTTTCCTGCTGCTGGAATGATCCACGAGTCAGGATCCTCTGGTAAGAGCATGATTGGAATAAATGTAGTTTGCATCTCTAAGATTTTACATTTTTCGGTCTGATACACAAAGTTTCTATAATCATAAAGGTTTGGAGTTCAGTTGGAAGAGACAGTCACAGCTGAAATAATTTTTTATCAGGTTATTATGGTCAAACATCAGCTTTTATTTCATATATCCTAGTAAATTATGTGCCTTCATAAAGGTTTATGTTGTAATTCAAATACTGAATTTTGTCTCCTATCTTACACTCTATATTTCATAAAAACACATTTGTATAAGCAACACATCTAAAATTAGAAGAATACATAGAATGTCAGCAGTCTTTTGCAAAATGATGAAATGTACATTCATTTAAAATTTCCTTAACTTTTTTGAACACTTTCAACTCTTCCCATTCTCCATGTGCTTAAGATACACCCCTTATATCTCAGCCTGCAGCCTGTTGGATTGCTATCCTTCCAACAACATACAACCTGAGAATTCAAATGTGCTTCCTGAATACAATGTCTCTGATTCTATCCTGTAAATAATGAGGTGAGGCCTGAAATGAAGGCCAAATATCATCTGCTTTATTGACATCTGGTGAAACCATGAAGGCTTCAAATAGCCTAATTGCAAGTTCTCTTCACCCTGTTCTTGTGGATAAGTTCCCCCTAGCCACACAACCCTCCCTAGCAAGAAATCAGGTATGGTTCCTGCTTATCCTTGGGTTTCAGTTATCAGCAAACTCATAAAATTACTCAAAACAAATCATGTCCTCCCATAGAAACCATGGGGCATCTCAACCTCTTGATTCTGCAAAGCCTGCTTCCCACAACCACTGGTTGTATACTCTATTCCCAAATGCAACCATTGTGTGTGTCCCTGTGTGGCAGGCAGTATTGTTCTTCCCAGGCTGTGGGTGTACGTGACTGCTAAACTGGTGTTGATCTCATCTGTCCAGTGTTACGTGTTGTGTGTTGGGCCATCCCCATAACTCTAGGGCAGGAATCCCTCCCTCTCCAAAGGGTTGAAGAGAAGGTAATTGACGCATAGAACCCTCCATTTTCCTAAAGCGGTAATAAATACTTCTTATTATTTTTATTTTTTAACACTCTGTGTTCCATAGTACCAGTTATATTGTGATTTAAATTATAATTACTATGTCTCAAATATGATTCCTTATTGCCATGTGGACAGGAATTTGAGTCTTACTCAGCTTTGTATTTTCTCTATGGCCTAATATGGCATTTTACAGATTATAATTTAGTTTATACTCTATTAATACTTTTTGCCTTCTTTCTAAATTTAGGTCATCTTGTGTCTTTTTTAAATCATGAGAAACATTTTTATTTGTAATATTGAAACTGTTTTTGTTTTACTGTTAAAAGAAAAAAGTACATTAAAATGAAATATTTTACTGGATTGGCCCTGAAGCTGGCAATAAAGCTGTGACTGAGAGCCACTTCAGCAAATTTCATCAGTTCTGTATCTGGCTGGAGGGTGATGCTAAAGCTAGTTGTCCCATCACTCAACCATCAGCCTTACTGGGCTGACACATTTCTTATTAATTTGATCCTTTATTTCTGTACTACTGGACATCATGCACCACTGATAAAACCAAGAATATAACTGCTACATCATTGTTAGAAATTGAACCATTTTTATAGTTTAGGCCAGCTCCAAAAAGTGTTGAATTTTCGTTAGCTTTTGCTTTAATAAGAAAGTAATTGAGACATGCACACAACTAGAAGATGAGTTAGAATATCCAGTGAATAACAAGAGTATACACTACACAAGATTATTTGAAACGTGGTCCTATTTCTTTGTGTGCAATCTGTTTGAGAAATGTTACTGTATTATTTGACTCTCTTCCTATGTTTTATCATGTTCTAATTTAAACTTCACTTAAACTGGGTTAGTTCTAATTAATATTTGGGTCATCTTTTCATGTAGTAAAATTATTACTACTTGTCTCTTTATAAGCATACAGTATAGTACATCATACACAATTCTTGAGTGAATAGTAAAATAGATGAACTTTGGCTCTTATTGTTCATGACATAATCTATAATTCTGTTTTTAGCCACTTAGATGTATTGGTAAAAATATGTCCCAAAGCAGAAAAAGACATAAACTGATGTGTTTTATTTTTCCTAAAAAGATAATATGATCTTCACACTTTTTAAAATAGGTGGTTATCTTCAGTATGTACATGCATTCTTCAATATAATAAGTGTATAATAGTTCAATTGCTACTCATCTAAGAATTTTAAAGAATGTGGTAAGTTTCAATGACTGTTGATTACTACTAGCACTTATTTCACTGGCCATACATTGCTTCTAGGTTTTAATGTGAAAACTATCTATAAAACATGATGACATTTAATTTATTATAGATAGCCGAATATATTACCAACATTCAGTCAGTCTATGGCAATTCATAGTTATTTAAATATTCAGCAATCATATAGACTATTTATATTCTACTTAAGAGTCTTTTTTTTGCTTGATTTTGTTTTTTCTGCTTGATTTCACATTTGATTAAATATTTTAAATGGATACTCATTGCTCATAGACGCTCCTTTCAGTGATGTCCCATATCAATGGTAGACAAGTGTACTGGACCTCCCTATTGCCCAACTTAAGGGGGCATTATTCATATACAGTTTACTTGTTGGTACCTCCTGGAACATGACTTCCTGTAAGGATACCAGAGTTTCTGGTTTTAGTCAAGTTGAGGAGAGAAGACTAATACAGGTAACAAAGCTAGACCCTTGCAGAAGGAGCAACACTAATGGGAGAACATTTCTCTAAAGACATGGAGGTGAGATGTAGGAATGTATGGATAAATTGACTCTAGTGAAGGTGCACAGAAAATGTTTTGGAGAAACTGAGAACAAGGAAGAGAAGTTTAACTACATAAGCCTGGGTAACAGAAGCTTTGTAGGCTCTTGAGCAGAGAAATGATGAGAGGAAACTCAAGTTTCTGGAGATGATGATGGATTTTAGAGGGCAGGGGGAAGGTAATACTAATGTAGAAGTGAAGGCATTTAGGTCTACTGTGAGATAAGATTGAAGAACAAAGCTGTCTCTCAGCTGTCTAGTCGATTCTTTCCTAGAACTTCTGGCAAACTTCCAGTTTATTCTTAAATTTACTCCTTTCTGGTAGTCACATTTTCTTATCACACCTACTGAATTTTAAAGAAGTTGTATGATATTCTCTAAATATGTAATGTATTTGTCTTGATCTGCTTTGTGTTGCTCTAAAGGAGTACTTGACACTGGGTAATTTATAATGAAAAGAGATTTACTATTTCACAGTCCCGCAGGCTGTACAAGAAATGTGGCACCAGCATCTGGTTCTGTGGAGGGGGCTCATGGAAGAAGGGGAAGGGGAGCTGGTGTGTCACATGGTGAGAGAGACAGCAAGAGAGGGCAGAGAGTGCCAGACTCTTTATTAGTCACTTCCAGTAAAAACAGAGTGAGAACTCACTCATTACTGCAAGGAGAGCACCAAACCCTTCATGAGAGATCTGCCTCCATGACTGAAACACCTCCCACTAGGATCAAATTGCAACAAGAGGTTTGTAGGGGACAAATACCTGAGCTTGTATGTCTTGCTTCCTAAATAATATTAGAAAATTGTTAGAAGACATCACTAATACTTATTAGCCATAATTATTATAACTAGAATGGTTTAAGTAAACACTTCATGAATTCTTACTGTATTTGAAAAGGTGTAAAGTAGATTTTTGGGGAGTTTGAAGAGTGCACTTGAGAATGGAAGGGATATGTGTGCATATATTTTTACATATATTTTACATATTAAGATATATACCAGAAAGAGTCTCAAATGCTTCTTTTAATTGACCTTCACGATAATTCTATGAAACAATTCTTCTATAGCAGAGGAAACAGGCCTAGAGATTTTGACTAATAGGTTAAATGTGATGAAATCCAGAATGAACCCAAGCCAGGCTGACCCCATTATGTTATCATTGGAGAGACTAACAGTGGATTTTACTGTCACCATATTATTATGTTAGTAGAATAAGGCAGTGTTGCCTGTTTTCCTAAAAGATATAATGATTTTCATGTTGACAACTAAAATGATTATTTAAATTACCTTTTCCTAGAATCATGAGAAAGTAAGATGTAGGGAAAAAAAGTTATAGACTTTATTTCACAGTTTAACTTAAGAAAAATTGTATACACATATGCCAAATACATAGCCAGACCATGAAAGACTTAAGGTTCTAGAAGTTAAAGTTGCTCAAAAATAAAAACCATGTAGATATTACATCATTATTTTGTTTACTTGAAATCCTGCAGTTATTGCAGAACTGTTTCTTAAATGCCTCCTAAGAGGACGACATTCACTATGTTCAATATGGGATTCAGAGCTTGACTCCAGTAACACATTAAATTGAATTACAATGAATTAACTGTGGACATTTATCAGGAATGAATAGCTATAGGGTATTACCATATTTCACAAAAACATTATCTGTAATTATCTCCAAACTTACAGGCATATATTTTCCAAGTGTCAGTGAATACTTATTAGAGGTAAACTAGCTCTTTTCTTTTTTTGTTTGAAAATGATACACTGAACATTCTTTATTAAGAGCCCTACTTTTGTAGCTATTCCAGTTGACTTCTGAAATATTGAAGAAAAGTTTTGATAACATAATAGGGTAGCAGAAAGGAATTTACCAAAAATGTAGATAATATATTCAGGAGATTTATATGTAATTTGTTACAGTATTTCCAAATAGAAGTGCTGGGAGAAAGAATTATAAGCAGCTCTAAACTGCTGTGAGGGCTTAGAGTTCACAAGTTCTGGATTCCATGTCTGATTCTAACACAGGATGTATATATATCCCCTGATAAAGCAATTAATCTATTCTGCATTAGCTCCCCTATTGTAAAATTAAACACTGACATATACTTACCATGTAAGGCTATTTTAAAATCTGAGTCATTTAACTTAGTATTTAAACATTTATGAGGCTGGATGACATTTATGTAAAAATTATTATCATTGCTATTTTCAGGTTATTTGGACTTGCCAAAAAAAAAAAAAAAAAACTTGTCTGCTTGCTCTGTAATCTTGCGTATTCTTTAGCCTCACAAAAGAGGAGACAGTAAAATTAGGCATCTGGCATCACTGAGAAAAGCCTTCGATGCATTCCAGTTTTTTACTTCTGCCAGCAGAGCCCTGTGTTTGTGTTACTCAAATTGGATGCAGGTGTGCATCCATCCACATTCTTACAACCACGTAACAAATGGAGAAAATGGAACACAACACACTACTCAGAGTCTTTGGGAACCAAAAATGCTCAGTAATGAAGCTTACCTCCCTTCCTTATATGTGCATCCAGTCAGACTTCACAGCCAATGGGATTAAATCACAAAATCCTGGTTTTAAGAGCCAAGAAAGCTTAAATCTCTTATAGATACTCTATTTGGCCTCTTTTAAGTACATCTTATATCTTGCTTTTTACTTTTTTGGGGAAGGGAGATATACACAAATACCAGACCTATGCTATTACACTTTTGTTAACCAGAATTAGAGTCTATTTTTGACCACTGTGATAAGCCAATTTCACTAAAGTGTAAAATATTTTATATCATGCATGACATAGGAACTGTTGACATTCTTATATTCTGCACTTGAGGTTCTTCTGAAAGTTCCCAATTTTCAGGGCAAATGAATTATGATCGTTCTAGTACTCTGAAAAGACAATTGTGCAGAAACAAACCAAAAAACCTCTTGTTTTTATTCTTTTTCAGAGCTCATCAGCTTTGTTGATAATTGCACTATTCACCTAACACTGGACACATCGTGCATTGTAAACTTTTTAATTCAATTTTCCATATGACACTATTGCTTTGGGGTCATATGAAGGACGTGTCAAACGTTTCGAGTAGGAAGCTGTTGAACAGTTAGAAGGAAATGTTGAGACTTACATTTCTGTTATTAGCCTATTAGTGAAATTTTTCAACCACTGTATTTGTCAATTGTATATTATAACTCTTCGTATTTATATTTTTCTTTTGCTTTTTGGTGTCCTATTTCAATTATGGATGATAGTTTTCTTTAGAGTAACTCAGTAGTTAGTTACTTGATTAGCTAAATATTTTAAATTGTATACTTATCTATGAGATTACTTACCAGCAATGCTAAAGAGAAGAGAAATTGAAGTGATCATAGCGGAGACTGTAATTTTCAAAAATAGCTAAATATTATTAGAATGAAAAGATTATCTGTGTAACTTGTGAGCCATGCCCTCTAAAAAGCTTTGGGAATAATATAAAAGTTTATTCTCTGAAGTGTTTGTATGTATTTTCTGGTAAAGTAATAAATTATTCTTTCCAGGTGAATGTCTAGCTTTCTTACGGAGCTGTAACCACATAGAAACCTTACTGCAATTATGCTTTTTTATTTTTCATTCAACCATTTATTTTGAAAATAATTTAATGTTCTGTTGAAATTAGGTATAAAATTAATCCATACTTAAAAATATATTCTTTTAAATTTTATTTAATTTTAATTTTAATTTTTTAATTTTAATTTCAATGGGTTTTTGGGAACAGGTGGTTTTGATTACATGAATAAGTTTTTTAGTGGTCATTTCTGAAATTTTGGTGTACCCACTACCCAAGCAGTGTACACTGTACCCAATATGTAGTCTTTTATTCTTCATCCCCTCTCACTTTTCTTGAGTCTCCAAAGTCCGTTATATCGTTCTTATGCTTTTGTGTCCTCATAGCTTAGCTTCCACTTATAAGTAAGAACATACGATATTTGGTTTTCCATTCCTGAGTTACTTCACTTAGAATAATGATCTCTAACTCCATTCAAGTTGCTTCAAAGGCTATTATTTTGTTCCGTTTTATGGCTGAGTAATATTCCATGGTGTATATCTACCACATTTTCTTTCTTTACTTGTGGGTTGATGGGCATTTAGGTTGGTTCCATACTTTTATAATTGCAAATTGTCCTGCTATAAACATGCATGTACATGTGTCTTTTTTATATGACTTCTTTTCCTTTGTGTAGATACCCAGTAGTGGGATTGATGGATCAAATGATAGTTCTACTTTTAGTTCTTTAAGGAATCTCCACACTGTTCTCCACAGTGGTTGTACTAGTTTACATTCCCACCAGCAGTGTAAAAGTGTTCCCTTTTCACCACGTATACACCAATATTTATTATTTCTTGATTTTTAAATTATGACCATTCTTGCAGGAATAAGGTACTATTTCAGTGTAGTTTTTATTTGCATTTCCCTGATAATTAGTGATGTTTAGCATGTTTCATGTTTGTTGGCTGTTTGTATGTCTTTTGAGAATTGTCTATTCACTTTCTTTGTCCACTTTTTGATAAGATTATTTGTCTTTTTCTTGCTGATTTGAGTTCCTTGTAGATTCTGGATATTAGTCCTTTGTTGGATATGTAGTTTCCAAATATTTTCTTCTGGGTTGTCTGTTTACTCTGATAATTACTTTATTATTATTATTATTTTGAGACAGAGTCTCACTTCTTCACCCAGGCCGGAGTGCAATGGTGTGATCTCGACTCACTGCAACCTCCACCTCCCAGGTTCAAGTGATTCTCCTGCCTCAGCCTCCCCAGTAGCTGGGATTACCGGCGTGTGCTATCATGCCCAAGCTAATTTTTGTATTTTTAGTAGAGACAGGCCTTCACCATGTTGCCCAGGCTGATCTTGAAATCCTGACCTCAAGTGGTCAATCTCCTGACCTCAAGTGACCTCAATCCTCCTGCCTTGGCCTCCCAAAGTGCTGGGATTACAGGTGTGAGCCAAAGTACCCAGACTGATAATTACTTATTTTGCTGTGCAGAAGCTTTTTAGTTTAATTATGTCCCATCTATTTATCTTTGTTTATGTTTCATTTGCTTTTGGGTTCTTGGTCATGAATTCTTTGCCAAAGCCAATGTCTAGAATAGTTTTTCCAATATTATCTTTTAGAATTTTTGTGGATTCACAAAATTTCTAATTCACAGACTTAGGTTTAAGTCTTTGATCCATCTTGAGTTGATTTTTGTATAATATAAGAAGTGAAGATCTAGTTTTATTCTTCTACATGTCACTTGCCAATTATCCCATCACCATTTGTTGAAGAGGATGTCCTTTCCCCACTTTATGTTTTTGTCGGCTTTGTCTAGAATCAGTTGGCTGTAGTACTTGGCTTTAGTTCTGGGTTCTCTATTTTGTTCCATTGTTCTACATGCTTATTTTTATACCAGTGCCATGCTGTTTTGGCAAATATAGCCTTGTAGTATAGTTTGAAGTTTGGTAATGTGATACCTCCAGATTTGTTACTTTTGCTTACTCTTCTAGACATTGGCTTAGGCAAAGAATTCATGACCAAGAGCCAAAAGCAAATGCAGCAAAAGCACATATAAATAGGTGGGACTTAATTAAACTAAAAATCTTCTGCATAGCAAAATAATAATAATAATTATTATTATCAGAGTAAACAGACCACCCCCAGAGTGGGAGAAAATATTGCAAACTATGCATCCAACAAAGTACTAATATCAAGAATGTAGAGGTAACTCAAATCAGAAAAAAAAAAAAAAAAAAAAATGCTTTAGCTAAGAGGGCTCTTTTGGTTCCACATGAATTGTAGGATTGTTTCTTCTAGTTCTGTGAAGAATGATGATGGTATTTTTATGGGAATTTCATTGAATCTATACATTGCATTTGGCACTGGTAATCTTAACAATATTGATTCAACCCCTTCATGAGCACTGGACGTTTTTCCATTTGTTTGTGTCATCTATGATTTTTTTTTCAGCAGTGTTTTGTAGTTTTCCTTGTAGAGATCTTTCACCTCCTTGGTTAAGTATATTCCTAAGAATTTCATGTATTTTTTGTAGCTGTTGTAAGCGGGATTGTGTTCTTGATTTAAGTCTCAGCTTGGTCACTGTTGGTATATAGTGGTGCTACTGGTTTGTCTACATTGATTTTTGTCTCTTGAAACTGTACTGAATTCATTTATCAGATCTAGGAGCTTTGTAGATGAATCTTTAGGGTTTTCTAGGTTTATGATAATATTATTGGTGAACAGTGACAATTTGACTCCCTCTTTTCCAAATTGGATGACCTTTATTTCTTCCTCTTGTCTGATTGTTCTGGCTAAGACTTCCAGTACAACTTTCCCCATTCAGTGTGATATTGGCTGTGGGTTTGTCATAGATGGCGTTTATTATTTTGAGATGTGTCCTTCTAAGCCAATTTCGTTGAGGGTTTTTATAAAGGGATGTTGGATTTTGTCAAATGCTTTTTTAAAATCTGTTGGGATAATCACATGATTTTTGTTTCTAATTATGTTTATGTGATGTATTGCATTTATTGACTTGCAGATGTTAAATCATGCCTGCATCTCTGGTATGAAACCCACTTGATCATGAAGAATTATCTTTTTGATATGCTGTTGGATTTGGTTAACTAGTGTATTGTTGAGGATTTTTACATCTATGTTCATCAGGGATATTGGTCTGTAGTTTTCTTTTTTTATGTCCTTTCCTTGTTTTGGTATTCAGTGATACTGGATTTATGGAAAGATTTAGGGAGGATTCCCTTTTGCTGTATCTTTTGGAATAGTTTTCATAGGATTGATACCAGTTCTTTGAATGTCTGATACAATTCAGCTGTGAATCCATCTGGTCCTAAACTTTTTTGTTGGCAATTTTTAAATTATTGATTCAATCTTGCTGCTTGTTATTGGTCTATTC
Source organism: Mandrillus leucophaeus (assembly GCF_000951045.1). NCBI lineage: Eukaryota > Metazoa > Chordata > Mammalia > Primates > Cercopithecidae > Mandrillus > Mandrillus leucophaeus. The sequence goes on along the minus strand of NW_012101932.1, from coordinate 3,440,728 downwards.
AGAGTTTCTATCTCTTCCTGACTGAATCTAGGAGGATTGTATATTTCCAAGAATTTATCCATCTTTTCTAGCTTATCTAGTTTTTGTGCACAAAGGTATTCATAGTAGCCTTGAATGATCTTTTGTATTTCTGTGGTATCAGTTGTAAAAAATCCCCCATTTCATTTCTAATTGAGTTTATTTGATTCTTTGCTCTTCTTTTCTTTGTTAATCTCACTAATGGTCTATCAATTTTATCTTTTCAAAGGACTAGCTTTTTGTTTTGCTTATCTTTTGTGTTGTCGTTTCAATTTCATTTAGTTCTGCTCTAATCTTATTTATTTTCTCTGGGTTTGGGTTTGGTTTGTTCTTGTTTCTCAATTCCTTGAAATGTGACATTAGGTTGTCTATTTGTGCTCTTTCAGAATTTTTGATGTAGGCATTTAATGCTGTGAACTTTCCTGTTAGCATCACTTTTGCTGTATCCCAGAGGTTTTGATAAGTTGTATCACTAATTTCATTTATTTCAAAGAATTCTTAAATTTCCATTTTGATTTCATTGTTAGCTCAAAGATTATTCAGGAGCAGATTATTTAATTTCCATGTATTTGTACAGTTTTTAAGAACTCCTTTTGGAGTTAATTTCCAGGTTTATTCCACTGTGATCAGAGAAGATACTTGATATGATTTTGATTTTTCTTAAATTTATTGAGGCTTGTTTTATGGCCTATCATGTAGACTATCTTGGAGAATGTTTCATGCACTGATTAGAAGAATAGATATTTTGCAGTTGTTGCATAGAATATTCTGTAAAGATCTAAGTCCTTTTGTTCTAGGGTATGGTTTAAGTCCGTTCTTAATTGACTTTTTGTCTTTGATACCTGTCTAGTGCTGTCAGTGGAGTATTGAAGTCCCCCACTATTATGGTGTTGCTGTCTGTTGCATTTCTTAGGTCTAGTAGTAGTTTTATCAATTTAGGAGCTCCAGTGTTAGATGCATATATATTAAAGGTTGTAATATCCTCCTATTGGACTAATCATTTTACTACATAATGTCTTTTCCTTTTTTACTGTTCTCGCTTTAACATATCTTTTGTCTGATATAAGAATAGCTACTCCTGGCCAGGCACGGTGGCTCACACCTGTAATCCCAGCACTTTGGGAGGCTGAGGCAGATGGATCATGAGGTCAGGAGATCAGGACCATCCTGGCTAAAATGGTGAAACCCCGTCTCTACTAAAAATACAAAAAATATTAGCCAGGCGTGGTGGCGGGCACCTGTAGTCCTAGCTACTTGGGAGGTTGAGGCAGGAGAATGGCGTGAACCCGGGAGGCAGAGCTTGCAGTGAGTTGAGATCATGTCACTGTGCTCCAGCCTGGGCAACAGAGTGAGACTCCCTCTCAAAAAAAAAAAAAAAAAAAAAAAAAAAAAAAAAAAAAAGAATAGCTACTCCTGCTCACTTAATGGTTTTCATTTGTGTGAAATATCTTTTCCTGCTGCTCCTTTACCTTATGTTTATGTGAGTCCTGTGTGTTAGGTGAGTCTCTTGAAGATAGCAGACACGTGGTTGGTGGAATTTTATCCATTCTGCCATCCTATATCTTTTAAGTAGAGTGTTTAGGCCATTTATATTCAATGTTAGTATTAAGATGTGAGGTAGTTGTTCTATTTATCACATTAGTTGTTGCCTAAATACTTTTTTTTTTCCCACTGTGCATTGTTTTTTAGGCCCTGTGAGATTCATGCATTAAGCAGATCCTATTTTGGTCTTATTCTTGATGACAACTAGAAGGATCTCTCTCCACAAGTGTTTTCATACCAAATTAATTTGTCATTACAAGGTTCAGTTCAACAATTGGTTGTCATTTGCACTGTACTCTATATTAACTGTACATCTATTTGTAAAGATGCTAGTATTAGTTTTCTTATCATTGATAGTAGGAGAAACAAGATAAAACCAACATTAATCCAGTAGGCCAATGATTTAGATCTGGGGCTAATAAATTCCAGTTAGTAATGAATTCCAATAGCAAAGGATTGAAAATTTGGTTCACAATCTGTCATAATTAAAAATGTAAACCCTTAACTTAAATCTTGAAGAGACTGAATAAATACAACCAGTCTAGTGAGGACTCAGAGTTAATGAATGTCAGTAAATCCTCATTTAATGTTGTCAACAGGTTGCAAACTGACTTTAAGTGAAACAACATACAAAGAAACCAATTTTATCATAGGCTAATTGATATAAACAAGAGTTTAGTAACTACGGGGTGCTTCTGGTCACAAAAACATCACCAAACATCTAAATAAAGAACAAATGTGCCAGGTGCAGTGACTTACACCTGTAATCCAGTACTTTGGGATGCCAAGGCAGGTGGATCATTTGAGGCCAGGAGTTTGAAACCAGCCTGACCACCAACGTGAAACCCTGTCTCTACTAAAAATACAAAAATAGTTAGGCATGGTGGCACATACCTGTAATCCCAGTTCCAGCTAAGCCTTGCCTGGGCTTCTGACCTGTGGAAATTGTTAGATAATAAATGTTTGTCGTTTTCAGCTGCCCAATTTGTGGTAACTGGTTATGCAACAATATAAAACTAAGGCTAGGAGCGGTGGCTCACGCCTATAATCCTGGCACTTTGGGAGGCTGAGGAGGGCGGATCACCTGAGGTCAGGAGTTTGAGACCAGCCTGGCTAATATGGTAAAACCCCATCTCTACTAAAAATACAAATTAGCTGAGTGTGGTGGCACGAACCTGTAATCCCAGCTACACAGGAAGCTGAGGCTGGAGAATCACTGGAACCTGGGAGGCAGAGGCTACAGTGAGCCGAGACTGCGTCACTGCACTCCAGCCTGGGTGACAGAGTGAGACTTCGTATCAAAAAAAAAAAAAAAAATTAAGACAAACTCTTTCCCACCTAAAGTTTATCATTTTCCATGTTTTCTTTTACGTTAATGAATATATTTTCTTTGTAAAATTTCTAATTTTATTTCAGTATTACTGTTAATTTTTTAGATACTCTTTCATTTTCATTAAAGAGGATACTAACAATATACATACCTTAAAATCTGTATCAAGAGTTTTGTTAATGTAGTTATATCTAGAATTGAATCTTCAGGGGATATTTTTTAATATTAGATTTCATGTGCTTTGGAATTTTGGTTAGCATGCTTATTACATGTGTGGAGTTTGTTCTTGCTCTTTTTAATTTTTCTGCTTACTCGTGAGTTTGGCTTTGGTTGTCTCTACCCGTAACTCCAAAACCAAGTCTTATTATGGCAGTACTAGGAGTTCTGCCCTAGATGATTTCAGAATAATCACAGATTTTATTACCAAGTCAATAAGTGGCTTGGCTCACTTTCTAGTGGAAGAGCTTTGTTTGTAAGCTTCCACCTTCTTAGGCATGCTACTTTTTCTTAAACAAAGACAACAAAACAATCCCATAGCTACTTCTGGGATTTTTTTATAAAAAGCAAATTGCACCCTGATCTCTAGCTTTAAGCAGTGAGTGGAGTCCAGCCCCTGCCTGTGTGAGGCAGCTTTTAGTCCACTTTACCCCAATGAAGCCAAATACCTGGTGCCTCTGACCGCTTCTCTCAACCAACACAGGACTCCTGTCACGTTTACTAATTTACATTTCTGTTTTTCTGATCTACAAAAAAATTTATCTTGTTTTCATTATGACTTTTTAGCCTTTGTATTAGTTTGCTATGGCTGCCATAACAAATACCACAAACTAGGTGGCCTAAACCAGGAGTCCCCAACCCCTGGGCCATGAATTAATACCAGTCCCTGGCCTGTTAGGAACCGGGCTGCATAGCAGGAGGTGAGAGGTAGGCAAGCAAGCATCACCGCCTGAGCTCCGCCTCCTGTCAGATCATAAGAACGCAAACCCTATTGTGAACTGCACATGTGAGGAATCTAGGTTGCATGCTCCTTATGAGAATCTAAGGCCTGATGATCTCAGGACGAACAGTTTCACCCTGAACCTGAAACTATCTGCCTCCCCACCCACTGCCAGTCTGTGCAAAAATGGTCTTTCCACACATCAATCCCTGGTGCCAAAAAGGTTGGTGACCACTGGCCTAAACAATGGAAACTCATCTGCTCATGATCTGAGGACCAGAAGTCCAAGATTAAGGTGTGTGTAGGGTTGGTCTCCTCTAGGGCCTTTTCTCCTTGGCTTGCAGATGGACCTCTCCTCCGTGTTTTCACATCACCTTCCATCTCTGCCTGTGTCATTTTTCTTATAAGAACATTGATCATATTGGATTAGGGTTCACACTAATAACCTCATCTAAGTTACTTCTTTGAAGGCCCTATCTCCAAATACAGCCATGTTTGAGGTAATGGGGGCTTCACCATATGAATTTTGGAGGTCATAGTTTAGCCTACAATAGTCTTTTTATTTGGAAATGATCCAGCATAGTTAGAATATTGAATGCACTGTAGTGGGGGTGGGAAATGGGACATTTTCTTCACTTATTGCAGGTATAGCTCTATATTCGTAGTGAACTGAAAATTCATTTCTTTTGAGATCTATTTTTATTTCTTTTCCTTAACTTAAAACACATAATATGTATGTTTATTTTTATACTTCTGATTAGTAGGTTAATATCTAAATTCATTCTTCTAATTGTACAAGCTTGTTGTATACTTGTACAAGATTTGGAATGGTAAAAACTGATCATATATTGCGTAAGATATAATAATCTCATATTGTGCCACGTGGCCTCTGTTAGGACTAAGAGCAAGACATTGACTGCAGTCTGACCTCCTCACTTACTCTGAAGCTGGATGGAACTAAGAGACTGCTTTGGGTCACCTCCATTCTAGTTTGCTGCATTGTTCGAAAAACTTTGAGCTTCTTATTCTAGTTTAATAAAAACACAATTGCAAAATTAACTAAAATGTGGTTTCCTAACTTCTACCTTCAGCTATTCCTGGGTGATTAGAGCAAATTATTTATGCAGTGCTTCCTCTGATTATGACAATGAAAGTGAGAAGTGCATTTAATTAGAAGGCCTCTGAATTTTTATAAATCACCGTCTTTTCACATTTCTCCATTAGTTTTGCAGAAGAAGCATCCTATACACTCCCAGCATTTGTCTGGTGTTCTTCACAAGATGTTAGGTGCATTGCTAGTGCTGTCTCCTCTACCCGAAGGTGCAGAGGGAGCTGAGACTTGCAGAAGCTGTACCAAAGACTGGGAAAGGCAATCAAGTACTGAGAAGCTCTTCCCTCTCTTACCCTTTCCAGTGGTGAGCAGATTACTGTTTACCAAACTGACTTTTTAAAAAAGTGTATTTACTCACATCTCTATCAGGATAAATCAGTGGTGTCTTACAATTACCATTGGCAGTTGTGTTGCAGTTGACATCATAACAAATGTCTGCTTCTCATCTTCCACTTTTCTGAGTTACCTTTTCCTTTAATAGCTAAAGAAAATGGCTCCAACTCCCATTTGTCACACTGTGTGGAAATAAGTTACAAATCGTTTTCCTTCCAGATGAAGGGACATAGATTATCTAGAGGGTATACATTGTTTAAATCATGCTTTTACAACTTCTCTGTCATCTAGTCCAAATGTTTCTTATGACTTTAGAGATGATTTTTTGAATGATCTTTTTAACATTTCCTACATAGAAAAAAAATACTGCTAAAATAAAGTTAATGTTTAAAGTAGGCTTTCAGTAAAGTTTTGAGGTAAAATAAATCAATTAAAACAACTGACGTAAAAAGTAACACAGTATAAATCCTCCGATCTTTTTCCTTACAGAATTTCTAATGTATTGTGTACTTCCACAGGCTTTAGCTGGGATTTTTTGTTTTTCCTATCCTTTATGCTAGGACTTGGTCTCTTCTCTAGGTACTAGCAGACAGCTCCAAAGTTCTTGTTATTTGCTCTCCAGGGAGATTTAATTTAAAAATCGCTATCTAAATAGCACCTATTTGACCCTATCTAATAGGAGGAAGTCCTTGCCTTTCTCCTCTTATTCCAAGACCAAGACATTCACTTGCTAAAGAATCATCTCTGCTGGAGACAAATTCTTGCCACTCTCAGAAAGCATGTGAAACTCAAACTGTTTTTTTTTTTAATACCAAATTATATTCCCTTACATTTATTTCTATAGACAGAACTGCCTATAGAATTACTTCTTGGATGCCCTGTCATTAGTTATCTCAAACTACAATGTTTACAACTCAGATTCAAAATGTTCAACTGAACTTATCATGAAGACCTTCAAAACCTGTTACTCTTCTTGAATTTCATCTCAGTGATAAGCACTCATCTAGTTGTCCAGAATTGTTATCTTAGATTTCATCTTAGATTTCTCCCTCTTATTCAATCCCCAAATTCAATTACTTATCCATTCTACATGCTAGAAATTTCCAGAATCTGGCAAACTTTTTCCAAGTCCCCTGTCTTAGTGTAGGTCAATACCAACTATACATCTCGACTCCATCTTTCCATTATTTTTTTCATCTCAAGTAAGTGAGGGTCTGATGGGTAGATTTGAAGGTAGCTCCATGAAGGTAGCTGCCACCTCCTGGTGTTGATGTCTACATAATCCTGTCCTCTTGAGTGTAGGTGGGAATCCGTGATTTGCTTCTATTGATAACTAATAGAATGACAAATAGGGGATTTTACTCGTGTAGTTATGTCATATACAACCGTAATCCAAATTTACACTCTATCCATTTCTGACTTTGAAGAAATAACCTGCCATGTATCCTACAGACTCAAGGAAAATAATTCTGGTAGCAATCTGGGGAAGCTTGGAGGAGGATCTTTCCCTAGCTGAGCCTCTGATGAGAACTAAATCTTAGTAGACACCTTGACTGAGGACTTGTGAAATCAAAAGCAGAGGACCCAGCTAAGCCATATCATGACTTCTGAGCCACAGAACTGTGAGGTAATGTGTTGTTTTAAACCACTAAGTTTGTGGTAATTTGCTACATAGCAATAGACAGCATACAGATTCCTTACGTAAAATGTGATCATGTTGCTAAGCAAAAAATACATTTAAAAAAAGCCTATTAATGTCTGCTATGGCTTGAATGGGTCCCCCAAAGTTCATGTGTTAGAAATTTGATCCACAATGTGGGGATTTTGGTAGGGGTGTTTGGGTTTGAGGCCACCTGCCTCATAAATGGATTAATGCTGTTTTTGCAGGAGTGCGTTTGTTGTCATTGCAGGAGTGAGTTAGGCCCTCTCTTATTCTCTCTTGTCCCTGTGATGCCTTTTGCCATGTTATGATGCAGCAAAAACGCCCTCCTAAGATGCTGCTGCCTTGATCTTAAACTTCCCATATTTGAGAACCATAAGACGATACATTTTTGTTTTTTTGTAAATTACCCAGTCTTCAGTATTCTGTGATAGCAGCACAAAAGAGGCTAAGATGATGACAACATTTCCCCCACGGTTGAATCAAAACTCCTAACAAGACCCCTTACTCCACCATCCTTACTTAAATTTCTATCATTGTTGAAATTTGTTTCAGCTTATCAGATGAACTATTCTCTCCCTTTCTGCTCCAGATGTTTGTACATATTCTTTACACTTTACGTTCTCCTCTGGCTGCTTGTGTCCTGCCAACATCCTCTCCTCTTTTAACGAATTCTTACTCATAAATTTAAGTTCTAGTTTAGATCTGACTATTTCTAGGAAGCTTTCCCTGACCCAAGCAGTTGGGTTAGGTACCCTATTATTTTTTTCCTCTCATATTTCATTATAATTGCTTGTTTGTCCATTCTTCTCAGTAGGTCAATGAACCATGAGGGGAAAGATCGTATCTTTCTTGCTGATAAGTATATCATCAGTGTCTGACCCTGAGTTAGGGCTCATTAATTATCTGTTTTATGAATAAATGAATGGTTTATGATAAATAGAGACTAAATTTGACACTTTTGGTGTTGAGAACTAGAACCACAGGACACTGTCTTGCTGGGGAATCACAGGAGTATTCACATTATGCAGCCCCAAGGTGACTCCTAAGACTTAGGGTGCTTTTCCCATTCTCTTTCTGTCCTTACAACCTCAACTAGCTCTTGTCCTTCCCCTATAAAGATTCGTGTATCCACTTTATATTTTGGTATTCTCACCATGAAGATAGTATTTGTTTCTCCCACAAAGTCATGTTTATAATTCTTTGCTTTTAGGAAGGCCATAGTAACAGAAGTTGTCCATAGTACAGAAGTGGAGGAGTTAAAAACAAAATCACATTTACACAGTTCATACAGTCATGGTCCAAGATCAAAATTTACTGAGTCCTTTTTGAAAAAGTAACTGGAAGTTCCCTTTAGAATTCTAACTTTTGCATCTATTTTCAAGGATAATACTCAATAAAATATTCATCCTTAAGTTCTGACTTAGCAGTAAATATATACTTATTTCTTTCTTTTCTTCTCTGAATAAGAAATCAAAGTGGAGCAATAAGTATCTTTTTTGTCTTACTAATCTGCATTTCAGAAGATTTCCATTTTTATCAAGATTTTTACCCAGAACACATCTCTTGTATCATTTCTCTTGGACATTCCCTGGAATTACTGCTAACATTTATTAATAGCCTATCTAATCAGGGTGTATCTAGAATACTTTGAATAAACTTACTGTGGTTGTAATATGTTGATATTGTGATGATAAAATAAGAAATACTGAAATTAGCATAATTAGGGATTCATGAAAATCTTAAGTCAAGCTTATGATTTTTCCCCTAGTGGTTAGATATTAAATAACTGTTGAAATAATAAAGTGGTCAGTTCACATTAGAAAAGAACATGCTCTCTCATAAAGTATGTAGGAAAATGACGTTTGTGTTATTTGTACAGAATAAACTATTCACCATTAACTAACTACGATGCTATAACAAATCAGTCAGGTCTGGGAAATAAATGTTAAGCCAGAAATAAATAAAAGCCTCATAGAACTAATCATCTTTCTTACACGTTATTTGTATTTGAGAAATAAAAATTATCTTAATTTTCTAAAGTGTCAAATTTTTCAAGCTGTAAAATAACTAAAAATGATATCCTGCTTTCATAGATATCATTGCTTTATTTGATAACATTCTTGAACATCTTCTTTTTGACAATTATCAATATCTGATAGCCCAGCTGCTAGGATGTTGTCTCCTTTTTCCCTGCTTCAATGATTAAATGTAGAGATACATATTTCAGTTTGCTTTTAATAATGAAGGGCCTTCTGTGGCATAATTTATCTCATATATACAAAAGAGTTTTGGCCAGACCGTGAGGATTAAATTTTTAAATAACAAAGGGATCAGAGTGAGTACCTCTGGTCTTCAGCTTTGAAAACAAATCATGTGAATCAGACTACTTAAACCACATGCTGGTAATACATGTTAAATGGCTTATTGATTTATTTTCAACATTACTATTTTCCCCAGAGGATTCAAACACCCTTAAATATGACTTATAGGAAATGTGCTCACAATTGATTACTATTATCTTCCACTATGCAGAATACTTGAAAGTTCATTGTTTATCAAAGAAAACTAAACAAACCTTACCAGAGTAAAATCTATTTTTAGATTGTTGCAATTTAGTTTTAAAGGTCACCTTCAAATAATACATTAATACATTATTTGTATTTACAGTAGCCTTCTGTGGGGATATGTTCAAACACATTGCTGTCAATCAAAATGTTTTCTGTTCATGTTTTTCACCCATAAATTTAGGCCTTTTTCATTGTAAGTGCTTACTGTGCACTGTGGCTGTTAACTTTTGCAGTTTGAGGTGCACAGCAAAACTAACACAAGCTCATTTTTTCCTCTTTACAATTTCACAATACATAAATTTAAAAAGCTCACGCTGATGACCTAATCCATGATTTCTTGAGGCTTAAGTCAAAAGAAATCCATGCTTTCTACATGGTAAGAAATCATTGTGTTTTTATCTATAAAATGCATACTTAAGCATAACCATAGAAATATTAATAAGAAATGCATTAATCTGTGGACTGACTGGAAACTTAGAAGTCAGGAATTTGGAACTCAAACTTAATTTTGAATTCAAATTCCACATCTTTCACTGATTCAGTCTGACACAGTAGCCCCATAGCCTCAACTTGGTTATTGTGGCCAAACCAAAATGTATGCCAACTGAACGTTTATTTGAAGCCTGTTTACTTTAGTGGTTCCTCTAATAATCTTTCTGAGTTAAAGAAGGATGCCCTAAATATCTACACTGCTGATTCCCTTGTAAAGCTGGATAATAAATATCAGAATGAAGCAGAATCTCAACAAAGTTCTTTACCTTTACTTCTTGGATTAAAAATTTCATTGTCAAAGCACAAATATGGCATGGTTTCCTTCTTCCTTTTTCCACATCGAAATTTTCTACATTGTCTCAGAAAAACAAAAAACAATATTGGAACATCACGTAAACTGGCTTGTAAAATTTAAAGGGATATGCAGATAAAAAATGATCCATCAAGCGTAAATATTCACCGTATGGTCTGCCTGTGTATTTTAAAACAATTTGATGTGTAACTGCCATTCTATAGTAAATTCTAAATAATTAGGAAGTATTCATAACAGTGTAAAGCTTCTACTCAGTTTATGCTAAAATTGTGGAGATGGATATGGTACTTGTACATATATACCTACCCCAGCCAAGATTTTTCAGATTTTAGAAAATATAATTCTATTTTTCAACTGAGATTTTACATTCATTCTATCTTTTTAGCAGTCTATTGTAAATTGTTTTATGCTACTTAACATTAATTTGTCATGGTCTAGTTGGATACATAAAAGCAAAGATTATGCTTCTTTAAACACTAAATTGGGAGACTCTGACAGCGTCCTCTACTTTTGTCCCATCCTGACTTCTCCTCAAAATATCCATTTGGTTTTAGAATTTATGTGCCTCTCAGATATGGAAATAACTTAATTGGCATGACAAATAAGCATTAAGCTACTTTCTTATTACCTAGTGAATAACTCACTTCAACTGAGTGGAAATTAATTGACTTTAGGATCCATGGATCCTTGATTATAATATGCAACCTAATTAGCATTAGTAATATTTTATAGAGAGCTAGAAATATGCATGTTTGCTAAATAGTATATTCATTCTTGACAAGTTCTTCTCATGTGAAAGCAACACAATTTAGAAGATATTACATCCAATCAGGAAATAGAATTTTCTGGAAAAATATATAACATATTATGGATCATTTTTACCTGAAATGTTTTATTGTAAGAATTCAGGTTTCAACTTAAGTAAAAATATTGAATGCTACCCCTGTCATCTCTTTTTTCTTTTCCTTTTTTTTTTTTTTTTTTTGAGATGGAGTTTCGCTCTTGTTGCCTAGGCTGGAGTGCAATGGCACGATTTTGGCTCATGGCAACCGCTGCCCCCCAGGTTCAAGCGATTCTCCTGCCTCAGCCTCCCGAGTAGCTGGGATTACAGGCATGCGCCACCACACCTGGCTACTTTTGTATTTTTAGTAGAGAAGGAGTTTCTCCATGGTGGTCAGGCTGGTGTTGACCTCCCAACCTCAGGTGATCCACCTGCCTTAGCCTCCCAAAGTGCTGGAATTACAAGTATGAGAGCCACCGCACCTGACATGTCATCTCTTTTTATAGTAATTGCAACTAATAGGAAATGAGTTGCTATCTTCTGTTTTACTCATCGGTACTACTTGGAGAAGCTATCATTTGGGGGTTTATAATGTTTGAGAATCTGTAGTTCTTAGAATATCCAGGTTAAAATTGATTAATTTAGTAAACATAATTTTAGTTAGGAAACATTGATTTATGTATTATTGGCTAATATTGTGATGTTCCCTAGGAAGACATCCAAGGCTTATTTGTCTTTGTGACTCAAATCAGTGCTAAATGCAAGGCTTCCTATAAAATAGATACCTAATTTAAATGTGCAAAATAACAACATAATACATGCTTAGCCTATTTCATAACATTTCTGAATCCATATAGACTCAGGACAAAACTGGCAATTCTTTCTAACGTGATATGGCATTATGTACAAAAATCTCAGTAGCTACCAGTAATTTGGGAAGAAATCTCTTTAGCCATAAAATTAAATTTGTTTCACAAATATAGTTTTCTGCTTATGTTGCTGAATTTTAAAGGCTCACTTAGAGAACATAGATTTTCTTCTACTTCAGAATAGCAGGAGTGAGATTCTTTAAAAATCTGGTTTAGTAAATCTTTGAATTATCAATGGCCTAAGGTATATGTTAATAATTACTTGTTAGACGGTGACATGAGTTGAAAGATATAGTCTCTGGTATTAATAATTTTTATGATAAACGTAAATAGTATTTACTTGTGAAAAGTCAAATTTGAATCTAGTTCAACATAGGATTACTTATCATTTCTAATTTGCATAAACATTTTAAAATTTAATTTCAACTGAATTTTATTGTTATAAATTAGTTGTATTATGTTTCAAATTGCATGTGATTATAGATAATTCAGCTCAGTAGATACAAATTTACTCAGAATTGTTATTTTCTAAGCCAAGGATAAATTGTCTTAGAAAATATTAAGAGAGACTGTAGTAAGTAGTTCATTTGTAATTATATGATATTTTAATGTTACTTCAGTTTAATATTCATCTAAGCATTCTTTTTTACTTTTCTTTTTTATTTTTAAATTAAATAATAGCCATATTGCAATGTAAACAGACATTCTTAAATCCAACACTAAACAAAAAATAGTCCTTTTTGTGGAATTAAGAAGAAGAAAGTATTTTTGTTTAAGAGTCATTAAGTTGAAGGTATCCTGTTTAGGAGTCACTAAACTTTAGATTTCTTTGTTTTCAATTAATTTCAATAATATGCTGGTTATTGAGTGGGTTATTGACATTAGGAACAGAGATAAAGATGCCTGGGCTCAACCGCATATTCACATTATAGTGAGCATATTTACTCTGTTATCCCTACTATAGGGATATTTAACATATACCTAACTATATTAACAGGCATACTAAGTGCTTGATGGAGCTACAAAAAATATTGTCAAAGTGTGATCGAGAAAAGTATAAAGTTTTTCTAAGGATTAGGAAAGGCTTCTTGGAAGAGGTAGAATTTGAGTTTTAACTTTCAGTGGGGATAGGCAAATATGTTAAGCATAGGGAAATTGACGGAAAGTGAAAACTATGATTCTGATTGGGGGAAAAAAAGTGAATATGTATTTTTTGTTTATAACAAACAGCAATAAAATATCATGAAATAATTTTTACATGAAATCTAGATTTTTTGATGCTGAAGCAGCATGATTTATTATTTTCCTAATAAAAAGAATTTGAATATGGTTTTAGAGGGTGGGAGGAGAGAGTTGAGTACAATGTGTTTAAAACCCAACAATTTTCAATAATTGCTACAATTTTCTGCCTGCTTAGTGAATGCCAACTGGAATCATCATTACCTATGAAGCACAATGGTGGGTAATGTAGAGTGCCTTACCCTAATTATCATGGTTTAAGCCTTTAGTTAAAAAATGTATTCAAGCAAGTGTGTTTTTACTGTGTGCAGCCTATCAAGTGGAAAAGGGCATAGTTCTTAACAAGTTGCACTACAGGAATTCTTACTAAGACTAAAATAACAAGCATGTTATTTAGTCAAGATAGTATTTTATCTATTTCCCTTGTTTTCGGAACTCATGCCTCCCCAATTTTTAAGCAGACTTCCAAGAACTAAAATATTTACCACTTATTTGACATTTTCCAGATTCCTATTGTGTCGAAAGGTTCATAAATTATTCTTAACTACAGTTACAACTATCTAAAGAGCAAATAAATTTCTTTCATTCATCCTAGATACAGAAGACATGATCGTTGTTCAGTTTTTCTTGAACTTTAGCCTTTGATAATGCATTGTATTCGATAATTTCACTAATATTAGTAAGCCTCACTCTCCAAGCAGGAAAAAAATATACCTACCCCACTTTAACAAGCATGAGAATAATTATCAGAATTTAATGAATATTATTATCTTCAATATTTTAAAAGATCTTATTTTATCAGATTACAATTTATACATATAAATTTATACAAATTTATACATACATATATATGTAGGTATATGTAAATATTTAACCTAGGTAATGCAATTGCAAATCTCAGTATTAAAAATGACAGTTGATGGCACAAAACCAAAGGTATCAAACCAGCATTTCTCTATGTCTAATTTTGGGATAGTGTAAGTGAATATAGGCTAATTTATATAGAATTATATCCCTGAAAGAGAAGTTGACCAGTGTCCCACAGTGCAATAATCAAAACTTAATTCAGCATGGGCCAACTAGTTTTGACATACATAGTGACACTTTTCTCTCAGTTGTGTGTGATTTCTTGTTATGAAAACTTCTATCTAGTGAAAACTATTTATGAGTGAAATGCATTGGCTTTCAACTTTCCCACTCAGACATACTACTCTTAGATGTTAGGATCTTCTATGAAGTATGTTATAAGTAATATACTATTAGTAGAAGTTAAAATACTTACATATTTTATGGACCAGATGCTGTTCACTTAAGGCCTTTCCCTAAATTAATGTTCTGTTTACTTTGATTTTACTATCCTTTCTTGCGTGTGGACAAATGAGCAACAGAAACCAATAGGATGTAGTATAATCATCAAGTTGTCCTATTTATGACATGGCTGTTAATTTATCAAGTGCAGCAACAATTGCTTAGCAATAGCATTCAGCTATTATAGTGCTGGGCAAAATATTTTAGATGTTTTATTAAAATCTCAGTATGCTCATTGTATTAAATAATGATCCTTGTGAACATGGTATCATACATATTGCAGTAGGAAAAAAACAGGGATTTACTATTCATAAGTGACTTTCAAAAAGATTGAATCCTTCTGGTTTCAATACCCTACAGTGAATACAAGAGTTTAGTTTCACAGTGTTCGCTACTCTTGCCCAATTTCAGCTCAAGCCATTTAAAATTTTTTAAAGTTATATTCTAACTGAAATGTGAAAAGATCTGGGTAAAAATTAATATTGATTTGTGTATGTTGAACCAGACTTTCATCCTGAGGGTGAAGCCAACTTCATGGTGGTGGAGAAGCTTTTTGATGTGTGGCTAGATTTAGTTTCACAGTATTTTATTAAGAATTTTTTTTTTTTTTTAATCAATGTTCATCAGGGGTATTGGTCTGAAGTTTTCTTTTTTGTTGTTGTATCTCTGCCAGATTTGGGTATTAGGATGATGCCGGCCTCATAAAAAGAGTTAGGGAGGAGTCTCTCCTTTTCAATTGTTTGGAATAGGTTGAAAAGAAATGGTACCAGCTCTTCTTTTTACCGTGGGTACAGTTCAGCTGTAAATCCATCTGGTCCTGGGCTTTTTTTGGTTGGCAGGCTATTTATTCCTACTTCCATTTCAGAACTTGTTATTGCTCTTTTCAGGAATTCAGCTTCTTCCTAGTTCAGTTTTGGGAGAGTGTATGTCTTCAGGAATTCATCCATTTCTTCTAGATTTTGTAGTTTATTTGCGTAGAGGTATTTACACTATTCTCTGATTGTATTTCTGTAGGGTCAGTGGTGATATCCCCTTTAACATTTTGTATTGTGTCTATTTGATTCTTCTCTCTTTTCTTTATTAGTCTAGCTAGCAGTCTATTTTATTAATTTTTTCAAAAA
The DNA here is from genome assembly GCF_000951045.1 of Mandrillus leucophaeus. NCBI lineage: Eukaryota > Metazoa > Chordata > Mammalia > Primates > Cercopithecidae > Mandrillus > Mandrillus leucophaeus. Next base: position 3,425,104 of record NW_012101932.1, on the reverse strand, counting down.
AACAGCTCCTGGATTCATTGAGATTTTTGAAAAACTTTGGTTTTTCATGTCTCTATCTCCTTCAGTTCTACTCTGATCTTGATTGTTTCTTGTCTTTTGCTAGCTTTGGGGTTTGTTTGCTCTTGGTTCTCCAGTTCTTTCAGTTGTGATATTAGGATGCTAATTTGAGATCTTTCTAGCTTTTTGACGTGGGCATTCAGTGCTATAAATTTCCCTCTTAATATTGTTTTAGCTGCGTCCTAGAGATTCTGGGTCTCCTTGTTCTCATTGGTTTTGAAGAACTTCTTGATTTCTGTCTTAATTTTATTATTTTCCCAGGAGTCATTCAGGAGCAGGTTGCTCAATTTCCATGTAGTTTTGTGATTTTAAGTGAGTTTCTTAATCTTGAGATCTAATTTGATTGTACTGTGGACTGAGATACTTTTATGATTTAAGTTCTTTTGCATTTGCTAAAGAGTGTTTTACTTCCAATTATGTGATTTATTTTAGAGTAGGTACCATGTGGAGCTGAGAAGAATGTATATTCTTTTGTTTTTGCATAGAGAGTTCTCTAGATAGCTAGCAGGCTACTTGATCCAGTGCTGAGTTTAGGTCCTGAATATCTTTGTTAATTTTCTGTCTTGACTATCTGTCTAATATTGACAATGGAGTATTAAAGTCTCCCACTATTATTGTGTGGAAGTCTAACAGCAAAATAAACCATCATCAAAGTGAACAGAAGCCTAGAGAATGGGAGGAAATTTTTGTAATATATCCATCTGACAAAGATCTAATATCCAGAATCTTCAAGAAACTTAAATAAATTGACAAGAAAAAAACAACCCCATTAAAAAGTAGGCCAAATACATGAACACACATTCTCAAAAGAAGACATTTATGTGGCCAACAAACATACAAAAAAAAAATAAAAAGCTCAACATCACTGATCATTAGAGAAATGCAAATCAAAACCGCAATGAGATACCATCTCACGTGAGTCAGAATGGTGATCATTAAAAAGTCAAGAAACAACACATGCTGGTGAAGTTGTGAAGAAATAGAAACACTTTTACACTGTTGGTGGTTATATAAATTAGTTCAACCATTTTGGAAGGCATTGTGGTGATTCCTCAAAGGCCTAGAACCAGAAATGCCATTTTACCCAGCAATCTCATTACTGGGTATATACCCGAAGGAATATAACTTATTCTGTTTAATGATACATGCACACACATGTTCATTGCAGCACTATTCACAACAGCAAAGACATGGAATCAGCCCAAATGCCCATCAATGGTAGATTGAATAAAGAAAATGTGGTACATATATACCGTGGAATACTATGCAGCCATAAAAAGAAATGAGATTATGTCCTATGCAGGGACATGGATGGAGCTGGAAGCCATTATTCTTAGCAAATTAACGCAGGAACAGAAAATCAAACACCACATGTTCTCAATTATATGTGGGATCTGATCAATGAGAACACACGGACACAGGGAGGGGAACAGCACACACTGGGACCTGTCATGTTGTGGGGGCGGCAACGCAGGGAGAACATTAGGGAAAAGAGCTAGTGCATGCTGAGATTAAGTACCTAGGTGATGGGTCGATAGGTGCAGCAAACCACCATGACGCACGTTAAACTGTGTAACAAATCTGCACATCCTGTACATGTATTCAAGAAATTAAAAAAGAAGTAATATCATGGTGCTTTTTAATGTGCTACCTTTTTTAAAGCATAAACATTATTTCATTTGTTAGCCTTTTATACTTTAGTTTCATTTTCCATTATATGGTACAGAAATAATAGGTGGTCCCTTCATTTTAAGGGAGCGATACAGAATGTTCCTCGTGCCACTGAGTGATTAGAGCTCCAAAAGCATAATTGCCTTCATGAGAGCCTAATCTCTAGGTGAATCAATTATGGCACATTGTAAAAGGTGCTTTTTCCTCTCTGATAAAAAAGCACAAAAGCAGGCCATCTGTGTTTTGATTTTCCCAGTACATTTATTACTTGGTCATCTTTGGTGACCCTTACTAAGTGTAGTGACTTGCTAGCCATTGACACAATCTTCTTTTTACATTGTGGGTGCTGCACCCTCTTCTATATCTAAAATTGTATCAATATGAAAATACAAATGTGTTCCCTCCTTGGAAATTATTGAATAATAATAATAGAGTTACATAAGTCTGTCCATATTTTCACTGAATTGTGTCAAAACAATGTCTGCGGTATTTTTTTTAAAGCACAACTCATGAAATATTTCATAAAAAGCAAACCAAACTGTTTCCAAAAATCTCACTATTTCCCAAGCCCTATTCTATAATAAATACATCGTAAAGGCATTCAGATGAAGAGGAAATGCCTTTCTCAATAGAGTACTTTAGCAAATTGGAAATAGAAATATTTCACTTTTTGTGTGTGTATATATGATCTTTTCTAGCATATTCACAGTATTCTAGATACAATCGGCATTTCTATTATTCCCTCTGTCTCCTCAACTTAAAATAATAATCTAGAAAACAGTATTCTCTTTCTTAAAATTAACATTTATTTCAAACTCATTCTGAGTTGTTGTTAAGTTCAGATCTGTTCAAGAAATATTTATTAAATGTCTTTATTTTTGTACCAGGTATTACTTTCAAGGTATTCAGGATGCATTACAAAGATGTGATCTCTGTCCTTACTATCTAAAAAGCATTTAATTAAATATTCAAAAGTTATTATACTGAACATTTTGCAAATCAAGTTCTCAAAATATTTGACTTATTTGCTGTAGTTTTATAATTTTCAAATAGGAGTGAAAGAGCTTTTTAAAATTGATAATTGACTGCTTTTTAAAGTAGAGATTTAGCAGAAATAAAACTATCCTTATGTTTAAATGCCATTTCAAGTAATTTAGCAATGACTCAACAGTCCCAAGGAAAGGCTAAATATTTCTCCTTGACAGTTAAGGATTTTTAACTGGAATATCCAAATTTAGAAAGAAAAATGATGCCAAATAGCACAGTTCTGAACACTGAGCAGATGCTCCATAAATAATTGTTGAAGCTGACTGCAAATAATTCCCTTTTAAGTTTATAAGAAGACTTTTCCCCAATATGGTTCCAACAACTGTGTTTTACCTCTTCTATCATCTGTCTTACTTGGCTACAACCATCACTGTCATACAAGCATATACTTAAAATTAGGGGGTTTTCAAATGCTGAAGGCACTCCCAATAAAAGCCCAAATGTAAGACTGAGGCATGAATTATTTACATCTTCCAATTAGTATATTTATAACACATCCTCAGATGTGTCTATAGTAACTATGATTTATGAAATAAATTTCATATCATTAGATTTGTTCCTTTTTAAAAGTAAATAAATTTAACATGATTTCATATGGTTAAGAAAGATATATCAATATATTCAATAAATGAAGTGAATTTATAGTTCATTTTAGCTCAACTTTATTAAATTAGATACTTTGCATTTAACAAAATTAGTATGATTAATATTTTCATCAAATTTGTTTCTACTTTTTTGCTAAATTATTTCTGTAAATTTCTTATAAAAAATCTCACTCATGAAATGTGGGGGATTTCATTGTAACACCATTAAAAATTTTCAAAAAATAATACTGTGAAGAAAATTTCAAATGAGAATTCTCAGTTATTTGTAAATGTCAATGTCATTGGAATACGTGCCCAGTGTCCTAAAGTAATAAATGAAGGTAGGATGTATGGGGTTCTATGTGTGTGTATTGAGTTTTATTACCTTGAGTTTTATTCTTTATGCATAAATGAAAGAAAGCTGTTAAAAAAAAACCCTTTGATTTCCAACCTGAAATTTGGATGATGAGAAATACTAATATCATTTTTTAAAAGTAAACCATTTAAACAAGTCTTTCTTTATGAAATGTAATGGTAGCTAATGTTTATTGTATATCAGTTATGTCAATGATCCTATTGTACTGTTTGTTTTACAAATACATTTAATAATTACAACAGGTAATTTTATCTCCATTTTACCACTGTGTCTCAAAGTTGTATGTGTCCTCACATGTTGTATGAGTAGCCAAAAGTGGTAACTGATGGAGCCATGACTGAAACTTGGGTCTTTTTGTATCGATGACCTTTTTGCTTTTTGAGGTATTTCATGTAGTCTCTTGAAATGTAAATATATTAACAATCAACAAACACATACTTTTAATAGATCCTGGAGTCTCATCATCTGATTATATGACCAAGTTTTTCTGAGAAGAGTAGAGTAGTGAGGACATGAAGCAATAGGATAAGCAATAAATCCTAGAATTGTCTTGTATCTATATATGATGACAATTTGTCAGTGTAGCTGGAAGAAATAGAGGGCCAACAGTTAATTATATTTTGAAATTTTAACTAAAATTCTTATTTGCCCGAAGCCAAGTTTCTGGTTGGTCTGAGATTGTAGACTTATGCTAACTTGCCTATCTTTTGTATTTAGTTTCCTTTCAAGAAAGATAATTATAAGAGTAACATACCATTGAGATCATTTCCACACACATACCATCTGGGAAAATTTGTATATCAGCCTGTTTATTGAAAATGATATACCATATGTAAAAAAAAAAAACTGCTTTGAAATATACTGAGTGATTTAGCATTCACTTGGTAAAACATGATTACAGTTCATATATCATACATATATAATTCTGACTTCTATTTCTGTCAGTTTTAATCAACGATGATTTCTTCTTACTGATTGGAATTGTGTCATCTAAAACTAAAAAAGAAATTCACATTCAAAAATTCCTTTCTTCCTACATGAACTAGAATAAATATTTTAAATGCTCAGTAAAGAAGTAGGTTTTAAAATTTCTAAACTGTTTGCTAAAATTAGTCATACTTTCCAGTTTTAAATGAGGTCTGAGTTCATGTTATTTTGCCATTACATTTGAAAATATTTTTCTTAGAGTCCATCCTATTTTTCCTACAAGGAAGTACTCTCCTATTTTTCTCTCTGTTTTGCTAGAATCATTTTAAACCCCACCCCTTTCAGGAAATCTCTGCCCAACTTAATTCCCTTTTTTCTTTTCTAATTTCTCTAGTGCTTTGCTTGTACTATACTATCAAATTATTAGAAACTATTTTTTAGTATCCCAAATAGAGAAGTAAAACATTGAAATAACTTCACCTAATTAAAATCGCTTCTTATAGGAAGATCTTTAGAATCAAGTGGGCTAGAAGGGGACTTTGTGGTCTAAGATGTGAATTCTTAGCCTTTTGAGGACTTTCTTAGTGTTCAGACTTCTTAACATGCTGTCTATCCGGGAGATGGTCTTTAAACCAGAAAAAGATAAAAAGGTACATTGAAAGGGTGGAGGCCAGTGAGAAATTACTAAATGGGTACAATGTATATTATTTGGGTGATGGAAACCCTAAAACTCAGACTTCACCACTAAGCAATATATGCATGTAACAACCCCTTAAATTTATAGTTTGATTTAGATTATATAAAAGCATACAATACTTTTTGTTTTTTATTTTTCGGTACTTCAAGAAAAGGCTATAAACTATATTGTGGAATTGGACTATAGGGAGGGGACACTACTTGAGGCAGATAAAATGTTTGCAGAGAAGTCTGTTTGAAGTTTTGTGTGTTTTTTTTTTTCCATGTATTTCATGCAACTGTAGAATAGTCTTACAATATAATCTGTGATTCCAGTGATGACAGTTTTGTAATGAATTATAATAAATGATATATTGAATTATAATGAAACACTTAAAACTTAAGATTATGGCACTATTTAGATTACATATAATCTTAGCTATAACATTTTTGTGTTTATGACTCACAATCTTGAATTACTGTAGATTACTCTTTTTGATTTAAGGAAAAAGAGCAGAGATATAATTATTCTGAAGGAGATATTATTCTCTAATAGAACCAAAAATCTATTGTGGTATTAGGGTAGTCCCTGGGTTATTGTAAAGAGATTCCAAAGTCTACTGAGTTAATAATTTGTGATGTAGCACTGTAGGATGACTTTAATTAACAATATTACATAGTTTCAAATAGCTAGAAGGCAGCTATTGAATGTTCCAAACACAAAGAAATGATAAATGTTTAACATGATAGATATGATAATTATATATATATCACAACATCACTATGTACCTCATAATTATGTATAATTATTATGGTGAATTTAAAAAATTTAAACATTTAAATTAAAAAAAAAATGGCATCTCAGGCTTTTGGAGCAGCTCTACTCCACCAGGTCATTCAAGGGCTTAAGATTCCTCCATTGCATTGCTCCTGTCTATACCTGGGCCATTGACACGTCACTTCACACACAAAAATGGACCTCCAAAGGTATTTTTTAAAGCAAATAATGTAAGATGTGTAGGTATGACTTTCACTCACGTTCCATTGTCACCATCTTAGGCATATGGTCACACCTTCAAGGGAATATGTAAAACACTTAGCCTATAATTAGATGATTATGGGAAAAGGTGGCAGGAGATTTGGAAACTAGCATTCTACTAAAAGAGAGATTGTTCGTTTGCCTTCTCTTTCTAAAAAGCTATTCAAGTTACAGTGTTTGAAGATTGAATTTGACCTTTCAGCATGCTTTTTTCCTGGCATTCCATTTTTAATATAAATATTCAGGGAAATATATTTGATATTTTTTAATTGCACATGATTCATTATAACTACAACAGATAACCAGAAAAGAAAATGGTTCCTTGGAATCTACAGCTTCTACTTAGCTTTGGAATCAGAAATGAGTTGTTTTATATCAACTGGGCAAAACAAAGTTTTTATACAATGTGTTTTTAATGACTAATATTATTTTAGCTTGAAGGTAACCTAAAAATCAATGTTAAGGGATATCCTATAACATTGTGTTCAATTATAAAATAAATAATAGTTTATAATAAATTAGAGTTATATTGGAGAAACTAACAGGTAGATTAAATCATTCTAGAACATTAATATGTATAAAATCATAAAATCCAGTATAGAGTTGTAGTGTTGATTTCTCACTCTCAACATGTACATTGGTTTAATAGCAAACATTTTGGATGTTTAACCCAATAAAATCTGTATTCATAGAATCTCTACATGATCCCTGAAGGATAATGTAGACAACAATAATAGATGGACTAAGTGTACTGTCCTGATTCACGAAATATAACATGATATAATAAGATATAATAAGTAGTTGGGAATACTAAAAACTAAATGATTAAACTTAAGTTTAAAAGGAAGAAATGGCACTTAACCATGTCAGAACGATTCCCCCACCTGTTCCCTTCTCAGTTCCTTCAATGTTCCCCCCAGGAACCTAATCTCACCAGTTAAGTCTCATCCGGGATATTAATACTTCCTTTTTTTTTTTTTTAATTCCTCTCCCTCTGACTTTTAATATGAGTAGGTTCCCTATTTTCTTGAAGTGGGAGACTTTCAATGGATTTATGCACCATTGTGTCAAGGACCTTGACTGCCTTGTTCACCACTATGTCCAAGCACTTAGAACCCAGTTGACTACTGCTCAATAAATATTGAATTGGTGATCTAATTTTATCAATCTCTTTCTCTTTTAAAATAAACATCCTCAAGTGCACTATACTTTCTACTTCCATTTGTTCACCTTACACCAATTCACTTTTGAAAACCAATCTGATGTTCCTGCTCACCACTCGAAGGGAAATGTGTTCTTGGTTGCCACCAGTCCTCATGAGTTCCAAAAGACTTTTCTCATCTCTCATTTTTTTTTTTCAAACAATTTTGCTGCATTTGATACTGATTTTTCATTGTTTAGATTTTCTACCTCCATGCTTCAACTACCATTCCTAATACGTCAGTTTCTGTTCTTTTGTTCTTTTCTGTACTGTAAATAAGTCTCTTTTGTGCAGTTGTCTGTCAAATCTTAATTTCTTATTCTAGTACAAGTTCATAAAGAATTGTGTATTTTTATATATTTATTTAAAATGCTCTTTGTCTCTACTATGCAAATTTCTGCTTCATTAAGATTCAGATCAAATGATGAAAACATCAGTTTTCTCATGAAGCCCTTGCCTCACAACTCTGTTCATTTTCAAATGTATTGTTCTTTTATCTTCGACTCAAAACACATTCAGTTGTTTCATCTTTTTCCTACCATATTAACTCTCTAAATATCAAATATATTATCCCACATGGTTGTGATTACCTATTTGCAATCTACTTTCTTAATACTCACCTTCCTTGAGTAAAGAAAGAAGTGTCTTTCTGAATTCTGATTCTTCAGAATCTGATTAGTTGTCTAGCAGAGTAGGTACTCAATATTTATTGAGTAGAATTTTGATTGGATGCCCAATTGTCACTTGTCACCTAAAATCTAACATGTGCACAAAATGGGAATTAATATTTATATCACATTACTTAATATCTTGCTATCTTGTTATCATTATCATCCTAGTGACCTAGAATCAAATAAATGGCATCATCTTCCATCCATCTCCTTTTGTTAATATTTATCCTTTTCAAATGAAATAATGGCATTCGCAGCAACCTGAATGGAATTTGAGATCATTATTCTAGTGAAGTAACTCAGGAATGAAAAACCAAACATTGTATGTTCTCACTCATAAGTGGGAGCTGAGCCATAAGGAAGCAAAAGTGTAGGAATGATACATGGACTTTGAGGATTCAGCAGAAAGGGTGGGAGGCAGGGTAAGAGATAAAAGACTATAATTGGGTACAGTGTACACTGCTCAAGTGATTGGTGTACCAAAATCTCAGAAATCACCACTAAAGAATTTGTCCATGTAATAAAATACCATCTGTTTCCCAAAAGCCTATTGAAATACAAAAATTTTAAATAAATAAAAATATGTATCATTTTCTAGTCATTCACACAAATTGCATCCTAGTTTCAGAGTTTATCATCTCAAGTTTCAACTACTGAAAAGTATCTAAGAGTGCCTCTTCCTTCTAAATTTTCCTCTTCCAAAGTGGGCTACAAAATGTTGTTAGAGCAATTTTTTCTAAATCACACCTGCAATCCTGTCACCACATGCTCAAAAAGTAAAATCCTGCTGCTTTCAAGATAAATATAATTTCCTTAGTATGGCATTTAACACATTCCATAACCTGATTTCAATGTTTGATTCCACACTTATTTTCTTAGTACTCTGCAACATGAATACACCAATCCAAAAAGAGTGATCTTCTCATTGCTTCTTAAAATTTATCCATGTATTCAAGGAATAGCTAGTGAAATTAATGTATACCAGATGTTCTGCTAGTTTCTAGAGGTATAAATTTCGTTTCCCAACAAGCTTAGCTTATAGTCGAGGGAGAATGGCAAGTGGCATGTGAAGATGATTTCCTAGAGCCCTGTTTGGTGATACACTTAAGAAAAATGCATAGTTGCTTACTCAAGGTGAGTTGCCTGGCAAAAAGTAAGCATTCAGAAATATTTGCTGTATGGAAAGAGTTTCCAGTGTAAAAGGGAAGGTAAGTATCAGTTATTATAAAGAATCAGAGGTTACTGACAGATAATTGGGAATGATAATGTCTCACACCACACAGTAACAGTAGCTACAGTTCACTGTTAGCACAGAGGAGGGGCCAGTTAACATTTCCTCTTCGAAGAGGCAGAGTTAGAAAATCCTTCTTACATTCACTGGTGTTTTAGCTGGATGTTAAAGCATATGTAGAACTTCACAATGCCTATGGAGTAAGAAAAGGCAGTGGGAACAGCAACAGAGATGATGTGGAGGTTTGAAATGTAAATGATAACATATCTGGAATGATTGACATAACTTGAGAGCAGTCACAGACAATGCTAGAATTTAGTTTGGAGCCAGATTTTCAGCATCTGGAGTGTCTTGATAAAACGTTCAGATTTTACTATTTGGTAATGGGAAAACTTCAAGGAGCTGAAGCAAAGGCTTGCATGATCACATCCTCTGCTTCCTTTTCCTATCCAAATATTTTTATTCAAGTTTTACTTTCTCTGGGATGCACCTGCCAAATACTACAGGCTTTTCCTTATCTGGAAATTCATAGCAGTTTTTGTCAGTAATGCTCTTCAGATATATAATTATAAAAGATTTACATAGATTTTAGAGATACATGTCTTATTTTTCTTAGCAAATTTTTAAGTTTGTAGTTCTTGAAATAGTCACCAAATTAGCTTATTAACTATTTCTTCTTGAACAAATTTTTCAGTAAATTAGTGGACAAATGGAAATATTGGCTTATATTTTTTACAATAAAATATAACATTTGGATTATGAATCTATTATGGATATGAATCACTTCCTCAGAAATACGGATGCTAACCAGCTTTCCTGCCAATCTTGGGCCTATGCACACACAATCAATTCAACCCTATCTTCTCTAGATTTCTCGACTGGTGAGAAAGAGTGAAGCAGAACTACCTACATGACTCAGCCCACTTCCTATGTGTCCTAATACAATCCTAACCAGTCAGGTTTGAGAGCACTCACATATGTTCAGTCACCGTCATTCTTACCTGACAGTACTTGTTTTCCTCTCCATCATATGGATGGCTAGAGTATTTCCTAGGGTGAGAGTAGGAATATAGAAACATTTGGTATTCTATATGGAAAGAAAAGTTTCTTGGCCTCCTTTAAAGAGTAAATGTATTCACTCTGATTCTCAATTTTGATTATCACAGCTTCCATTATCAGAATAATTTAGGAATTTGATGTTTCAGTAAGAATTGAGAAAGAGTCTTTGCAGATAGATGTGTTGACTAATGTAATGGCAGAAATGTTTACAGATCTCGTTGGATCAGGGCACAGTCAAGACCTGTTTGCCACAGCTGCGGCTTCCTGACAAGCTTTTTCTTCCCCACAGGCTCCCTGAAAGACCAGGCTAAATTCATGACTACTTGGTACTTCTGCAGCTATAGCAAGAGATTTGGGCCAATGACACGCTATGTTGCAAGGCTATCTAGATTGTTTGAACTATAATTTTTTCTCCCACCTTCTTTGCCTTACTCTGACCTGTGAATGTCTTTGTTCTTAATGACCTGTAAATGTCTTTGTTCTTAATTTTTTATCTCCCTCTTGTTCTCCTGTCTTCCTTGTTCACATCTGTCTCCAAGTCCTGATTTTTACCACTTAAAGCCATCTTGATTCTGATCTCTAGTACCTAGAAGTTACTTAACTAAGTGAAATTAGAAGCTTACATACTTATAGGCACCAGGCTGGTGATAGAAGAAATGGGACTTTATCAGTCAGCTATTGCTGCCAAAATACAACAGACTGGGTGGCTTAACCCACAGAAATGTATTTAATCACAGTTCTGGAGGGTAGGAAGTTCAAGAGTACGGTTCTGTGCAATTCGTTTCTGGTGATGGCTCTTTCTGACTGGCAAACGGATGCTTTCTTTCTGTGTCCTCATGTGATCTTTCCTCTGAATGTGCACTAAGAGAAAGAGACCAAGCTCTCTGGTTTCTCTCCTTGTAAAGATGCTATTAGTATTGATCAGGGCCTCTTATGATTTCACTTAAATTTAATTACTTCCTAAATACCATGTCTCCAAGTACAGTCATGCTGTAAGTTTTAACATATGAATTTTGAGGGGACCCAAACATTATCAGTAATAGGACCTGAGTGAGAACAGCAGAAAGCTGGAGCGTGAATGATTCAATTTATTTCCACTTGATGGTTGTCATTTGGGAATATGAACCAAGTATATAAAATTATAAAGGAGTTTTTAAAACTCTTTGCACCAACCAGAGCATATCTCTGGGCACATTTGGATCATAGCATGTCTTTTTTATGTTTTGGTACTCTGAGTTCATCCTTAAGTAACATCAGTTTCAAGTGCAATGGTTCATTTCTAAATGCTAACCTTATTTTCGCCAATTCTCTTAACTTTATTAAGCTAGTCAATGGGGTTTCTATCTCACTGCTCAAAAATATTTTTACCTCCATATTATAATATTACATGTCCAAATCAATGATTACCTAGACTAAATAGAATGTAGTTTCTGAGCTCTTTTATGTGTACCATTTCATTTAATTCACATCAGCTTTAATAATAGGCTATACAATGGCATTTTCTAGATGAACAAGGACCTCTCCCAGAGTCACAGAGCTGGAAATAGTAAAGCATTACATTGGAATTACGGCTCTGAGCAAGCTCTTCTACTTCTGGTCCAATTAGTATACTATTATGCCAGTAGTTTTATCAGTTACTACTTTCCGTAATAATTTATCTTTTAGTTAAATCTTAGATATTTATAATGGAGCTCTTTTAATTCTCATATTTTAAAAAATTTCTCAAAGGTTAACATCACTAGTCGTAAGCCTAAGATTCCTAATGATATTTGTCACTGACCCTGGAAATGAGATGTTGATAGATGGAGTTCTCTCATCTGACAAGTCAAAGACATGACACATGAAAATTACATCCCTTGCTTTTGTGCTATGAGAGCAATTTTCAGTGAGTCTTTCATTTATAATATACTGAATTAGGGTGATCTTTTAAAATTCCTAGTCAATGATAGTAAAGCATTAGTGGGGCGCCTGTTCTGTGCAAGAAACATGATAGGTAATTTATGTAATTATTTTATCTTCATAATAACTTGGTAATTTAGGTATTGTTATTTTACCTAAAGAAATAAAGACTGAGATGTTAAAAGATATACAGTTTGCCAGCAAATGTTGTTCAGTACCTAGAGTTAGCCGCACTCTCTTAAGCGTGCACTTAAGGTTTAGTTCACAGTTCTCCAGATTACCAAGTCTGTCCACAAATCTGACCCCAACTGTAAGTTCATCAGTTTCCCAAAACCACCCTCAGTTTGGATCATTTGCTAGAAAGACTCACAGAAATCACTTAAGCCAATTATACTTACAGTGATGTTTATTGCAAGCAAAGGATACACATTAGGAGAGACGCATAGGGCAAAATCTGATACTGGCCTGGTTTTAAATGTGAAGCTTCTCTTGTCAAAGATATGCTATTCTCTTGGCATGGAGTACTGCTGACTCAGGAAGACCACCTGAGCTTTAGTATCTGGAGATTTAAAGAGGTTTCATTATGTAGGCATCATTGATTAAATTATTGTCCAGGTGGCTGAGCTCAATCTCCAGCCTTCCTCCCTTCTGCACAGGTTAGGCTGACATTGGCTGGTTCAAAGCCCAACCTCTGATTACACAGTTGGTTTTTCTGATGTGTCCAGTCCTCATGCTGAGTCATCTCATTAGCATAAACTATTTAGGAAAACACCATGAGTCATCTCACTGGCATAGGCTATCAGATATGTCTCAGTGACCCACCATGAAAGACTATTTTATCACTTGGAAATGCCAAGGGTTTAGAGGTTACCTCTCAGGAACTGGGCACAAAAGCCAGTCAAATTCTTTATTACACAGGTGTATTAGTCCATTTTCATATTGCTATGAGGAAATACACGAGACTGGGTAATTTATAAAGAAAGAGACTCAATGAACTCAGAGTTCCACATGGATGGGGAGACCTCACAATCATGGTAGAAGGTAAAGGAAGACTAAAAGCATTTCTTACATGGTGGCAGGCAAGAAAACATGTGCAGGGAACTGCCCTTTATAAAACCATCAGATCTCATGAGACTTATTCACTATCATGAGAACAGCATGGGAAAAACCCACCCCTATGATTCAATTACCTCCCATGACATGTGGGGATTATAAGAGCTATAATTCAAGATGAGATTTGGGTGGGGACACAGCCATACAATTTCAACAGGTAATAAACATCAGACTCAGAATTTAATCAAAGGCTCGTTGAGATCCAACTATTATATGCATTTTCTACTCCTTTGCTTAGCACAGTACCTAACATATAATAGGTGTCCAGTGAATCAAAATTAAATGAATGAACGTAAACTTTTTTATTCTGCACAGATAGAGTAAAATTTCACGGTAATGGTTGATACATTTAAGGACTGGATAATTTTGTCATTTTATGAGTGAAGTAAACTCTCAGAGTCATGTGCTAATTACAAAACCTTCTAAATCAGCTTTTGTCCTGAAAACAGCTTGATATTGTTATACAGAACTACCAGGAAGTAAAGGAGGAGTTGGAGATATAGAGGAAGAATAACCATTTTTTTTCCGTCAACAATAAGTTCTTAGTTGGAAACAACCTCTGTCACAAAAGACAGATTAACAAGAGAGAAAGAAACAGAAGTTTATTTACATGTGTTTTTCATATGTACATGGGAGACATTCAGAGAATGAAAAGTTCTCAAAGAAATGGCTTCAAATGTTAGTTTACATAACCACTTCAATAAAGAATAGTAAATTTTTAGAGAAGTGAAGACAAAGGAAAAGGACTTTGGGTATCTAGGAGCAGCAATTTGGAGGAAGGCAAATAAGTGACAGATAAAGTCTAGTTATAGTAGTAAAGCTTGTTAATGCCACGTCTTCTGGCACCATGTCTGGACCAGTCAATGTATAGAGCTGTCTTTGGTGACTAACCTTTGTTCTCCCTGGTGTGTGTGTGCGTTAATAATTTTAAAAAAACCTACTGTCTTTGTAAATCTGTATTCTGCTTTCAGAGCTTCCCAGCATCTGCTCCTGCTTAATTATCTTCAGCTCAACAATCCTTCATATTTTGGGGTAGCATAGTCTGGTCTCCCACAGGGATATAATGCTTGTAACTTAGGTGATTACAGATGAGACTTAATATAAATTGGTTTGAAGCTATTCCTTGGTGTAGGAATATCATTTCTCAGAAGACATTATTTTTCTGAGAAATGTTTGAGTATGTATAATCAGATGAGATTTTAAATATAAGTTTCACCATGTGTTTCAAAAGGTTTGTACAACAAAGTAAGATAAAAACCACTTAAAAATTCATTATGAGGCTGGACATGGTTGCTCATGCCTGTAATCCCAGCACTTTGGGAGGCTGAGGTGGGCAGATCACAGGGTCAGGAGTTTGAGACCAGCCTGGCCAACATGGAAAAACTTCATCTTTACTAAAAATACAAAAATTAGCTGGGAGTGGTAGCGCATGCCTGCAATCCCAGCCACTCGAGAGGCCAAGGCAGGAGAATTGCTTGAGCCCAGGAGGTGGAGTTTGCAGTGAGCTGAGATCATGCCACTGCCCTCCAGCCTGGGCAACAGAGCAAGACTCCATTATAGAAAAAAAAAATACATATGTATACACACACACACACACACACACGCACACACACATCATGAAAGGCAAAATAACACTTTGCCAATTTATCTGTGTGTGTATGTGCACACACACTGTACAATGGGGAAATGTAGATGAGAAGATAATTTTAGGCAAGGGGAATCAGCATTTTTTTTAAATTACCAATTTTAAATATACCTTAAAGATCTCTGTGTTTTGCTTAAAATAAGGGTCTGATCAAAGCGAATTATAAATAATAATTCTAAAGTTTAGTCAAAAGCAGATAGTGAGGAAGCATGTTTTTCTTTTATCCTTTTTCTGCTATGTCTACTGTTGCTTTAAATTTTCTGAATATTACACCATCAAAATGAAATTAACGGAAACAGCCTACCCCATAATTCAAAATGGATGGCTTAAAGTACTCTCTGTGAAAGGAGAGAGAAGGGAGGTCATTTCAGTGTTAAATATTCCTGGAAAATTTTTCCTACTACATAATCACTAATATGGACAATTAAAGAGATAATTATCTCTTTTGGTATATTCCCATGCTTCTGAAAGCTACAGGTTTTTTCTTATTGAAATTATTTTATTTATGACTTTGTGTTTTAGAATATATCTAAATGTTAAGCTATACTACTGCTAGTTGTTTTGCCCTACAACAAAGAATTAAAGTTTGAAATATTATAGTTACTATGCCATATCCCCAATACATTTTACATAATTGTACGTTAAACCAACTGTGCCTTTACAGATACAAATGTAGTAACAGTATATTATTAGACGGGAGTAAATTTATAATGCCAACAAGTCTTAATCATCTAAAATCTCATGTAAAATCAGAGTTTAAAAGACCATATTCATATGTACAGCAGCAGTAGCTTTGGGGCCCTGAAAATGCTAATTAATAAGACACATAGTATGGCAAATTCTTATCATTTTAACCAAGATGAATCCATATTCCTTTAATGATCAGTTTGTAAATCTGAGAACAGAGAGGTTTTGTGCATACATATTCTGGTCAATCCAGAATCCAGTCTTCTTCCAGCATTTTGTTGAAATGCAGGGGCCTAAAAAAGGGTATGTAACTTTCTCAGGGGAGATTTAAGGAGGGTGAAGGGGTGGGAAACAGAAAGGTAAAATTACTAAGGGCTTTCTGAGTTTAGAGGAGGTGAGAAACTGCTTCAGGCATTGAATTGAGTCATTCAGTAGGTCTTCCTCTTTCTTTCAGGTTAACTGTTATCCGAGCTTAATGTCCACATCTGTAAGCAGATAACCTCTGGGTGTGCTTCTCTGTCAATCTTCTTATGCCTTAGAAATACTAATCAGTTTAGTCCTGCCCTTCTAAAATGTCCTACTAGTTGGTGTCTTTCAACACACATACCTTCCACTTTCCCACTGAAATGGCTTGATAACTAGGCCCATACAAAAATCTTTAGTGTCATTTCATTCTATAAGAAATTGCTTTTAAAAAAGTCTATGTCTCTCAATGTGGAATTTATTAAATAATATGCAAAAAATACCTAGTTGTAAAATATCATTTTAATAATTCCCAAAATATTAATTTATGCATCCTATGGTAATTCAGATGACTGCTACCACAGTCATAATCAAGTACTTATTGCATTGTGCTAGACATTTCAGGGTACTTAGAAAGATCTGTTCCCTGTCTGTTAGAAGTTTGCTAGGTTTATTTTGCTATCTATTGGTCTTCACTCTAAATGCAAATATGTAAAGGTAAATTCTCACTAGGATTGATATGTAATTTAGTGTAGGCAAAAGCTTGGACAAATTTTGGAGAGAGGTGTATTTTGGCAACTGGGAACATAGAACTGGTAGAATTGTTGAATAGTTTGCAATTAAGAGGCATAACTGTGGCCCAAACATGTTCATCAGAGTTCAGCTCCTCTTTGTTTACTTTGATTTTCACAAGAGGTAAGATTTTTATCTCAATCTTGTAAGTAGGCGTAGTGTCCATTTCATTTATTGGAATCACTTGAAAGTGAATGGAGCAATTTTGATTCTATACAGTTGAATGTATCAAAATGAATGCAGTGCAGTGCTTCAGTGACCAATGGTATAGCATGAATATGTCACAAAGAGAAAGGAAACAGCTTGATAGATTTACTGCAATATTAAAAATTTATTTTATATAAAACATTCAGAGGAGTGTACGTTAGTA
This sequence comes from Mandrillus leucophaeus, assembly GCF_000951045.1. Lineage (NCBI taxonomy): Eukaryota > Metazoa > Chordata > Mammalia > Primates > Cercopithecidae > Mandrillus > Mandrillus leucophaeus. Next base: position 3,407,817 of record NW_012101932.1, on the reverse strand, counting down.
TTGACAAAATCCATGCAAACAAAAACAAAAGCAATAAATCATATTTAGATAATCATAAAAGAGAATGACACTTTAGAGTTTGCTATTATTGTTGCAGTTTTTAACTGTCATCTTACCAGTAGGAGTAATGAGAGTGATGAATATTGCTATTGAGACAAGATATAATTTTCGTTGTGTTAAATGCATATTCTACATGCTCATCAGACCATATTAAGTCTGTTCCCTGGTGTTTCTGTATAGTGCTTTTTTTCCCCACATTATTTTTCTGTTGCTAAGAAAACACATTCTGTAACTGTGGTCTCTTTATGACCACTGGCTGTCAGTGCTGATTATAATTTAAATAGCACAGGCAAAGAAAATTTAAATTTGAACCAGCAAATAGCTGTCATCAACACATTACTGAAACAAAGTCATTTGAAGGACCCAATGAAGTATATTAGCATTCGGACTCAGCAGGCTAAAAATGAAATTAGGCTGAATTTAAAATAACATTGTTTTTTGGTAAATCATAATAAATGTGCTTCTAAATAAGATAATTAGGCTGTGATCAATGAAAGAGAGTTATTCCTGGAATGGAATACATTAAGGTGTGAAAACAGATTTAAATGGAAATATTCAAAAAATGCGATTAATTCTTTTAAGTTTCATCAAACAAAGCTCAACTCCCTTACCTGTTAAAAACAAAAACAGAAACAAAAACAACCAAAAAAGCCCAACTGCTGCTTTTACCAACAATGAGGATGCTTTCAATGTATCGGTAAGAATGCCTTTTGCATCATTTGTCTAGTGGGAGTGATGAATTTGCATTTATCATCCCCAATCTCAACTGGTTTCTTCATGTTCAGGAACACTGGCTATGGGTACTGTGTATGGACAATGAAGATCATTAATAGTTTTAAGTATACAGGGTGCATAAAAGTGGCATTAGCACTTGTCAGGGAGGAGGGAAGAGATTCATCAAGAAGCAGCTATCTAGCCTGGGTCTTCAAGATTGAGTAGTTCTTCAGTAGCATATTAGAGAACCTAAGGTAGGAAAAGCATGTTACAGCAGTAGGAAATAATAAAGAGCATAGTATGTTTGGAGAAAGGTGACCATAACTGAGGGCCTGTGGCAGGTGTTCATAGTGTTTGGGACTGGGAAGGTCAAACAGACTTATGGTTTATACTTGCTCATCTAGCAATGGGAAAGTACGAAGAACTTTGGCCAAATTATATACACAAGTGGTTATATATGTTTTAAATTTTTCTATTATAATTTTAACATTTTATTATAGTACATATATAAATAATTTCTAAGTGGCAATGCTCCTGTAGAGCTTGTAGCAATAAACAAAAGCTCTTCTTTGTCCCATTGCTCTCTACTCTTCCTCCCCTGCCCTCTATTCCCTAGAGGTAACTGCGTAAATTCCTAACTCATGGGTTTATGTTAATTTTAAAAAATTAGTTGTATATGTTAACTTTTGAATTTTACTACAAAAGATAGAAGTTTAGTATTCTTAGAACCATATCCTTCTTACACCTTCTGCCAATTACCATTTCCCATTTCTTAATATAGATATTAATAGTTGGTTATTGATTAAACATCTATATTATTGTTTACATTCACATGTAATGTCAATATAATTATTATATAATTATGTAATAAGTATATATGTATAATTATATATCATTAACATTATTAAGCCTATATAAATATAATTAAAAGCTGAGCTATGTAATGATTATTTTTCTATTCTTGTATAAATTTTTATTTTTCCTTAATTTTATGGGAATCAATTTTGATTTTTACTTGCTTGTTTTCTTTATATCTATCACTAAATCATCTCAAACACTCAAAAATATAATCTCCTTCCTGCCTTTTTTTTCTTTTTTTGTTGAATCTCACATTTCTCCTAGAACCTTTTAACTTCTTACCAATCTTGAATGTTCTTTTCTTAATTTCTTTGAGGAAATCGTTTCTACTGTGAATTAGATACTGTGCCAAATTTTACAAATAAAAAGATGAACAAAATAAATGTGGACTCTGACTTCAGGGAGCTAATAGTCCAGTAAAGAAGAAAGTGGTAAGAATAAAAAACAATAAATAATAATTTAAAATGACAAAAGGTCAAGTGCCATAAACAAAACACACAGGAACAGACAAAAACCAGTAAGAGATGGGGAGTGAAGTTTTATTTTATATGAAGTGGCCCAGCAGGTTCTCTCCTAAGATTTTATCACCATTTATTTTTCACATATGAGAGAAATAAAGTTCTGATGACATGGGTTATATGGTGAGAAATGAAACCAACATACTAGCACTAGGGATACTTTTCTGTCCCAGTGTTAAATAATACCAGGAATATATTTCCCTATCTCTATTTTAACAATGTTTACACCAAGCAAAACTAACTTCAATGCCTACTCCAGGAGATACCTCCTCCTGGAAGAAAAGACTGTGAACTAAGCCTTGTCCTTATAAAGATGACAACTTTTTTTTTTTTTTTTTTTTTAGACAGGGCCTCACTCTGTCGCCAAGACTGGAGGGCAATAGTGCAATCATTGCTCACTGCAGCCTCAACCTCCCAGAGAGGTTCATACCACCATGCCTAGCTAATTTTTCTATTATTTTGTAGATAAAACGTTTCACCACATTGTCCAGGCTGGTCTCAAACTCCTGAGCTCAAGCAACTCACCACCTCAGCCTCCCAAAGTGCTGGGATTACAGCTGTGTATTAGTCCATTTTCATGCTGCTGATAAAGACATACACCCGAGAGTGGGTAATTTATAAAGAAAGATGTTTAATGGACTCACAGTTCCACATGGCTAGGGAGACCTCACAATCATGGTGGAAGGTGAAAGGCACTTCTTACATGGTAGCAGGCAAGAAAGAGAGTGAGAGCTAAGAAAAAAGGGAGACCCCTTATAAAAATCATCAGATCTTGTGAGACTTATTCACTACCATGAGAACAGTATGGGGGAAACCACTCCCATGATTCAATTATCTCCCACTGGGTCCCTCCCACAACAAATGGGAATTATGGGAGCTTCAATAAGATGAGATTTGGGTGGGGACACAGCCAAACCATATCAAGGTGTCAGCCATTGTGTCTAGCCAAGATGAACACTTTATTAGGACTTGCTTCATAACCCCTTGCCTTCTGTGTCTACCAATTCAAAGCTGTTAAATCATAAACTCTACCCAAACTCAACGGGTTGTCACCTCCTAAGGCTCACTCAGGTTAAGGTCCTATTTATCATATGAATGTTATAGTAGGTAGGCAGCCAGACAAGAGCAGGGCAGCAGAGGGCTCCCTCACCACCAAAAATGTCAGGTGATCATCAGGTATGGTCAGACAGTTGTTAAATTGTTTCTCTAAAATAATAATTGGTCATAGCCAGTACCAGGGAAAGGCAGTCTCCCAACAAATAGAAAAAACCTTGAACTGGTGATCCGCAGCTTCCCAATAAGATCTCAGAAGTTGGGGGAGTGGGCTCAAGTATGCACATTAACAGACAAAATGGTGACATTTTACTGGTATATGACCTTCCAGGGACATTTAACAGCTAAGGGAAGAACATCGCAAGTGAGCATGTGCACAACTCCAGTAAACACACTGTGCAGCTCACCTCCCAAGGGTGTGCAGGCCACTATGCATGTGGGCAGTCCACCCCAAGGGAAAGAATCTAGGGAAAAAGGATGTGAGACCCCGGAAGCATGCCAAGAAATCAAAGATCAAACAGGGCACTTGATCTCTCAAGTTGCCCGATTGACCCTCTTCCAAGTGTACTTTACTTTCTTTCATTTCTGCTCTAAAACTTCTTAACAAACTTTCATCCTGCTCTAAAACTTGCCTTAGTCTCTCCTGCCTTACACCTCCTCTGTCAAAATTTTTCTTTCAAAGAGGCAAGAAGTGAGGTTGCTGCAGACTCATACAGATTTACCACTGGTAACATTAAAACACTTCTAAAGGTCTGTCAAGGTGGCACTCCCTCATGCGGAAATAAGTCTAAAATCCTTAATTTTGCTGGCAGAATTTTGGAGAATCAACAGATGACAATGACATGCCAATAATCATAAAAATAGTAGTAGAGAGCCCAATCTCTACCCCAGAACTATGAATTGATAAAGTCTTTTTATCTACTACTATACTCAGCCTCAACCTGAGATGCAACATTTGCCTTTTGCTACCCCATTGTATCATACATTTCTCCCACCTCTAAGACAGCAGTACTCCTCTAAAATCAACCTCCTGCTTCAGCTCTTGATTCCATCTTTTCCCAATTCCTGAGGAGACTTTTCTTTGATTTTAGCACGTTCAATGACTTAATTAGAACTATTTTTAAATAAAAAAAATGCATTTCAAAAGCAGAAATCCCCTTATCAAAAACTGCATATAGTAAAATCTCATAGGATGAAATTCAAATTTTGTAGCTTGGTAATTGTGTAATTGTCACTTCTATAAGTTCTTAGAAATTGACCTATTCTGTGGCTTTGTCATACTCAAATGTCTTTTTGGGACTCATCACTAAACATACAGCAGTAAAACTGGTTGAGTGAAATAGGAATGAGTGGGAGTTGTGGATAACTGCAGAGTAATATTCTGTCTAAAAGTGGACAACCTCTACTTAGCTCCAGTTGATTTTTTTCCATGTAAGAATGGGGTCAGATTGTGCTTGGTAAAGTCTCCATTTTAAGAATTTTAATCATTAATTTTTTTTAATGTGGACAACTTATAATAGAAAATACCTGAAAACTACTCTGCTTGCCAAACAATACTCAATGGTAGAATCTAGTCAAGGATTACATCTTCCCGTGTTGAATTCAAGTGGATTTGTTATCTTTTTTACAGGCAACTCTCTTTCTTTCTTTTTTTTTTTTTTTGAGATAGTCTTGCTCTGCTGCCCAGGCTGGAGGGCAGTGGTGCAACCTTGGCTCACTGCAACCTCTACCTCCCAGATTCAAGCGATTCTCCTGCCTCAGACTTTCAAGTATCTGGGTTATGGGCTTCCACCCCTAGGCCCAGCTAATTTTTGTATTTTTAATAGAGACCAGATTTCACCATGTTGGCCAGGCTGGTCTCAAACTCCTGACCTCAAGTGATACTCCCACCTTGGCCTCCCAAAGTGCTGGGATTACAGGCATGAGCCATGAGCCACTGTGCCTGGTCTGACAATTTTTCATTTTTGATTTTTCAGTCCTTGTTATGATGTTTACTTAAGTTCTTCTGTTTGTCCTGTACCTTATTCAAACACGCTCTTCAAACTTCATGTCAATCTTACCTCTTCTTTTCTATTGTTTCTATATCACTATCAGCCTCTTCTGAGATAATATACATTTATCTGAAGACCTAATCTGTGACTTTATAATATACTAAGTTTAATTTTTTGTTTTGCCAATACTTTTTTTTTATCAAAGATGAAACTTTTATGAAAAACAAAAACTTGAGATTTTAGTCCAACCCCTCATTATGGAAAGATCTGGAAAGGTTAAGTAAATCCCCTAACATAATATTGTTAGTTGACTATTGATTCCACAGATTTTTTTAAATTGCCTTGGTGTGGTAGGTACTGAATGCATACATGCTGATTTATTTTTAAAGTGTCTGTCATTTTAACACTTTCCTTGGCTTTTGTTATACTTTCTTAACATTTAAACAGAAAATTCTGAATTCAGAAATAAAATTCATGTTTTATAGCGTATAATGTATAAACTGTAATTTCCCTCCAAAAAAAATGTTTTTCTCAAAATAAATCTTCCCAAACTCAAAACAATAGTATGTGTTTGCATCTCCTGTTAAGCTGAAGAAAATTATTGTGCAAATTGCTTTTATTTATGAAATGCAGCTGTGCCTCTGTTTAATTTTAAAGGCAGTTTAAACTGGTAACCATTCTGTTCTCAGAATATTAAGGTTGCTTACCTATTAAAAATGTTAGTATTCATTTTTTTCTCAGGTGAATATTTGATAGTGGAAGATTTTTTTAATTACAAAGTATTTTGAATTTTTAGGAAACTATTACAGTTATGTAGCCAATATCCAAATAAACACCACCCAGAGGCAGGGTGCGGTGGCTCACGCCTGTAATCCCAGCATTTTGAGAGGCCAAGGCAGGTGGATCAACTGAGGTCAGGAGTTCGAGAACAGTCTGGCCAGCATGGAGAAACCCTGTCTCTGCTAAAATACAAACATTAGCAAGGTGGGGTGGCAGGCACCTGTAATTCCAGCTGCTCGGGGGTGGGGGTGGGGGACTGAGGCGGGAGAATTGCTTAAACCTGGGAGGCAGAGGTTGTAGTGAGCCAAGATCATGCCGCTGCTCTCCAGCCTCGGTGACAGAGAGACTCCGTCTCAAAAAAAGTAAAAAATAAAAATAAAAATCCCCACCCAGATTTTACGTAAGAATTTGCAACATTTTCTCCAATCTGGAAAATTTAGGTACACATTGTCATTCTAACCAATACTATCCTCCTGAAACATGTAATATGATTAACATATAAATATTGACCATAATGTTTAGGCATGAAAGATTGGGCCTAAAGAAATGATTAGACTAAAGGCAGGCACAGTATTAAAGGATTCTCCATCTTTTAAAATCAATGTAATTTTTCAAAATATTAAATATATAGTCCTCAGTTCATAGTATATTATCATCACTGTTTTTTTTCTAGACCTTTATTTAATCTATGTGATATGGTTTGACTCTGTGTCCCCACCCAAATCTCATGTTGAATTGTAATTCCCAGTGTTCGGGGAGGTACCTGGTGGGAAGTGGCTGGATCATGGGGGTGGATTTCTCCCATGCTGTTCTCGTGATAGTGAGTTCTCATTAGATCTATTGGTTTAAAAGTGTATGGCACTTCCTCCCTTGCTCTCTCTCTGACATGTGATGACATGCTCATTTCCCCTTTGTCTTCCGCCATGATTGTAAGTTTCCTAAGCCCTCCAGGCCATGCTTCCTGTACAGCCTGTTGAACTGTGAGTTGATTAAACCTCTTCATAAATTACTCAGTATCAGGTAGTTCTTTATAGTAGTGCAGGAATGGACTAATACACTTGTGTTTCCTTTTATCTCCATATCCTACTCTCATTTCTCTTCCTCTGTAGATAACAATGGCTGAATAAACATGACTGTAAATACTTTGATATCTGTCTTATCAAAAGATGAGGTCTGCTTCCCCTCACTCTGAATCTGAGTTCACCTATGACCAACTATGTGATTCTAATTATGACGGAAGTGATGCAACATAAACTTCAGGACTAGATTTTAAGAGTGTTGACAGTCTCTGTTTTGCTCTCCTAATTTGATTACCTTTATGGAGAAACCATATAGAAAGGCCCTGAAGATACAATGGAGGAGAGGGTTGCAGCTGAGCAAAGCCTTCTAGTGTCTCTGCCAAAGTGTCAAACTTCTGATTGGAGAGGTCTTAAACATGACAGGCCAGTTCAACTACCGCTATAACACATCAGATGACCTCTATAGATACTAAGCAAGCAAGATACTACCTATTCCAGTCACCCGTGAATTCTTGGCTCATGGATCTGTGAGTAAAATGAATGATTATTGTTTAACATCAAGTTCTGGAGTCATTTGTTACTCATCAAAAGATAATGGGAACAATAGCCATTCTATTGTGTTTAATTTGTATCTTTTAAAAATATGTGTTCTTAAAGATTGTGTGTGTTTTGTGTATAGGTATTTTGATTTATTTTAATGATAGTACAAGAAAACCTTCTGTTTTTAACTAAACACCATGTTTTTGAGATCCATTTATGTCACAAGGTATGCATCTATTTATTGCTTCCATTTGTTGTGTAGCCTCATGTGTTCATCTACTACACATTTTACCTACTAATTTCTCACAGTGATGGATACCCAGGTTGCCTCCACGTCCACATTGCTACACACAATGCTTGGATAAATATCCTGGAAAATTCCCTTTAACTACTTGTGTGAAAATTTCCTTGGGTTTGTAGAAGCAGATTAACCCTATCATAGGTTATGACTATACTGTATTTGCCCAAGTAATGACACATCTCTCCAGTGCAGATGTACCAGTCTGCCCTTCCGCTAGCAATGCAGAGCATTCTTAAATCACCACATCTCTCCAATAACTGAAATTATTCAGCTTTCTCATTTTTCTATATTATAGTTCAAAATAAAATCTAGTTTTAAATGCATTTTTCTGACAATTAATTTTGAACTGCACTTTTTGTGCATGTTGGCCTTTTGGGTTTCCTTGATTATAACTTATGTGTTCATAGTTGTTGCCACTTGTCAATTAGGATTGCTGTCTTCTTCTTGTTATTTTTAGAAGTTTCTTATATATTACAGAGATTATTCACTTGCTGTTCAAGATGTTACAAATATCTTGACCCATTCATTGCTCTATTCATTTTTTCTGATGGTATCTTTTATTGAACAGATATCCATACTTTAGTCTAATTAAATTAACCTTTTCTCTTATACTTACAAAAATGCTGTTAGCTCTATTTTTTTCCATTTATATGGAGATATAATTGAAAAATAAAAATCATACACATTTAACACGTACAACATAATGTTTTGATATATGTATACATTGTGAGAGGATAATAAGCTAATTAGTATATCCATCACCTCACGTTACCTTTTTTTGTGATGAGAACATTGAAGATCTGCTCTCTCAGCAAATTCCAAACATTCAACGCAGTATTATTAACTATAGTCACCGTGTTATACATTGGATCTCCAGAACTTATTTATCCTGCCTAACTGAAACTCTAATACTTTGACCAGTGTCTCCCTATTTCTCTTACCACCCAGCCTCTGGCAACTATCATTCTACTCTTTGTTTCTAGGAGTTAAAATTTTTTAGGTTCTACATGTAAGTAAGATCATACCGAATTTGTCTTTCTCTGCTGGATTATTTCACTTAATAGAATGTCATCCAGTTTCACCCTTGTTGCTTCAAATGACAGGATTATCTTCTTTTTAAAGGCTGAATAGTATTCCATTGTTAAGTATACATTTTCTTTATCCATTCATTTGTCCATATATATTAGGTTATTTATATATCTTGGCTATCATGAATACTGCAATGAATATGGGAGTACAAATATATCTTTAAGGTGCTGATTTCATTTCCTTTTGATATATAGAGAGAAGTGGGATGACTGGACCACATGGTGGTCCTATTTTCAGTTTTTTGAGGAACTTACTGTTTTCCATGATGGCTGTACCAATTTACATTCCCACTAACAGTATACAAAAATTTCATTTTTTCTTCAGAGTTCATTGTTAGTATGTGGAAACACAACTGGTTTTTTTATGTTGGCTTTTTATCCTGAAACTTTACTCAATTTGTTATTATTTCTAACAGGATTTTTTGTTGAGTCTTCAGTGTTTTCCATACAAAGATTATGTCATCTGCAAGCAGAGACAATTAATTTTCTTCCTTTCCAGTTTAGATGTCTTTTACTTATTTGTCTTGCCTAATTTCTCTGATGAGGAATTTCAGTACTCTGTTGACTAGAAGTGGTAAAATTGGGCACCCTTGTTTTTTCCTAATCTTAGATGAAAAGCTTTCAACTTTTCACCATTGAGTATTATGCTAACTGTGGGCTTGTCACATATTATTTATTATGTTGAAATTCATTCCTTCTGTGCTTAATATGTATCAGGAAAGAATGTTGTAACTTTGGAATGCTTTTTCTGCATCTGAGGTAATTGTATAATTTTTATTCTTAATTCTGTTAAGGTGTGGTATCACATTTATTGATTTGTATATGTTGAACCATCCTTGCATGCAGGAATAAATCTCACATGATTATGCTATATGGTCTTTTAATGTGAGGTTCATTTAGTTAGCTAGTAAGTTGTTGAAGCAGGGATATTGGCCTGTAATTTTCCTTTTTTGTCCTGGTCTCTCTTTGGCATTAGGGTAATACTTGCCTAGCAAAATAAATTTGGAAGCGTTCCTTACTCTTTAATTTTTTGGATGACTTATTGACTTTGAGAAGAATTGACACAAATTATTCTTTAAATGTTCAGTAGAATTCACCAGTGAAGCTGTAAGGTTCTAGACTTTCTTTGTTAGGAGGTATTTTATTACTGATTCAATCTTTCAAATCATTATTGATATGTTCAGATTTTTATTTCTTCTTAGCTTAGTCTTGGTTAGTCATATCTTTCTCGGAATTTATTTCCTCTAGATTATCCAATTTGTTGGCACATAATTGTTCATAGTAGTCTTCTATAATTCTTTGTATTTCTGTGATGATAGCTGTAATGTCACCTCTATCATTTGTAATTTTGTCTTCTTTTTATTCACCTAGCTAAAGGTTTTAAAATTTTGTCTTTTAAAAAGCGTATCTTAATTTCATTGATATTTTGTATTGTTTTTCTAGTCACTATTTCATTTATTTCTGTGCTGATCTTTATTATTTCCTTCCTTTGGCTAAATTGAGGCTTATTTTTTCTATTTGAGGAATAAAGTTGGGTTGTTTCCTTGATCTTTCTTGTTTCTAAATGTAGACATTTATCACTATCAACTTCTCTTTAGAGCTACTTTTGCTAAATCTCATATATTCTAAAATGTTGTTTTCCATTTTTCTTTGTCTCAAAGATACTTTTTTATTTTTCTCTTTCTGCTTTGACTCATTGGTTGTTCAGGAGTATGTTGTTTAATTTCCACATATTTGTGAATTTTCCAGTTTTCCTCTTGTTAACTGATTTCTAGTTTCATACCATTAGTGACTAGAGAAAATACTTGATATCACTTCCATCTTCTTAAATTTGTTAAGATATATGACGTAACTTATGATCTATTCTGAAAAATGTTCTGTGTGCACTTGAGAAGAATATGTATTGTACTGCTGTTTGGATGGAATGTTTTGTATGTGTCTGTTAGGTCCACATAATCTATACTGTTGTTCACATCTGTTTCTTATGAACTTTCTATCTAGATAATCTATCTATTGTTGTAAGTGGGGTATTGAAGTTCTCTACTATTACTGTCTAAGTTTATTTTTCAGTTCTATTAATATTTTATATATTTATGTTTTCCAATGTTGCCTGCATAAATATGTATAATTGCTACTTTCTCTTGATAGACTGACTACTTTTACATTATGTAGTGCCTTTGTCTATTGAGACAGGCTTTGACTGAAAGTATATTTTGTTTACATTTGTCTATATAAGTATAGCCACTCCAGCTCTCTTTTGTTATCATTTGCATGAAATATCTTTCTCTATTCCTTCTAGCCTCTGTGTACCTTAAAGGTAAAGTGAGTCTCTTTAGGCAGTAGGTAATTGGATCTTGTTTTTTTGTTTTTTTCTTGTTTTGTTTTTTTGTTTTTCTTTTTAAATTCACTCAGCCAGTCTTTGTCTTTTGATTGGAGAACTTAATTCATTTACATTTAAAGTAATTATGGATAAGTACAAACTTATTATTGCCATTTTGTTAATTGTTTTCTGATTTTTTTGTAGTTCTTTTGTTCTTCTTCTCTTGATGTTTCTTTGTGATTCAGTTATTTTCTATAGTGGCGTGTTTGATTCCTTTCTATTTCTCTTTTGTGTGTCTACTAGATTTTATTTCTTTATGGTTACCATGAGGTATACAATGATGTATCTCTGAACTCTGTTCTTTTCCATTGGTTTATTTTTCTGTTCTTTATTCTTTCTTTTCTTAAGGGTTGATTTACCTATTGCTGGAAAAATATTCCTTTGTATGAACTTTGGAATAAATTTATTTTATAAGTAATTTGACTAAATTTTTATTTTGGTTACATTGGATTAACATATTTAATTGACATCTTTTTAATTTTAAGCCAAGTGTGCAATGTCCTCCATTTCTTCAGAACATCATCTCTGTTCAAACATTAAAAAATAATTTTGATGAGGATTTTATATATTTTTCTGCAAGTTAATTTCTAAGTACTATATATTTAGTTGTTATTTTGGGTAATATCTTAGTTATTACTATACTTTCTGAATACTGTATTGGAAATATCTCAGGGTATATAGTAATGAATATTTATTTTATACTCCTGTGTGTAATAATTGGCTTGAATAACCTGCTTAAAATGTCTCATCCTTGGGTCTACCCAGAGGAATAGGGTCTCCCTGGGGCATGATCTTCTTATAGTGGAGGTCAGAAGCTTCCAGATAGGTAAGTAGAAACATTCAGTGCTCAGAACTTGCGTACACAGTGTCACACATAGTCACTTCTGCCCATATTCCATTGGCCAAAGGATATGACATTGTCTAGCCCAATATCAATTGAATGGGAATGTATACTTCTCTCATGCAGGTGGTTTAGTGGGAATGAAATTTTGCTGAGCAGTTACTATCTTCTACAACTAGCCAATTAGCCTGCTAAACAGGCCAAATGAGCTGATATCATCATGCTGTTAATTTAATAAAATTTTTATTTGAAGGAAAATGTTGGATTCAAATTATTATTTTTAATTCAAATATTTGATTTTTAAAATTTTACACATATAATTACATGCATTAATTGTAATTATTAGCTTTATTATCAAAAATGTTTTCATTTTTAAACATGATATTGAACATTGAGTCATCTTAGAATATGGAAAAAATAATTTTATGAACCAATCAATTGTTACTACCTACTTTTACATGGGCACTTGAAATTATTTTCATGTTTGTCACACATTTTAGAATATTTGACACTGTATGCAGGATTCAATTTATATGTACAGTAAATCCTAATTGAATGTCATCAATATATTCATAGAAATTATAAATTTAAGTGAAATGATGTATAATAAAACCAATATTATACATGCAAAGAATATGCAACTTCACACCAACAGTGGCCCTATCTGGAAATTGATTTTTTTCTTATCAATATTATAATGACATTGAACAAAATTACATTCTTTGAGGATCTGCTTGTATAATTTTTTTTATTTTATATACATGTTTTGTTTTTGGTGAATGTGTCCGTCATCCAACTTAGGATCTAAGGGCCCAAAGCTTTCTCAGTTCTATGTTAGGCAACTTAGTGGACAGAAATATATCATATATTTACTTGAGTTTCAGCAAGTCTATGTATTATTAATTATAAAATGAGTACTACATTTTAAATTAAATTGAAATAACCTAGATAGATCAAATTATTAGCAAAACAAATTATAGCAAATGTTCTTACATATAATGTAATAAAATCTTATCTTATACCAAACCACAGTAGTATAGTATGTCCTGACTTTACTGTTGAATATGTAATATATGATTGTATCTTAAAGACTGTTACATAATAAAAATCAATGTGAGTTATCTTGATAAATTATCTGAACCAAATTCCTTAGTGTAATCTAACATTGTTCTTATACTAAACTTTAAGAAAAATTAATTACTTTATTGAGCAATATTTTGGTTTTAAAGACTTTGGCCAAAATAGTCTGTTTTGTTTTATTAATTTTTAAAAGTAACACTTACCTTCATGAATGGACATAATTGCATTTACAGACACATGAAAAACTCTGGATTCAAATAAAAATGTATTTGGTAATATATTTTAGCATATTTTAATAGGGAATTAGAAGTCTTTTTCAAATATATATAATATATATGATTAATTAAATTTTCATACCTATCAGGAAAATTATGCTTAAATATTATGGAATAATGCTTTTACATAGAAAAGACCAGTGAAACACCATAAAGCAACAGCAAATAACTTTAGGCACAGTCTTGAACAACAAGAACAACAAAAAAACCTGTCATTGAACTGTCAGTTAATTTTTATAATAATTGAGGAATATTTGAGATACAACCTAAATCCATTTGTTTTCAGCTAAGCAAGGCATAAAAGCACAAATTCTGGCAATTTGACTAACTTATTAAAAGTAACGCTAGACTGACAATTTCAAAATGCCCTAGAATCTTTTCTAACATTGAGATTTTGTACTTCAGAAGTCCCATCTGCTATGGCAAATGAACAAACAGTGTTCCTAAGTCTGCATCCACTAATCTACAGACATGAAAGGGAGAAACTGGGGATATGTGGACCAAGTCTTAATGCCTTATAACCTCCTGAAGGACACATTTCTCCAATAATATGTATGAACAAATTTCTTTTCTTTGTAATATCCTTCAAAGGTACAAAAGATTAATTGTGGTTTAATCTTAATATCACATGTGTGTTTTACATTGAAAAGAAAGAGAAAACCCTAATATTCTTTTATGGTACCATTGTCAAGAAAATAGTATTCCTTAGACTATCTTTTATGGCTTTCGTTTTTTCCTAAGAATGATGATGTTTGGTGACAATTAATGTTAATAATGCTAGAGACCAAAAAGTTCTTCATCTTTTAAATGTGTATGAATCTTTTAACCTAGGTTAAAAGAGTATATTTTAGATTGACTTTGGTTTAATTTGTTATAGTATTCCTCCTTTATGTTTCTGTAAGATTTAATACCAAATTGAAACCAAGATAGTGATAAACAATCCTTTATTATTAAAAATAACATAGTATGTCTTCAAACTTGTGCTGAGGCTCAACAAATGATAAGAAATTTTAAGATGTAATTCCTCTTCCCATGGAAACATAAGACTTTAATTCATATGTATTTTTGGAACATCGCCACTGTTTGTGTACGTCATCAGCAGCATTCCAATAATGCATTAAATTATAGGATTTCTGTTTTACCATTATTTTTGGCAGGATTAGAATTAAATAATAAAATAGTATAACTGTTCTATATATGGGAGTTACTTCAACAATCAATTTTACAGATTGTTTGTAAAAAGTTATCTTCAAATTTGCAAAATAGTGTTGCTTATTGTTTCTTAATGTTATATGCTTTATGAGTAACTGTGATTTCTTTCCCTTTGCTTAGAAGAAATCCAAACCAAAACTGGCTTTGTTTCAACACTTCAAAAGGAGTTCTACCAAATGAAATAAAAATTGAATTGCTCTCAGAAATAAAATCACTTTAGTTGCCTTGAATCACAATTTGCGATTTTAAAGAGCAAAGAATTCTGCTAAGTGCATGTATGTCTGTGTTTTCTATCTTGTGTTCCTGCTTAAGTACCAGATGGAAGAATAATAGATTACTGACTGAACTCTGAAATTCACTTAGAATTCCACTTTTGCTGAAGTAGAAGACTAGTTTTATCTTAGCCACAACTGATTTTGACAGTCAGATATTAGTGTGTGATATTTTATATGATTTTCCTGTCTACAGTAATTTCCTAAGCTTTACTATCATACATATTATATTATCACAGGCTGAATATATTTGAAATATTTTAGGATGCAAATTACTTCAAGTGTACTCACTTATACCTTATTTTCAGATATTTAAGTAAGCAAGTGTTACTTATATTTTGGATTATCAACTTGATTTAAAAATATATTATCCCAGAATTTGGGAAGCACAATTTCTATTATCCATAAAGTATCTGTGTATTATATTTAAAATCACTATCACAAGAGTGAGCTGTAGAAATAAACACCTAATCTTTGTAGCAAATGAAGATTCCATTCCACTATACTGTCCTTGAATGTATTTCTTCTAATTTTTTCCGTCTTCTTTCTTGGAGAAAGATTTAGAGAAAACATTTTGAAGAGGCTATGCAACTTCTATCAGTTTGTTGTCTGGTTGAATTGCTTGAACTCTCCAAACCCCTAGTATCTGTCAAAACATATTGCAAACAGAATTAAGTACTCCTAAATTCTTAGATTTCATTTCAAACATGTCCTTCTTCATTATTGTCCAAAGAGCTTTTTGTGCTTTCTTTTCTACATTCTATTTTCAGGTGATGAATTACCTACAAATATTGTGCCATTCACCACATGGCAAGATTCTCTTGTAGAATTTTTAATTTTTTAATAATGTAATGTGCTTGGAAAAGTGTATCTGTAGTCACATGACATATAATGTTTCAGTCAATGTTGGACCACATACACAAAGGTAGTTCCATAGGATTATAATGGAACTAAAAATGTATGTTGCCTAGTGATGTTTTAGCTGTCTTAATGTCATAGTGTAATGTATTCCTCACATATTTGTTGTTATGCAGGTACAAAAAGAAGTGTGCTACTGGTCATATAAAAGTATAGTACATATAATTATATATGGTACATAATATTATATAATAAATGACCATGTTACTTGCCATATTATGCTTTTTATTGTTATTTTAGAGTGTACTTCCACTCATATGTATGTAAATTTAAAGTTAACTATAAAACAACCTCAGGAAGCTCCTTCAGGAGGTATTCCGGAAGAAAGCAATGTTATAATGAAAGATGACAGTTCCATGCATTTTATTATTTCCCATGAAGACCTTCCAGTTGGACAAAATGTGGAGGTAGAAGACAGTGCTATTGATGATCCTGACCCTGTGTAAGCCTAGGCTAATGTGTGTGTTTGTATATTAGGCTTTAACAAAAATGTTTGATAAGTAATAAAATAGCAAAAAACTTATAGAAAAAGATATAAATAAAAAAATTGTATACAGCTATACAATCTGTTTTAAGCTAAGTTTTGTTGCAAAGAGTCAAAAAGTTAGATTTAAGAACTTATAAAATGTTACAGTAAGCTAAGGTCAATTTATTATTAAAGACTTTTTAAATAAAATCAAGGTAGCCTAAGTGCACAGTGTTTATCAAGTCTACAGTAGTGTACAATAATGCCCTAGACTTTCATTTTCACTCACCACTCACTCATTGATTCACCCATAGAAGCTTCCAGTCTTGTAAACTTCATTTATGGCAAGTGATACAGGAGTACTAGTTTTATTTTTTATACTGTATTTTTAGTTTACCTTTTCTATGTTTATATATATTTAGATACATAAATACTTACCATTATTTTTAATTGCCAATTCAGTAGAGTAACATGCTGTTCAGGTTTATAGCTTAGGAGTCATAGGCTATATCTTATTACATTAAGATATGTCTCATGTATGCCAATTTTGCTGAGAGTTTTAATCATAAAGGATGCTGGATTTTGTTGAATGCTTATTCTGCATCTATTGAGATGATCATGTGATTTTTGTTTTTAATTCTGTTTATGTGGTGTATCATATTTATTGACTTGCACATGTTAAACCATCCCTGCATCCCTGGTATGAAATCTACTTGATCATGGTGGATTATCTTTTTGATATGTGGTTGGATTTGGTTAGCTAGTATTTTGTTAAGTATTTTAGCATCTATGTTTATCAATGATATCAATCTGTAGTTTTCTTTTTTGGTTGTTTCCTTTCCTGGTTGTGGTATTAGAGTGATGATGGCTTCATAGAATGAATTAGGGAGAGTTTCTTCTTTCTCTGTCTTGTGGAATAGTGCCAAAAAGATTGGTACTAATTCTTCTTTGAAAGTCTGGTAGAATTCTGCTATGAATCTGTCTGGTGCTGGACTTCATTTTGTTGGTAATTTTTAAAATTACCATTTCAATCTTGCTGCTTGTTATTGGACTGTTCAGGATATCTAATTCTTCCTGATTTAAGCTAAAAGGATTGTATTTTCCCAGGAATTTATCCATCTCTTCGAGGTTTTCTAGTTTATGTGCATAAAGATGCCTATAGTAGCCCTGAATGATCATTTGTATTTCAGTGGTGCCAGTTGTAGTATCGCCTATTTTGTTTCTTAGTGAAGTTATTTGGATTTTCTCTCTTCTTTTCTTAGTTAATCTTGCTAATGGTCTGTCAATTTTATTTATCTTTTCAAAGGACAAGCTTCTTGTTTCATTTATCTTTTGTGGGATTTTCTTGTTTCAATTTCACTTAGTTCTGCTCTGATCTTGGTTATTTCCTTTCTTCTGCTGGGTTTGGGTTTGGTTTGTACTTGTTTCTCTAGTTCCTTTAGGTGTGACATTAGAATGTCAGTTTGTGCTCTTTCAGTCTTTTTGATGTTGGCATTTAGGGCTATGAACTTTCCTTTTAGCACTGCCTTTGCTATATCCAAGAGATTTTGATAGGTTTAGTCATTATTGTCATTCAGTTAACAAATTTTTTAAATTTCCATCTTGATTTGTTTTTGACCCATTGCTCATTCAGGAGCACATTTTGTTATTCCCATAGTTTTGAAGGTTCATTTTGGAGTTTGTTTCCAGTTTTATTCCACTGTGGTCTGAGAGAGTGCTTGATATCATTTCAATTTTCTTAAATTGATTGAGGCTCATTTTATGGACTATCGTTTTATGTCTATCTTGAAGAATGTTCCATGTGCTGTTGAATAAAATGTGTATTCTGTGGTTGCTGGATGAAATGTTCTGTATATATCTGTTAAGTCCATTTGTTCCAATGTACAGTTTAAATCCATTGTTTCTTGATTTTCTGTCTTCGTGACCTGTCTAATGATGTCAGGGGAGTATCGAAATCTCCCACTGCTATTTTGTTGCTATCTCTCATTTCTTAGATCTATTAGTAATTGTTTTATAAATTTGGGAGCTTCAGTGTTAGGTGCATATATGTTTAGGATTGTAACATTTTCCTGTTAGACAAGGCGTTTTATCATTATATAATGTCCTTTTTTGTCTCTTTTAACTGCTATTGCTTTAAAGTTTGTTTTCTCTGATATAAGAATAGCTACTGCTTCTCACTTTTGGTGTATGTTTACATGAAATGCGTTTTTCCACCCCTTCACTTTAAGTTTATGTGAGTCCTTACGTGTTAGATGTGTCTCTTGAAGGCAGCAGATGGTTGGTTGGTGGGTTATCTATTCTGCAGTTCTGTATCTTTTAAGTGAAGCATTCAGGCCATTTACATTCAATGTTAGTATTGAAATATGAGGTATCATTGCAATCATCATGCTCTTTGTTGCCTTTATACTTTGCTTGTTTTGTTGTTGTTTTTTGCTTTTGCTTTTTAACTTGAATTTTTGTTTTATAGGTCTTGTATGATTTATGCCTATGTGATTATAGCCTATAAATTTAATTTATAATTAAATTCTGTTTTGTTGTGTTTCCAGGGTTTGTTTCAAGACTTAGAGCTCCTTTTAGCAGTTCTTGTATTTGTGGCTTAGTAATGGTGAATTCTCTCAACATTTGTTTGTCTGAAAAACACTGTATTTTTCCCTCATAGATGATGAAGCTCAGTTTTGCTGGATACAAAATTCTTGTCTAATAATTGTTTTGTTTGAGGAGGCTGAAGATAGGGCCCCAACTCTTTCTAGCTTGTTCTAGGGTTTCTGCTGAGAAAACTGCTATTAATCTGATAGGTTTTCCTTTATAGGTTACCTGGTGCTTCTGTCTCACAGCTCTTAAGATTCTTTCCTTCATCTTCACTTTGGATAACCTAATGAGAATGTGTCTAGGTGAAGATCTTTTTGTGATGAATTTCCGGGTGTTCTTTGTGCTTCTGCATGCTGTCAGAGGAAATGTCTAGTGCTGAAGGCTGTTTTTCAGATTATTTTGTCCTACGTGGTTTTCCTTGATGCAGTACTCTCCCCTTT
Source organism: Mandrillus leucophaeus (assembly GCF_000951045.1). Lineage (NCBI taxonomy): Eukaryota > Metazoa > Chordata > Mammalia > Primates > Cercopithecidae > Mandrillus > Mandrillus leucophaeus. The sequence continues at coordinate 3,388,422 of NW_012101932.1, read as the reverse complement.
TCCTATGAATGTGGCTTCCTGTGAGTTGAACTACAGTGATTATTGTCTCTCTTCTGGATCTAGCCACCCGGTAAGTCTATGTGGCTCCAGGCTGGTACTGGGGGTTGTCTTCACAGAATCCTGTGATGTGAATCATCTATGGGTCCCTTAGCCTTGGATACCAGCACCTATTCCAGTGGAGGTGACAGCGGGTCACGGGTTGTGCAATGGACTCCATGAGGGTTCTTAGCTTTGATGGTTTAATGCTCTATTTTTGGGCTGGTTGGCCTCCTTCCAGGCGCTTTCCAGAGAACATCCGCTGTGGTAGCATGGGGAGGAACGGGTGGTGGGCAGAACCTTAGAACCCCCAAGATTATATGTCCTTTGTTTTCAGCTACCAGGGTGGACAGGGAAAGGCCATTAGGTGGAGATGGGGCTAGGCATCTCTGAGCTCAGACTCTCTTTGGGTGGGCCTTGCTGCAGCTGTTGTGGGGGATGCGGATGCGATTCCCAGGTCACTGGAGTTGTGTACCTAGAAGTATTATGGCTGCCTCTGCTGAGTCATGCATGTTTTCAGGGAAGTGGGAGCAAGCTGGCAGTCACAGGCCTCATCCAGCTCCCATGAAAACTGAAGGGCCAGGCTCATTCCCATCATATTCCCCCAAACAGCCCCAAGTTTGTTTCCAGGTGGTGGGCAAGATGGGCTTGAAAATCTGCCTCAGGCTACCCACCTCCCAGCTGCAAACGACAAGGGCATGGTTCTTCCCCTGCTTGTGGACTCTGCACACCAGATTTGCACCCTCCCCCGAGTTCTGGCCAGGAGGTTTCTCACCCTGTTCAAATTGTTAACAAAGTTCAGCTAGAGATTTCCTTCTCCCTGTGGAGTTTTATCCCCTGCTCCTCTGCCACCCTCTGGATGGATCCTGGTGGCACCAGGCAGGAATGGCATGCTTGGGGAGCCAGCGAGCTCCCAGGGCCTTTCTGCTGCTTTCTCTACCCCTTATTTCGCTTGGCTCTCCAAACTGAATCAGCTCCAGGTACAATCAAAAATTTCTCCCACAAACAGACCTTCAGTTTCTCCAGTGAGGGTGTGTGTTCAGGAGAGGAGGGTCTCCCTTTCCTAATTCTGCAGTTGGGGCCCTCACCATATTTGGTGTGTCTCCCAGGTCCTGCAGGAGCAGTCTGCTTCCTTCAGAGGGTCTGTGTGACCTCTTGGGATTGCTGGTTTGTTCTCACAGTCAATCTGGAGCTAAAATTCACGATGCGAGCCTCTGCACACTGCTCTGTCCAGAGCTGCAATCTTGTCCTGCCTCCAGTCTGCCATGATGATCCAATCCTGTATATATTTTCTCAATATTATTAATTTTCTATATTCATTATTTCTTTCCTTCTGCTTCCTTTGACTTAAGTTTTTTACTAGTTTAAGTTGGAAGCTTATGTCATTTATTTTAGATCTTTTTACATTTTGTAATTTAATCCTGTAGTGCTGTAATTTCACTCTAAACATTGCTTTAGCTGAAAACAATAAATTTTGATGTTCTATTTCATTTTCATTCTACTCAAAATGTTATAATTTCCTTTGTGATTTCTGATTTGACAAATGGTGTAGTTATAAGTATGTGGGCTTTTCCAGGTGTCTTTCTGTCATTGATTCCAAACTGAATTTTATTATTGCCCAGTAATCTGTGTGATTTCTACTTTTAAAATTTGTTTAAAGTTGGTTTTAAAGCATAGAATATAGTGCATCTTGGGGAATGCTCCACGTGCCATTGAGAATATTATGCATTCTCTCACTGTAGGGGGAGTTTTCTATAAGTGTCAATTAGATTACTTTGGGTGATAGTGTCATGCGGGTCTTCTAGTTTCTTATTAATTTTCTCACTTCTTGTTTAATCAGTTACTAAGAAAGGAGTTTTGAAGTCTAATACTATAATTTTAGATTTGTCTAGTTCTGTATTGAATTTCACTGTTTTTCATCCCATGCATTTTTGGCATGCTGTTGTTAAGTTCACACATATTCAGGACAGTTACACTCTTTTGAGAATTAATTCCTTTATAATTTTATAAGTTACACCTTTCATATAAGGTAATTTATCAATATTTATTTTTTCAGCTTTCTTTTGATGATGATATAATTGTATGTTTTTTTCATACTTTTACTTTTTATCTACCTATGTCATTTTATTTGAAATGCATTCTTGGTAGATACCAGAGTTGAATTTTACTATTTCATCAAACCTGATAGTATCCATGTTTTAATTGGTATGTTTAGACCGCTTATAATTAATTTTGTTATTAATGTGGTTGGAGTAAAACTTACTATCATGCTATTTCTTATTTGTTCTGTCTCTTTGTTTCTTTTAACAATTTTTCTGACTTTTTAAAGATTATTTACATATATTTGGAGATTCTATTTCATCTTCACTAATTATTTATGTTTTTAAAAAGAATTTTTAGTGATTTCCCTCAGGGTTACAATATTAGGTTGGTGCAAATATAATTGCAGTTTTTGCCATTACTTTCAATGTACCAACCTAATATATATCCTTAATCAGAGTATACATTAAACTCATGTTATATAGGTTCATATGTAGTCCCAATTCTGTCCTCTGATTTTTTTTTCTGCTATTAGCATATACTTTGGCATTATGTGTGCTAACTCAAAATATCTTGTTAACTATTTTCATTTTAGGAAGTCAGTAATTCTTTAAAGCAATTAAAAATAAAAGAATTTTATAATTATCTTTATTCTACTTTTAGCACTTTTTAATTTCTTTGTGTAGATACAAGTATTTGAATTTTTAAAATTGTTGTGGGTACATAATAGGTATATATATTCATAGGACACATGGGATATTTTGATATAGGCAAACATGCATAATAATGTCAGGGTAAATGGGGTATCAATCACCTTAAGCATTTATCTTTTTTGTGTGTGTTACAAACATTCCAATTCTACTTTTAGTTATTATAAAATGTACAATAAATTACTATTGGCTGTAGTCACCCTGTTATGCTACCAATACTGCATCTTCTTCATTCTGTTTAACCATATTTTTGTACCCATTAACCGTCCCGACTTTTCCATGGCCACTACCCTTTCCAGCCTCTGGTAAACATCCTTCTACTCTCTCCCTCCATGAATTCAATTGTTTTTATTTTTAGCTTCCACAAATGAGTAAGAATATGTGAAGTTTGTCTTTCTGTAGTTTATTTCACTTAATGATCTCCAGTTCCATTCATGTTGCAAATGACATTATCTTATTCTCTTTTGTGGCTGAATAGTGAATGGATGAATTGATAAGGAATGTTTCTTTCTGTTGATGGACACTTAGGTTGCTTCCAAATCTTGGCTATTGTGAATAGTGCTGCAGTGAACATGAGAGAGCAGGTATCTCTGATATATTAGTTTCCTTTCTTTGGGGTATATGTATAGCAGTGGGATTGCTGGATCACACGGTAGTTCTATTTTTAGTTTTTTGAGAAACCTTCATACTGTTCTCTGTAGTGGCTATAATTTACATAACTAAGAAAAATGCACTGGAGTTCCCTTTTCTCCACATCCTTGCCAGCATTCATTATTGCCTTTCTTTTGAACAAAAGCCATTTTAACTGGGGTGAGATGATATCCCATTGTAGTTTTGGCTTGCATTTATTTGATGATCAATGATATTGAGCGTCTTGTTTGCCATTAGTATTTCTCCTGTTTTGAGAAATGTCTATTCAGGTCTTTTGCCCATTTTTAAATTAGATCATTAAAATTTTTCCTAATAGAGTTGCTTGATTTCCTTATATAGTCTGCATATCAATCTATTTTCACACAGCTGATAAAGACATACCCGAGACTGGGAAGAAAAAGATTTAATTGGACTTACAGTTCCACATGGCTGAGGGGGCCTCAGAATCATGGCAGGAGGCAAAAGGCACTTCTTTACTTGGTGGCGACAAGAGAAAAATTAGGAAGAAGAAAAGCAGAAATCCCTGATAAACCCATCAGGTCTTGTGAGACTTATTCAGTGTCATGAGAATAGCACAGGAAAGACTGGCCCCCATGATTCAATCATCTCTCCCTGGGTCTCTTCCACAACACATGGGAATTCTGGGAGATAAAATTCAAGTTGATATTTGGGTGGGGACACAACCAAACCATTATGAGTCTGGTTATTAATACCTTGTCAGATGGATAGTTTGCCAATATATTCTCCCATTTTGTGGGTTGTCTCTTTGTTGATTGTTTTCCTCACTTTGCAGAAGCTTTTTAACTTGATATGATTTCATTTTGTCCATTTTTGTTTTAGTTTCCTTTGCTTGTTCAGTATTACTCAAAAAATTCACACTGACCAATGTCTTGGAGAGTTTCTGCAATGTTTTCTAGTAGTAGTTTCACAGTTTGAGGTCTTACATTTAAGCCTTTAATCTATTTTGATTTGATTTTTGTATATGGCAAGAGATAGGGGTCTAGTTTCATTTTTCTGCATATAGATATCCCATTTTCTCAGCACCATTTATTGAAGAGACTTTCCTTTGACCAAATGTATGTTCTTGGCATCTTTGTCAAAAGTAGCTACTCCTGCTTCATTTGGTTTCCATTTACATGGAATATCTTTTTCTATCTTTTTATTTTCAGTCTACATCTGTCTTTATAGGTGAAGTATGTTTCCAGTAGGTAATATATTATTGGGTCTTTTTTTTTTTTTTTTTTCAACTTTTAAGTTCCGGGGTACATGCACAGGATGTGCAGGTTTGTTACACAGGTAAACATGTGCCATGGTAGTTTGCTGCACAGATCGACCCATCACCTATGTATTAATCTCATCATCCATTAACTATTCCTCCTGATGCTTTCCCTCCCCTCACCCCCAGGGCAAACAGGCCCCAGTGTGTGGTGTTTCCCTCCCTGTGTCCATGTGTTCTCATAATTCAGCTTCCACATTTAAGTGAGAATACCTGGTATTTGATTTTCTGTCCCTGCATTAGTTTGCTGAAGATAATGGCTTCCAGCTTCATCCATGTCCCTGCAATGGACATGATCTCATTCCTTTCTATGGCTGCCTAGTATTCTATGTGTATATGTACTACATTTTCTTTATCCAGTCTATCATTAATGGACATTTGGATTGATTCTATGTCTTTGTTATTGTGAATACTGCTACAGTGAACATATGTGTGCATGTAACTTTATAATAGAAGGATTTATATTCCTTTTGGTAGATACCCAGTAATGGGATTGCTGAGTCAAATGGTATTTCTGGTTCTAGGTCTTTGAGGAGTTGCCACAGTCTTTCACAATGGTTGAACTAATTTGCATTCCCACCAACAGTGTAAAGGCATTCCTATTTCTCCACAGCCTCACCAGCATGTTGTTTCTTGACTTTTTAATAATTGCCATTCTGACTGGCATGAGGTAGTATCTCATCGTGGTTTTGATTTGCATTTCTCTAGTGATCAGTGATGTTGAGATTTCCTTCATATGTAACATTCATGCTACATGTTACATATGCTTTTTTCATATAACATTAATGTTGGCTGCATGAATGTCATCTTTTGAGAAGTGTCTGTTGGATGTTATTTTTTAAAATCAATTCAGTCACTCTGTCTTTTTTGGAGAATTTAATGCATTTACATTTAGTGTGATTTTTAATAAATAAGGACTTACTCCTGCTATTTTGTTGTTTGTTTTCTGGTTATTTTGTAATCTCCTCCCTCCCTTCACCCCTCTCCCCATCCCTCCTTTCCTCTCTCCCTCCCTTCCTTCCTTCCTTTCCTTGAAGGTGATTTTCTCTGCTGGTGTTGCAGCAGAAGTTAAAAAGGGAAAAACCAAATTTTCTTCCTTTCTTTTGGTATGAGCAGCTTCCCCCTTGAATCCCTCCCTGCTCCTTGCCGTTGTACCCTGCTCTGCAAGTTTTTATGAGTTTATAGATTACTGTCTTCCATAACTAGTGTCTGTAAGTCTCTGTAGCATCACGGAGGTCATGAGACGTGCTTGAGCGAGCTTAGATTGCAGCCATCTGGGCACCATAGAGGACAAAAGATAAGATTGTGTAGCCCTCTTGAGCAAGCCTAGATAACAGCCACTTGACCTGCATAGCAAGAGTCACATGAAAGCCTGAGTTATGAGCCCGTTACTGTTTGATAAACTGTATTTATTCTACCTACTTTCACACCACTGCATTTTGCACTACAGATGCATGTATAAAAATCAAGCCCTGTCTTCGTCCAGGGCTCAACCTTTTGGATGTGAATCTGCTGAGCTGCTCACCTAAATAAAATCCTCCTGTTCACCCTATTGCTCTCTCTGGTCTCCTGATTCCCGCAACAGTATGTTTTCCTTTCTTGCTTTTGATTTGTTGTGTATCTGTTATAGGGTTTTTTTTTTTTTTTTTTTTTTTTTTTTTTTTTTTTTTTTGAGGTTGCTATCAGGCTTGCAAGTAATGACTTATAACCCAGTATTTTAAACTGGTTGACAACTTAATTCTGATTGCAAAAACAAATGAGCATACTAACAAAAGAAAACTAAGAATTCTATACTTTAATCCTTCCACTTTTTAACTTTTTGTTCTTTCTATTTATATCTTATTATAGTGTCTTGAAAAGTTGTAGTTATTATTTTTGATTGGTTCATCTTTTAGTCTTTCTACTCAAAATATGAATAGTTTACACACCACAATTACAGTCTTATAATATTCTGTGTTTGTGTACTAACTCTAACTAGTGAGTTCTATACCTTCAGATAATTTCTTATTGCTCAGCAAAAAACCTGTTTTTTTTTTTTTTTTTTCCCAGACTGGAGAACCCTCTTTAGCATTTCTAGTGAAACAAGTCCGGTATTAATGAAATCCCTCAGCTTTTGTTTGTCTGGGAAACTATTTCTTCTTCATGTTTGAAGGATATTTTTTTGCTACATAAACTATTCTAGAATAAAAGTTATTTTTCTTTCTTCAACATCTTAAATTGTCATGCCACTTTCTCCTGTACTGTAAGTTTTTCAATGAGCAGTCTGTCCAAGTTCTTTTGTATGTGTTTCTTTTCTCTTGCTGCTTTTAGGATCCTTTCTGTATCTTTGACCTTTGGGAGTGTGATTATTAAATGTCTTGTGGTAGTCTTAGGTTAAATGCACTTGGTGTTCTATAACCTTTTTGTACTTGAATATTGTTATCTTTCTCTAGATTTGGAAAGTTCTGTGTTATTGTCCCTTTGAATAAATTTTCTACCTCAATCTCTCTCTCTGCCTCCTCTTTATAGACAATAATTTATAGGCTTACCCCTTTGAGGCTATTTTCTAGATTTTGTAGGTGTGCTTCTTTCTTATTCTTTTGTCTCCTTTGACTGTGCAATTTCAAATATCATTTCTTCAAGTGCACCAATTCTTTCTCTTGCTTGATTAATTCTTCTGTTGAGAGACTCTGATGAGAGACTTCAGTATGTCAATTGCATTTCTAAGCTCCAATATTTCTGCTTGATTTTTTTTAAATTTCTTTGTTCAATTTATCTGATAGCATTCGGAATTCCTTCTGTGTGATCTTGAATTTCATTGAAATTTCTCAAAAGAGCTATTTTGAATTCTCCGTCTAAAAGGTCACATATATCTGTCACTTGGGGATTGGTCCTTGGTTCCTTATTTAGTTCATTTGGTGAGGTCACATTTTCCTACATGATCCTGAAGCTTGTGGACATTTGCTGGTGTCTGGGCATTGAAGAGATAGGTGTTTATTGTAGTCTGCACAGTCTCAGCTTGGTTGTAACTGTCCTTCTTGGGAAAGCTTTCAAAGTATTCTAAGAGGATTGAGTGTTGCATCTAAGTTTTTGGTCACTGTAGCTGTATCCGCATTAAGGAGCACCCGAAGCCCAGTAACACTGTAACTCTTGCTGGGTTTTAGAAGTATTGCCTTGGTGTTATTGGATAAAATCTGAGAGATTTCCCTGACAGAGATTCCCCCCAAAAAAATGGAGTCACTCTCTCCCTGTGCTGAGCCATGAGGAGCTGGGGAAGGGGTGACGTAAGCACTCCTGTGACCACAAGCAATGGGGCTGTGCTAAGTCAGACCAGAAGCCAGCACAGCACTGAGTCTTGGGCTCGTGGCAACCACTGCCTGACTACTGCCAGTGTTGACTCAAGGCCTGAGGGCTCCTCAGCCAGCAGGCAAAAATCCAGTCAGACTTGTGTTCTTTCCTTCAGAGTGATGAGCTACCCCCTAGCCCAGTGCAGGCCCAGAAATGCAATCTGGGAGCCAGGCCTGAAGTCAGGAGCCTTAGAAATCTACTTGGTGCTTTATTCTACTGTGGCTAAGCTGGCACCCAAGCCACAACACAAAGTCTTTCCCACTCCTCCCTTTTCTTTTCTTAAGCAATGGGAGTCTCCTCATAGCCACTCCTGCCCTAGCCCTGCAGGGAGTATTGCATGACAACTGTCAATGTTCACTCAATGCCTACAGGCTCTTCGGTTACCTTATGGTAAATTCTATCAGGTCTGGGTCTCTTTCTTTCAGAACAGTGGTCTCCTCTCTGGCCCAGGGTGGGTGCAGAAATTCCATCCAGTAGCCAATGCCTGGAATCAGGGTCCCAGGAGCCTGCTTGGTGCTCTACCCCACTGTGGCTAAGCTGCAAGACAAAGTCCCCTTTACTCTTCTCTCTCATTTCATGAATCAGCAGGAGTCTCTCCCCATGACCACCAGCAGTTGAGAATGTTCTGGATCACATCTGAAGCCAGCACATCACTGGGTCTCACCTATAGCCCACGGCAAGTAGTACCATGCTACTATTAATGTTTGTTCAATGCCAAGGGACTCTTTAGTCAGTATGTAGTGGATTCTTCCAGAACTTGATCCTTCCCTTCAAGGCAACAGGTTCCCTTCTGGCCCAGGGTGTGTCTAGAAATGTCATCTGGGAGCTAGGGCCTGGAATAGAGTCTTCTTGAATCTGTTAGTGCCCTATGCTACTGAGGCTGAACTCACATCTAAGTTGTAAGACAAAGTCCTCCTTACACTCCCCTCTCCTCTCGTCAAGCAGAAGGAAGGATGCCTTCTGGTCCTGCAGGTTGTACTGACTTGGGTGAGGGAGGGATGATACAAGCACTCCCTTGGCTGCCCCAGCTAGTGGCTCACTATGTCACATGCACTCCAATTCCACTGTCTCTGAGTCCCAGAATTGCACAAGGGACTTGCCCAGGAATAGCAGTCTTTGTGGCCTAGAGTGTCTTTCAAGTTTATTTAGAACCCCAGAGCTATTTACCCTGCAGTGGTGGCTGAAACTCAGGTTTTGACTGCTGGGATGGACTATTCCCTTATGGCTAGGGTTGGTCTAAATGCTTCTTCCTTGGTCACTGGTTGAATTCTACCTTGTGTTGCTTTCCACTGTGACATGCAGCACTGAGTTCCAATGCAATCACTTTGCTCTCTGTCTTCCAAGCACACAGATCTCTCTCCATGCCACATGGCCACTGCTGGCGGATTAGGGAGCTGTGATGTCAGTGATTCAAGTCTCTTTCCTACCTTGTTCAGGGCCTCTTGTATTTAAAACCAGGTACTGTGATTGCTCACCTGATTTTTGGTTTTCATGAAGGTGCTTTCTTGTGTGGATAATTTTTCTATTTAATTTTCCTGCAGGGGGATGATTCCTGGAGAGTTTTGTTCAGCCATCTTGCTTCACCTCCTCTAGATCCACATCTTTTATTTGTATTTTACTGCTTTGCCTGAAGAACTTTCTTTATTTTTTTTGTAGTTCCGAGTAGTTCTGGCAATACTTTCACTCAGTAATTTTTGGTCTGACAAAATCTTTTATTTTAAAAAATTTGAAATATATGTTCATTTTATATAGAATTTTAGATTAAAAATTCTTTTTCATAAGCATTTTAAAAATGTTATTCCGTCATTTATCTTGCATAGATTCTGATGTAAGATCTGCTGTAATGCTAAATATAATATCTTTTTTCTATTATTTTAACATTTTGTCTTTGTCTTTGGTTTGGAGAAGTTATACCTGAATATTTGTGTTTCTGTTGGCATTTTGTTTGTTTTGAAATGTATCCAATTTGTGTCCTCTGAGATCCTCAGCACATACTGTGGTATCTCATTAATTTTGGAAAAATTCTCAGTCACTATTTTTTCAAATAATTTTTCTCACTTGTGTATCTTCTCCTTCTGAGATTCCAAATAAATATTTATTAGGCCATTAAATATTATCCCGTAGCTCCCGGATACTCTCTTCCTCTTTCAATTCCTTTTTTCCTTCATGTTTCATTTTGAGTAAACGTATTGACTTGTTTTCAAGTTTATTAATTCCTCTGCTATGATGATCTGATGAACCTATCAAAAGCATTTCTCATCTTTCATATTGTTTTTTGTTCTAGCATTTTTAAACCTTTCTTATAGTTTTCATCTCTCTACTGAAATTACCCACCTGATCATTTATGTTGTCCACCTTTTCTACTAGAGGTCTTAACCTATTCATAATAATTATTTTAAATCCTGTATTTAATAATTATAATATCTATATCATATCTGAGTCCTATTCTATTGTTTACCTCTCAACAGTATTTTGTTTCTTCTTTTCTCATCTTGTAATTTTTTGTTGAAGCTAGACAGTTTGTGTAGGACAGTAGAGACTGAGGTACGTAAAATGTGTATGCCTAGATATGAGCACCCATTTTCTTCTATAGAGTATTTAATACATTTCATCAGTAGTTAAGCTGTGTTTGGGTTTTGTTGTTTTTATGTTTATCCTCAGTATACAACACACTTCAAATTCCCCTGGCATTACCTTATGTTTAAAGTAGGGGCTGGTTTGTCTGAGATGTTTTCTTAATGTCTCCTCCATCCACAACTTTAAGCCTTACATTTGTGCTGTGCCTCAAAGATAGCTTCTCTTTATGCTCTTGACCCTCTCCAGTGGTGAATTTGCCACTTGACAGTTGACATTTGTTAACTCAGTGATGGAAAATTTGTATGTGTGGTGGTGGTAGAAGGTTGTTCTCTGTTGTGTTGTTCTGATTAACTTGAATATTAGGCAGGTACTTTGTTTCTAGGTCTTGAGGATGGGCCGCCTTAGTGAGTCTGCCTTCCTAAGCTACAAGTTGTGGCCCAACATATATTCCTGCTAAGGACTGAGAGTATTTTACTCTTCTCTTTTCTTGACTGCAATGGGCTTTCACGAGGGGCCTAAGGGAACAGTCCCTTTTGCCTTTTTCCCACTGGTTTAGGGCTTTTGTTCCATAGCAGGAATACACAAGGGTCCAGGTGGAGGTTGCGCCTTTCATTTTTTTTTTTTTTTTTTTTTTGAGTCTCTGTTACTCAGGCTGGAGTCCAGTGGCCTGATCTTGGCTCACTGCAAGCTCTGCTTCCCAGGATCATGCCATTCTCCTGTCTCAGCCTCCGAGTGGCTGGGATTACTGGCGCCTGCCACCACGTCTGGCTAATTTTTTTTTTTTCCCTGTATTTTTAATAGAGAAGGAGTTTCTCCATGTTAGCCAGGATGGTCTCTATCTCCTGACCTCGTGATCCGCCCACCCCAGCCTCACAAAGTGCTAGGATTACAGGCGTGAGCCACTGCGTCCGGCTAACCCTGTTATTTAATACCAATTTTAGAAAATTCTCAAATGTTAAGGTGTTTGACATTGTATAGTATGTAAAAGAAGTGTATATGCATAAACAAAAATCTAATTTCAATTAATGATACAAAACTGCTACTGTTGTCTCGTGGCATCTTCCCTCGGAAAGGGAGTTATTGTGTCTCTTCACTCATTCGAGGCACCTGTCTTTCCTCAGATTTTCACTTAGTTTGTTGCCCTTTTACCTTAGCTCTCTGATGAGTGTCAGAAAAGTTGTGAACGTGGAGGTTTTCTGTTATTTTTATTACAATGGTGAGAGTGTTGCTCGTTTCCACTTTCTAAATCCTAAGTAGAAGCCCAGTAACCAAAACCTATATATATATATTTTTAAATTTGAATCTAATGGGTTCTCATAAGAAAAAGAAATTCTCTTCTGCATTTCAAACTGTTCCTCATTTTGACCATGATAAAAACACCTCCTCTCTATTGAGTATTGACCTTTGTTGAGAATTTTAGATATAGTATCTCCATTAATTATTTCTGATACACTAAGATGTAAGCTTATAAGAGAAAACAATCATTTGTGTATATTTGTGTGTATGTATATGTTTGTGTGTAATTATTTTGTTACCCTTACAGTGCTTCTATCATTGCCCAAGAATAATTTCTTGAAAGACTAAATTATAAAGGAACATAGAGTTATGTTCCTGGGCTTAAAGACCATACATACAAATTCCCAAACACTAGATATTTTATTTTGTGTACAATGTCTCCTAACACACCCAAGGAAATGCAAATCAAATTTTACAGGGTATTTTTCTCAGATCCTTATATATAGAACAAATTCAACCCTCAAACATTTTACACATTTCTTTTCCAATTAACATTTTAATAAAATAGAGCATTGCTTTCTTGACAACATAATTTTGAATATCAAATCTTTAGATTAAAAAATCTAACATTTCTTAGTCTATAATTTAAAACAAACCTGGACTAGCTAAATTGTAAAAAAAAACCTATTTTTTAAAATTAAACAAGTAAACATTTTGAAGAAAATTAAACTTAGTTTTTCATATTAATGTTTTACAATTCATTTCATTATAATCCAAATGCAATCTAAAATAGCCTTTAGAGAATTCAGGAGAATTTGTTGAGCAAACATATTCATGATGGCCAGAGTTCCCTACAACTCTCAACATTGGTGCTTAGCTGAGGCTACTGAGAGATTTCTGTAGGAGACCCACTTACAGAGAAATTGGGAAATTTATTATGTTTTATACATTTAATAGTGCCTTAAAATATCTATTTTTTAAACTCACAGAAAAAAGAATTATTTCACTTTTTTTAATCATAGTATTGGGTTGTGCATTCTTTGAATGTTGGAACAATATTACTGGTGTTTTGTTTGTTTTGTCTTACAAGGGATCCTGCAAACAGATAATGAAAAATATGAGCAATCAGATGTGAGAAATAACTCCATTATTATCCCAACACTCTCAGTACATTATTCAATATTACAAGTAGGAATAAGATGAAAACAATTTTCTATTATTAGATTTTTAAGTGAAATCTACCTTGGGGTGTGTGTGTGTGTATGTGTGCGCGCGCGTGTGCGTGTGTATGTGTGTGTATATATATATACACATATATATAACATTTTATGAAATACAGAAACAACTCCCAGATTGACTTACCTTTTTGACTACTCTTCTTCTTATTCTGGTAAATTTCTAACTTTAGCCACCATCACTATCCCTTTCTTTTCTCCTTTTTCCTTTTTCTTTGAGACGGGTGAGGTTTCTCTGTCCTTTAGTTAGTATTGGGTGGTATTTGACTGAGGTCTCCAGAAGGAGATTCAGAGAAGAACGTGATCACACAGGAACTTTATTAGAAAATGTTTCTATAGCAACACTCATGGAAAGGAAGGGGAGGAAGCAGGATTGGGTAGAAGAAAGTAAGCTGTGTTACAGTGTCAACAAAGGCCTCTACAAATCCCGTGGAGAGATCCAAAGCCTGGATAGTCTTTCAGAGTTATGAGTTGGGGTGAGGGATTTGGGTCTTAAATTCCCACGTGGATTAGTCATTGGGTGAGTTGCCTGGGGAAGTGCCTGTGTGCTTTGATGAGGTAACTCTCTTTACCAAAGTACTTCCTAAATAGGCCTGACAGTTGAAGGACGTCCACGTGAAACACGCAAGTAAAAGAATAAGTTTATTCTAGAAGGGAGAATTAGATAACAGTTACAGCTTCCACAGCAGTTCACTGCCCCACTCAGAATCACATGTTTGTATCAAATCTGGGAACAGTTCCTACAGTTTCCAGGGTGGTGGGGGGAGAGAAATCCTGAGAAATTAGTGAACCAAAACTGTTATGTCTTTCCTGCTCTATCATTGTTAGATTAGCTTGATCACAAGCTAGAATGTCTACTGTTCTTGGTGCCTTACCTGGTAACGTGACCCAGACCTCCATCCCTGAGAAGTCTGAGCCCTGTATGCTGTTCTCTGTCTAGCCATGGATGCTACATTTTTTCTATTTGCCATAGCAGTTATGCACAGGAATGCAAAGTGGCGTCCAACTAGATTATCTTAGCTGAAACATATTTCTCCCTGTCCCCTTGTGTAACAGCAGCCCTACCTGGTTATCAAGATCAACTACTCCTTCTGTGATGGTGATTCTTCTTACTGATTCCTGGTCTGTTGGTATAAAGAAACCAAAATGACAACAATCCCTATTCATAAAAATATCAGATATCCCAGTGCTGCAACACGACCCAGTTGCAACTGATCTTTATAGTTAAATGGAACTACTTTTGTTTCCCCTGATTGAAGTGTTTCCTCTTTGGGAAGGAGGACTTATAAACTTTCATAATTCACAGTTGTAGAAATGGAAAACACAAATTCCCCAAAAGTGTCACTAGCAGTGATAGCAGAGTATCCCCTCTCCCTAGCACTTAGACTCTGGGTCCAAGTATTCTATCCCTTAAAGATATAGCACCATATAAAATCCAATGATTTAGAATGCCCTGCATGGGGTAACATGGCACCCCATCCTCCCAAGTTACCCTGTCTAAGCTGGTGCTCCAACTATGGTTTCACCATCTCTTTCCATCACTTTATTAGCCAGAGCTTATCGGTAGGATAGTACATGATATAACCAACAAATCTCATGGTCTCTGCTCACACCTTTGCTCTGCATGTCCTTTGCTATAAAGTAGTTCTGTGCTGCTGCTGGATTAGTTTTTAGAGCCTCAGATAGTGCCAATGGCTACAAACCTGAAGTCAGACAATACAAACCTATAATGAGACCATAAGTATATTCCTCTCAAAATAAACCATTGCCACTTCCTAGGTAGAAGGGGTCCAGTGTAGTCAGTATGCTGCCAAAAGGAGGGTTTGTGCCACATTGAGGCTCATCATTGTTTTCCATTGCTGACTTGAATATTCAGCAATGGCAGTACTTAGTCTACTGCTGTAAATAGGAGCTCAGCCTCCATCCCCACCACTATGGCTTGTAAGTATGCATCTATTGTTCCAGCACTGGGATATCTGATGAAGGATGTTAGCTGAGGTCACTGGTTGATAGTTTTGTTGACCTGGTTATTTGGTGCCTATTATCTTTGTACACAGTGCAGGTGACCAGCTGTATTGCCTAAAGCTCTACTCCGTAGAAAGATTTTTTCTCACTATCTTCTTTCAAGGTTACCTTCTTTCAAGTGTAGCTTCCAGCCATTTCCAAGTTGTACCCACATACTGAGCCAACCCATTAATCAAGATTTGTTTCTGCCTCTTTTGTCAGTTGCTCACAGGTGACCCCTTCCTAGTCATTAGATATAAGTTACTTATAGGACTGAAAATATGGGTAAAGCAGTTATCCCAAATGGCAGACAACCAACAAATTTCTGCTATCAGCAGTCCCGGCATGTAGAGGAATAAGTCATTCACTCTTGAAGAGAGAGCTTGGTGTCTCTGATATAATATATATTTGCAACATGATAATAATTCCCTAGAGTAGAAAAGTAGAATATATGACTAAGATTTACCCTAAGATGCCAGGTGTCATGATACTTTGTCCCATTGCACACAGAATTCAAGAGTTAAACAATTAGTAATTATTCTCAAACTGTAGTTATAATATATAGAAATCTAGTTTTCTTAGAACATTTCTCTATTAATATTCATTCTTACCAAAAGTCAAGTGCAAAATCCAGTTTAGATGTAAAAAATTTTCTATAACTTGGTCTTAATTGATATTTCAAACTAATTTCTTAATTCAATAATTTACTCTTATGTTTTCAGAGTCATCAAATTTATACTCACGACAAGCCTATATTTTAGATTGTACTTTTACCTACATTTTATACATGTGGCAGTGAAAGCTTAGAGAAGTTTAGTAAATTGCCTAAGGCCAAACATTTTCTTAGTGATAGAATAATCTACTATTTTTATTTACTCCAAAATTTTATTTATATGGTCGTCCATGTTTGACAAATACCTTATTGATTTAGAAATGGAACTGTGGTCAAACTAACAACCAAAAAATATTTAACTATTTAAAACACCTTGTCCTAAGGTATTAACTCATTTAACTGCCTAAGCCGTCAATCCATACTACTAGTCTTTCAATAAACTAATATGGAAAGTATTTTTATGAATAGGGATTGTTGTACTGTTTTTTAAATTCCAGAGTTCAGTTAGTAGCTGCTTATTTTATATCTTTGACTTCATACAGTGTATCCAAAGTGAATTCCCTACAAAATTAATAGCCTCTGAGGTGCAGAATGAGATAATAGAGGATTGTAGGACAAGAATAATAAAGCAAAGGGGTTTAGTTCAGATTTCTCAGATCTGTAAAACAAAACAAGCAAACCCAAAAATGGTATTTAGGAAGTAATAATTTCCTATGAAGTCAAAATATAGATAATATCAGTAAACACAGTGTTCAAATGATCATTGCCATATGGGACTCTGTAAACTGTAACTTTTTTTTTTTTTTTAAATATTCCTTACCCAAATCACTATTGTGATTTCAATTGACAGAAGAACTATAAACTTGTAATTTCTTACTTTTTTTTTTTTTTTTTTTTTTTTTTTTTTTAGATGAAGTCTCGCTGTGTTGCCCAGGCTGAGTACAGTGGTGCTATCTAGGCTCACTGCAACCTCCACTTCCTGGGTTCAAGTGATTCTCCTGCCTCAACCTCCCAAATAGCTGGGACTATAGGTGCCCACCACCATGACTGGCTAATTTTTGTATTTTTAGTAGAGATGGGGTTTCATAATATTGGCCAGGCTGATCTCAAACTCGTGACCTTGTGATCCGTCCACCTCGATCTCCAAAAAAAAAAGTGCAGGGATTACAGGTGTGAGCCACTGCACCCGGCCTTATCTTGTAATTTCTAAGAGGTTCAGTTTTAGGGGATTTAACCACAGTCAGATTATGAATCATATCTTAGATCTCTTTTCCTTAGATTGGCACCTGGGTTAAGGGTGGTTTGTTGGTTTATAAGGGATGTCATAATAAAGTGTCACAAACTGGATGATGTAATCAATAGAATTTTATTTTTTCACAGTTCTTGAGGCTAGAAATCTGAGATCAAAGTATTGGTAGGGATGGTTTCTTCTGGGGCCTCTCTCCTTGCCTTGTTGATGGCTTCTTCATGTTCAGAGAGTTCTCCCTTTGTGCCCAAATGTCTTCCTCTTATAAGGATGCCACTCATGTTGAATTAGGGCCCATGCTAGTGATCTCGTTTTAACTTAATTACCTCTTTACAGACCCTGTCTCAAAATACAGTCATATTCTGAGGAGTATTAGAGGCAGTAAAGGACTAAGGCAGTGTCACAGTCAGGCCTGCAACCAGTGCAGTCTGCAAGATTCAAACGTTTCCCCAAATTCCCGAAGGACTTAGAAGCCCACTGAGATAGAAAGCCTATAGATAGGAGTTCAACATAGGAATTTCGGGGGGACGCAAGTCGGCCTATAGCTAGTGGGAGTGCTTGTAGAAGTTGCTGGGTGATGCTGGACCTTAGTTGGTTTCTGGGCTCTCTGGCATGCCTGGAGGTGTACGTTCTCTGCTCTGCCCAGCAGTCACTCTCTAAGCTCTTAGTTATCAAATCTACATGCCTTTCTGCCAATACCGCCGCTTGTCCTACCATGAGACCTCTGGGTCTCTTGGTTCTCTATCTCGGTGGGCTTCTAAGTCTTTCAGGAGTTTGGGGAAAGGTTTGAATCTTGCAGACTGCACTGGCTGCAGGCCTGACTGTGACACTGTCTTAGTCCTTTACTGCCTCTAATACTCCAGGAAGCCATTGTTTTGCTCTCCTGTTCCGTCATGGATACTGCCTTCTTGAGAGCAGACATAGAATCCTCTTTGCTTTAAAATCTCCAAACTTGTTTATCGATTTATCATCTTCCTTTTGGAGACATTAGTACAGTCTGCTTCTCAATTGTCCTCCTTTCAATGTTCTCCTTTCATTCAAATCTTGATTTGTTTTTTCCTCGTTATATAGCGGAAGGGGAGGTAATGGGGGAGTGAGGAATGGGCTCTCCTTAAAATATATTATTCTATAGTCTTTTCATTCTTTCATCTAGATGTATATGTTAAGTGGAAAAGTAAGAATTTTTCTCCCCTGAAAATTTGATTCCTTAAAGATTTGGTAGCCTCATGTCTTCCACACTGAATGGAGGAGTGTCTTAGTTAAAAAGATGGGACAGGTAAAAAGCATATGTCAATATTTCCAAAAGTTATTCCTCTATGTAATGTATGTGAAAAACTTAATACTAGTAGTCAAGGGTGCAGCCCTTCTAGTAAAAATCCTGGGTGAATTTAGGCTTGTCATTTATTTGTTCTGGATCCCAGTTGCTCATGTATAAAACGGTGTAGATGATAAGAGAAGTCATTTCCAGGATTAAAATTCTATGCCTCTGTTGATGATATATTGAAGTTTACTCAATCTACTAAAGAACCACTTTCTATAGGTATATTAACATGAACAAAAATGAGATGCCTATCTTATTCCAGTTTTTAATTTCATGATTGCCTGTGGGGTTTTGCCAATGCTCATTTTCTTTGTTAAAGTTGCAAATGATTATATTTTTATATGACTTTCCAGGCAGTTCCACTGTCCTCAAATTTTTTCATGAACTATCATTTAAGAAAGAAATGATACATTATCAGTCCACAAAACTGACAAGGTTTCTCTTTGAGAACAACCAGATAAATAAAATTACATGTGGTCAATAATTCCAAAATCAGCTCTAAACAATTCATATTTCAAAATAGTACTTATTGAGTTACTTGTTTTGAATATCTTGGAGACCAGCCCTGCTTTTGTTGACAGTATTTCTGGGAATGTTGACATTCCAGCAGCAGCACCCATCAATTTAGGGGTAAGTGTTTGGAATATGGGACGGAGTAGGAGATTGTAACTCACCCTCTACAAAGTCTGCTAAACTGGTTTTACCTGATTCTAGTTCTTATGAGGTTTTGAAGGGAAAGCCCAAGTGTCAGCCCTGAGCAAAGTGTTAGAGTTGAACTATAAAGCCTTCAAAAACATACAGAATTATAATTATGATGAGTGAAATTTTAAATGGTTGAAGGCTCATTTTGTATAAACATGTTGAAACCCGACTTGATTTAAGCCATTTCTCTTAAATATAGCCAGAAACTTTACAATGTCAGATTTCTGATGTCATGTCTACTACTGCTATTTGCTGCCCAAACAGTTGGCAAAATTTCTATAAGAGATTTGCCTGAGTCTGAAAGTTGTCCCTGGGAATAGAGTGGGAAAATACAATGAGACTGTGTATTATATTCTCTGGGGGTAAGCAATATAAAAATTCAATAATAATTAACAGCAGAAACTTGGAATTTTTTGTTTGGTTTTATTTCTAAAAATAAAGTCTTGTTAAGTAAGCTTTATATTTTTCCTCATTTGGTAGGCCTGGCCAGCAAATGTCAATTAAATGGCTACTATGTTGGGCAACATCATGACTCCATGCCTCTGTCCGTGCTAGTCCTTCTGTCCAGACAGTATACACCTTCCTCAATCCTTCATCGTCTCTCTTTCCTCTACTCATTCTTTAAGATTCATCTGGAAAGTTGCTTCTGGCAGGTGACAGCTTCTCCAGACAGATTTTGTTATTTTTCTCCACTGTGTTTTCATAACATTTTTATATCGATTTTGTAATATGCATCGTATCATGTTGTAAGAGCTCTCCTGACTAGAAACTTATCACACGTAACGTCATGACATTTCTTGCCTTTCCCATAGTATATTGATGATAGTAAACACTGAAAGTAATGACTAAGTGAAAAACTTAAGGGTAGTTAAGTGAAAAACATAAGGGTAGTTTGCATGTCAGATCAAAGGCTTGTTTCCATATCTGCAAGAAAATACTTAGGTTTATTATGATTGTAATGTTAAGTGATTGTAGTATCTGCCTACATAGAGTCTTAAGCCTGAAAAAGAAGGTGGAACAGTAGAGTGACTTATGACAAATCAGATTTAATTTAGTTTAAACGTATTTGTGAGGGTAGAATTTGGATAGAAACAACCCAAGAGCTTGATCCTTGAACTCGTTATAACCACAGCAACGAAAACACAATGTAAAATAAAAGTCTTACACTAAACCAACAAAACTCAGTTTAGTCCTTCCTTCTGGAAAGAACTTTAAAGATCATCCAACTTACTATTTTACCCACCTTTTTTCTTTTTCTATGAAGATGGTTCAGCAGCTACCCAGGTTGACTGAGACTGACCAAAGGATGAATATCTGGGGCCCCGCATGTGCTTCCAACATCAAGGTCAACTTTCATTGTGTGTTTTATTAGCTCAAGACCGCCTCCCACTCTTGATTTTGTGGTACTTACATGTTGTTTCTGACCTCTATAGGCTGATAAGCTTCACTGATTTACACATTAAAAAATATCGCAGAACTGATGTGTTTCTAACTTGAGTAAATCCCCTTCTTTTTTGTTCCCAGATTGCCCTAGGAACACAAACTCCTCTCCTGACATGCTTCTGTTCAGTTCCAGCCAATACACAAAACTTCTGTGGGGAAAGGGAAAGCAGAGAACTTTCCAGCATTTGCTTTTGTTTTTTTCCTCAAGAAAACACAGTGGTAGGTAAGAATTCTAGTGTCAAACTAAAGGTAAAGATATTTTCTTTGCTCATTATGCTGGTTCTCAATTGAGATTCATATTCGAATTCAATAGGAGATTTCATTTGAAGAAAGAGTATTTACAGCTTCAAAATTTGAAAATCCCTAAGTAGTTGGGTTTAAGGGCATAATTTCCATTGCACTAGATGTGCAAGGTACAATAAAATGTGTCATTCCTTACATAGACTCAATCATGTTTAGCTGTTCTATTTTCCATAGGAGATTAAATCCGTAAAATAAAGATATAATTCATACATGAGAAAATAACAGGGAAATCCTATTGTACAAGTCATATACATACATACACACACACATACACATATACATAATATATATATGTGTGTGTATGTGTGTGTATATATGTGTATATATAATTA
>NW_012101932.1:3354531-3366839 GCF_000951045.1 Mandrillus leucophaeus | reverse complement strand
TTCTACTCCGGAATCTAGCTTCCTTGAAGAAGTATGCTTTCTGCAATACACTTGCAAGTGGGCTACCCCTTCCACTGGGGCCCTGCACGGGATTGTGTGTTGGCTGGGTGCCATCATCTGTTTGGATTTCACACTAGGCATCTCCATTCTTGCCTGCTGGCCAAGCTTGGTCCTCAGTACCTGTGGGGATCCATGATGGCTGTAGAAACAGTGAGCCTACTGCCACATTTTGTCGCTTGAGCCAGGAAACCACGTTAGCACCTAGAAAAACAGAGAATTTCATGTAAACGTCGTCTTCGGTATTTGTTTTAATTCTTACCACCACTGGGGATAGAAAGCTTGTTATACTGACTGAAAAAAGACACTCTCAATTCTCCATTTTCACTTCCTTTTCCTAGACTAGCCCTAATGTCTGGGTTCTCTCTTTCTGTCTCTCTTTTCTCCTTCAGCCTGAAAATAAAATACCTTCTGCCCACCCACAACACATGCAAATAGCTTTCTGGAGTAGTCATCATCCCACTGATTAGGCAAACTGATTCTAAATTAGTTTGGGCTGGGTACAACCGGAACATTCAGTTGCATTTATGTTTTTATAGCATGCTACCATTTATAAAGTGCTTTCATGTAGTCAACTCTCTTATTAACTCTAAAAAATACCGGGCCCTTATCTAACACCAATTTACAGATAAGGAAATTAAGGTGTAAAGAGGCCACATAGATTGCCCAAGTCACAGAAGGAGTTAATGGTACATCTGTCACTTCAACTTAGGTCTCCTGGCACTCATAATCAGTGATAATGATCGAATAACCTTGGCGTAGAGTGGTCTTTGAGGACTGGATTTAGTTATAGGCATTCTTCTTCCTCTTTTAGCCACATTTACTTTTTTTTTTTTTTTCTTCCAACCTCTTTACACTTACCGCCTCCCCAACTTACTTTTCTTTGTGTTCAGCTGCTTAGAAACATGATTGAGGCGCTGGGCACAGTGGCTCATGCCTGTAATCCCAACACTTTGGGAGGCTGAGATGGGTGGATCACGAGGTCAGGAGATCGAGACCATCCTGGCTAACATGGTGAAACCCCGTCTCTACTAAAAAATACAAAAAAACTAGCCGGGCGAGGTGGCGGGCGCCTGTAGTCCCAGCTACTCGGGAGGCTGAGGCAGAAGAATGGCGTGAACCTGGGAGGTGGAGCTTGCAGTGAGCTGAGATCCGGTCACTGTACTCCAGCCTGGGCGGCAGAGCAAGACTCTGTCTCAAAAAAAAAAGAAACATGATTGAGGGAAGAGGGAGAGTAGAGAGAGAAGAATCATCTGCTAAAGCTGTGTTCAGATATCCCTTGAATGTTTACTTGGTAGGCTTCTAGGACCATTATGTTGAGACCTGAAAGTTTAGTTTTTGTAGTACGTAATGGGACCTCGAAGTGTCCTTGGGGGAGATCCCAGCTAGTAGTTACCTGTGGAACATTTGTTATTGGCAGACACAATAGCTACTGGGGGCCTGTTCCCAGCTTACTGGGAGCAGATACTGTTTCCTGGATTTCCCACAATGCTCTGCACAGTGCTAGGCAAAATTTTAAAATGAATGATGAGAGAGTGGATGATGTTCACACTCTATAGATTGGGAGGGTAAGAATACATGGCTGTGAAAATTGAACAAATAAGAGTTTTTCATTTGTTACTCATACTACCCAAAGAACTGTAGAAAAGTGTAACATAAAGGTCTTGGGAAAGAAAATTTATTTTATCAGTGTATATTGCTGAAATAATAAAGTGATATATAAGATGTATTTTCATTTATTTAGAATAAACTCCCTCAGAAAACTGATATATAATTTCTATTACTTGTTTTAAATAAAAAAAATTTGGCCAGGCATGGTGGCTCATGCCTGCAATCCCAGCACTTTGGGAGGCCAAGGCAGGTGGATCACCTGAGGTCAGAAGTTCAAGACCAGCCTGTCCAACATGGTGAAACCCCATCTCTACTAAAAATACAAAAATTAGCCTGGCGTGGTAGCATGTGCCTGTAATCCCAGCTACTCCAGAGGATGAGGCAGGAGAATCGCTTGAATTCGAGAAGCAGAGGTTGCAGTGAGCGGAGATTGCACCATTGCATTCCAGTCTGGGTAACTGAGTGAGACTCTGTCTCTAAATAAATACATAAAATTTTTGGAGGTCTATCTATTGAAGCAAATCAATTAGCAGAATATACATTGGCCAAGATCAGCCCTCAAATTCTCATGTATCAGGCGGGCAATTTTAAGTAGGTACTGTTTACGGGACACATAGAATAAGTTTTTAATTCTTATTTTGATGTTTTACTTAAATAGTTATTTAAATCAAATAATATATGCTAATTTATTATAAAAATTCAAACTATACAGAACAGTAAGGGAAGAAAAAATATTAAAAGGGCTTATCCCCAATCTGCATTTTTCTTTTTTTTTCTTTTTTTATTTTTGAGACAGTCTTGCTCTGTTGCCCAGGCTGAAATGCAATGGTGCAATCTCGGCTCACTGCAACTTCCACCTCCTAGATTCAAGAAATTCTCTGCCTCAGTCTCCCTAGTAGCTGGGATTACAGGTGCCTGCCACCACGCCCAGCTAATTTTTATATTTTTAGTAGAAACAGGGTTTCACCATCTTGGCCAGACTGGTCTTGAACTCCTGACCTTGTGATCCATTCGCCTCGGTCTCCCAAAGTGCTGGGATTACAGGCATAAGCCACTGCGCCTGGCCCAGTCTACAGTTTTCTAAATGGAAGATTTTAGTGAGAATTCAGAGGACTTTGTAGTCATTCCTGTTTTCAGTGTTGTTTTGGGGAACAAGGGAGCTAACAACTATCACATTAGAGTTCTCTGTTTCATTCTTTAACTTTGCTTTTTGAGATTTATGGCTTCACTTTGTTCTTGTGTCCTTATTCGGTTGCTGCTTATAAAGATTTTTTTTCTCTTCTTCATTTAAAGCTATTTTGTTCATTTTATTAGTCTAAG
This sequence comes from Mandrillus leucophaeus, assembly GCF_000951045.1. Taxonomy (NCBI): domain Eukaryota; kingdom Metazoa; phylum Chordata; class Mammalia; order Primates; family Cercopithecidae; genus Mandrillus; species Mandrillus leucophaeus. The sequence goes on along the minus strand of NW_012101932.1, from coordinate 3,363,851 downwards.
GGAGGGTGATGTTATGGTGCTGCATAGTTTGTTTGTTTTATTTTGTTTGGTAACTCAAAAACTCGTGTTTGGCTTGCAAAGGTAAAATGTAAAGTGGACCAATGTTTCCAGTATCAATTTTGACACTGTGTTTTGCTTCTTCAAGATTTGAGATTAACTTGGAATGTTTGTATAAATAAAGGAAAAATGTTACATTCTGAGTCAATCAAGTTCTGATCAGCTGGAAGAATTAATAAAACCAATCTCTGAACTGCATTGTCATCTTGAAAAACAATGAGTTTTCAGAGTTTAACCAATCCATGCATTCTATGCATATGCACACATGTCTGTGTAAAGAGTTTATGTGTCACATGTTTCTAGGGGAGGTACTACCCACATTTCCCTTTGGTGAAGGACTTGTTGCCCCAGCATCTAGGTGTGCTCTCAGCCCTTCAGAAATTGCCTCACCTGCTGAGAGCTATCAAAGTCACACTGCTTTCCCAGTCTGCCACATCCGGTGACTGATCGACATGGGAGAATGAAAGTCTGACCCTTTGACCCACTGAAGGACCACTCTGGCTTCAGAACTCTTCATAGGGTCGGTAAAACCTGTCATTAGGCCTGCTGCTCTGCCCACTCCAGCTTTCGTCCCCTCTCTTTACAGATGTTGATCCCAAGGGAACTCTCTAATAAACAGTTTATTAGAGATGCCAATAAACTAAACCTCGCTCTCAGAATCTGCCTTGGAAAACCTGATCAGTGACAAAAACATATTGTGTGCTTTCCTCTCAACACCCAGTTTCTCTGTCTCCCACTGTGTAGCAGCATTTCATTTGGTGAGATTAGCTCAACACTTAGCATTGGGGTGAATCCTTTATCTAAACCAGTCAGGGTATTTCTATCTACCTAGCAATAGCCAAATGTTCAGATAATCCAGGGTTAGTAAGTGAGCATGTTACAGTTGTCTGATCACGGGCATTGATTCAGGGAGAGTCCAAAGAGTGTGAATTTTAGGACTCTGATAATTGTAGAAATTGATGCTGCTTGCTTGCTCTTGAGATATGAACAATATTGCCCCCAATAGCTTCTAGTCTCCATCTTCCGACAATGTTGGAAAATAGCCTGAAGAAGATGCTAGCACATAAAGAAAAGACTAACTGAAAGAAATATTCAGAAAATAAGCTAGGTCCAGATGGAACTATGCCGGAATCCTGTCCTGCCAGCATGGGTGCAAATGATTCATGAGGATGGCAACCTTTTCTCCTAACAAACAGCATTTCAGAAATAGCAAATTAAACGGCTCTGTGTGCTCTCAAAGGTTAATTGAGAAAGTGGAATTTTTAACCTAACTATGAGCTGGTTAAGGGGAAAAACCTGGTAATGTTCAGAATAATCCTTGTTGCCCTATTATGTGAAAGTCAGACCTACATAAAGAAGCACAAATATAATTGGATATAATAGATATCTCAAGCAGTTTGGCCACATATATTTGTTGTATATTGGTCTTAATTTTATTGCTTTTATCTTGGAGCCATTGCAAATGCTTAGTAATTATATTAGTGATGCAATGGAAATTTTTTTTCATTCTTTCTCTTTTATCCATTAAAGTAAATTAATGGCTAGGGAGAAAAAAGGTTTAACACAATATGGGTTCCTTAATGGTAATTCCTTTCTAGTTCAGTGACACTAGGAAAATGCAGTATGTGTTGTTTTCTTTCTCAATTGAATTTTGCTTGAGGGGAAATTTAGTATTGAGTTTTTATTTAAAGGAATGTGGAACATGGTTATAAGTGTAAGACTTTGGTCACTTTGTGGGTACATTTTGCAGTATTGTATTTTTAATTTTATTTTGTTTCATTTATTGTAAGAAAAAATTTACACATGCAGATGAAAAACACTGGCAGCTTTAGTGATATTCATCTAACAAAATGAGTATGGTATTTCTGGAGATCTAGCACAAAATTATGTATATAAATGAACAAAGGACAGAAAATAAGACCAAAAGTAGCAAAAGGGTAAAAATATTCATTTATTCTTGAGGTATGCACGTGTGTATATATATTTTACATATATATAATATAAAATTCAGCAAAAATGATTCCTTGATGAACTAAAATCAGAGAGAAGCAAAAACTCTTGCCCACTGGTGATTCAACAGACTGTAAATAACTTCTCCACAGTACACTTGGGAATTTATAGACAGAAAATGGTTTCAACGATTTTCTGAATGAAATCCCATGTAAACTCTGACATGGCAAGGGAGAATCTAAAATGTACTGAATATTACACCAAAAAGCTTAAGAGTATGTGAAATGTAAAGTTTTTAAATACCTTACCTTGATATAGTTTATTTTGCTTTTAGAGGAAGAAGTCTGGTTTGCCAGAGGGAAAATAGAAACTAGGTGGTATTACTACTTTAGAAGTTTTTCTTTTGTTCAGTTGCATTTTGTTTGCAGTTCCTAATAATAGCATTATTTTTTCAAATAAAAAAGGAATGCACAATGTATTGGATGGTAAATTTTCTGATAACATTAATTGATAAAAATTACTTAGGAAACTTAATTTACATTTTATATCAATTTCAGACTACTCTAGGCAATGGAAAGAGAAAAGATAATGTAAAATTTCTACCGCAGAGGCAATTGCACTATTACAGTGTTAAATATTGAGCATATATTCTAGGTTAACCAATAAGAAAGTAATATAAAAGTGAACGAAAGGAAAGATAATTGTTTGTTGGCTTAATATATAGAAGTTTTAATCTAATTACTTAAAATTACTCAGTAGTTTTTTACTTCTTATGAAATAAATTCCCAAGTCTATCACTTGACATTTAACCTGTCTCAAGTATTCCCAACCTAATCTTCCAAACATATCTGCTTCCACAGATCCTCCTCTCCAGCTATACTAGACTACCTGTTGTTCCCCCAAACTGACCCTTATCATTTCACCACTGTGCCTTTGTTGTTTTTGTTTCTTCTCATGGGAAAAAATGTCTTCTGTTATCGCTAGTCAGAACACTTTCTTCCCTCTACAAATTCATGTAACTTGTTTGCTAAGGTGAAAGAAACATTATTTTACTAAACGCTCCAGAATTCATCTGAGGAAAATCTACATCTGTTCATAGAAAACAAAGAATCTTTGATAGAATAACTGAGGAAAATGGTGAGACCTTGAGGTGATAGATTTCTGGAGTTATGGAAATAGACTCATGGTTAAAATACTCTGATCAAGAATAAACAGAAAGAGAAGGAGAGAAAAGAGAAGGGAGTGTGGCAGGGGTGTGTGGCAGGATGTGGGACTGATAGAAGAGAGAAAATAAATGCATGTAAAACATGGCAGATTTGTGTTAGAAATTTTAAAAGCTGGCATATCTGATATCCTATTTTAAATTATGTTTCTGTGATATTCAAATGTGTAAATTCAAGAGATTCTACTATACATAAAAGGCATTTTGAATGTTTCCTTTGTCTTTTATTTTGAAATAGAAAGAGTATAAAGTCTATATTTGTTTAAATGGCAATAAGGAAATTAATAAAGAGCCTTAAGATTTAATGCAAGAAGTAAAATTCATAGAGAGCAGGAAATAGGAGCTAGAGGTGGATAAAGAAGTATCTTTTCCTTAAAATTTAGCCAGATTCTTAAGGTTAACATGAACTTTCCACCGGCACACACTGATAGAATTGCTACCCCTTATTGTAGGGTGACTGTCTTTTCTATTTGGGCTGGTATAGCAGAATACCATAGACTGCATGGCTTATGAACAACAGAAATTTAATTCTCTGTTTTGGAGGCCGGAAAGTCCAAAGTCAAGGTGCTTACAGATTCAGTGTCTGGGTAGAGCCCGCTTCCTCATTTATAGATGGCTGTCTTTTTGCTGCATTTTGCATAGTAGAAAGCTCAGGGAGCTTTCTGGGGTCTCTTTTGTAAGAGTACTAATACCTTATGCCCTTCATGAGGGTGAGTGCTCATGACCTAATTACCTCCCAAAGACTCCACCTTCGAATACCTTCATATTGGCCGTTAGGTTTCGGAATACAAGTCTTGGAAGAAAGGTTGGGGGTGGGCATAAACAGTAAGTCTCTAGCAGTGAACAACCATCTAAGTTTGCCTTTGGGCTTTCCTTTAAGCAATCAGTGTTTAAACTTGGGAAAGTCCCAGGTAAATGGAAATGAGTTGTCCACTCTTATAAGGGACAGGAAGACACCAGCTGATACCTGTGTGCCACAGGAACTGTCTCTGGCATGCTTATGGCAACTAATACATTATCTCTTGAATCATTAGTTACCGATCTTTTTGTGAAATATGTAATAAAATGGTAAGATTACTTTTTTGGCAAAAAAAAGGGCCCATCTGATACACACACACACACACACACACACACACACACACACACATATAAAAAATTGAAATCTATACATATTCCCAATTACCTAAAGAGTCTTTATTCTTAATAATTATCCTAGTAATGACTAAATACATGTTTGATACTCTTCTTTTGGGGTTTTTCAAGCCACTGGTTCTCAACTAGTAGTGATTATGCTCTCTTTCTCCAGAGGACTTTTGTCAGTGTCTGCAGACATTGTGATTGTTGAGACTCGGGGGAATGGAGAAGCATGGCTAATGGAATCTAGTGGGTAGAAGCCAGAGATGCTGCCATACAACCTGCGATGTACAAGATAGCCTTCTACAACAAAGAATGATCCAACCCAAAATGTTAATAATGCCTTGATTAGAAAAATCCTGACTTATTAGACCTTGAATGTATTTTTCTACCCTTGTGTTGGCAAATGCTTGACTCGACGTGAGGATTTGATAGTTGAAAACCACAAAAATTGTAGGAGGAGGTGACACTTTGAAAGCCTGTTTTAAATACTCTCTCCATGCCAAACACATCAATGTGAGGTGAAATAATTTTTGAAACATCAAAATAAATATCTATAAACAATATAAATACCTTTATGGACCAAAAGTGGAATAGAAACGCCACACTGTAGCCTGAGCTGGAGGGATCTAGCTTCAAAAGCAAACAAAGGCAGCCAGAGTTTGGGAGAAAACAAAACAAAATCCAAAATGCCCCATCCCAGGGGATCCAAGCCAGACTCAGCTTCTGAAAGCACTGAGGGCTTATTGCAGCATTCCATTAGAAAGAACAAAAAGCTTCTTACTATCACTCTGAGTTATAGCTTTCATAAGGATCTATATTAATGTCAATATAACCTAGATTATGATATTGACAAGCAGCTCCAAAATCTACTCGTTTAAAAATGACAAAAGTTGATTTTATGCCCAGTTACATATGCATCAGAGGCTGATAAGGAGTCTTCACTCATTGTGGTTTGTGTTCATTTTAGACTAAGGTTGATGTAGAAGCCTCTACCTTTATATGTGCTGACATCTGCTTTAAGATAAAAGGGCTCTAGAGAGTCTCACATTAGCTACTATGTGCTCGGTAGTGAAACACCACTTTAGTCTGGAAGTCATCGGCTAACACTGGTAACACGGTCTCAGGGAGTACTATTCTATCATGTTGCTGGAAAGAGGGTTACTGCTTTAGTGAATGCCACAGGCGCTTTTTCTAAAGCTCTGAGAAGTATGAAAAGCTAAGAACCAGGTGTACCAAGGTGCTTGTTTCAACGACTGGGTCTGTGTTAACTTCTATTTTATAATAGGATAGAAGCTTAGAGCTATCAATATGAGATCTTGTTATAATGTGGAGGTTTTGGTGAGGCCAGGATGACTACATATTAATATAAATGTGGAGAAGAATGAAGAGAAAAAATATCCCACACTTAAGATCAGCCTGCAACCTATCATCTCAAGCCACATGATGAAACTCAGTAATATTTCCAGTTCTCCTTCTTCTGAACGAATGGTAGGATTGCACAACCTTGGTATCATGTAGTTAGGGCTGGAATGTGAGGAGTAAAATGATGTGTGTCACTTTCAGGTCACTATCAGCTCTCCCCATGTTTCCTTCTTTCCACCGTAGAAGCAGGTATATTCCAAATATTCTAGACTCCAACAGGCTGGCGGCTGAGTGAAGATCACATAGAGTGGATGCCTCTGTAGATCTAAGATGGACAAATGTCTTAGATGAGTGATCCTACCTACATTTTAATCCACTGAGGTTCTGTTGTTATACAGCCAAGACCACTGCATGTCCTGAGGGACACAGTAGGTATTCAAGTGTTGAGTCACAGAAACTGATACCCCAAAACATGGTGTTTTGCAGCCTCAATGTCTCTGTGATCCCATACCTCCTGTTTTTCAGTGCTCTCTCTCTCTCCCACAACACAGGATGATAATGTTCTCTAAAGATTTTTATCTGTCTGAAATTTGGACTTACCAAAGCAGAATATGATTACCTTTTGTTCCACCCCTGAGTTTTCATTAACTGAATTCATATCACAGGAAGACTGCAGTCTGTCGACAAACCTGGGCAGATTTTTGCCACAAACCATTGTCTGCTCTGTGGGCCCAATAGACTTAGTCCTAGGTGATTGTATGTTCTTCAAGCTCATTGAATTCCAATAAAAATCATTTATTACCCCTGCCTAAAGTCATTCACACTTCCCTATTTCTGTTTCTCCTAAGAATGGGGAACATAACCATCTGTACCTCATTGCCTGATAGAGCAATTGCTCTGTGCTTCTCCTCCATAAACGTTAATACATTTATATGCGTTTTCTCCTATTAATGTGTCTTTTATCAGTTGATTTTCAGTGAACCTCCGGAGGATGGAGGGGAAGTTTTTCCTTGGCTCCTGCACAAGATATATTTATTGAATGCTTAGTGCATTTTAAACCTGATGAATGTTAAGCTAGACTTTTTTTTTTTTTTTTGAGACAGGGTCTTGCTATATTGTCCAGGCTGGTCTTGAACTCCTGGGTTCAAGCAATCCTCCCAAGTAACTGGGACTACAGGTATGCCCCTTTGCACCTGCTCCAAGCTGGAATTTTCTGAAGAGTGTTGGTTATGAATTGGTGAAGATCATGATAGAGGACATTCCAGGCTCTATAAACAATGGAGGTAGAGTGCTAACATAGTGTATTTACCTGACGGCACAACTGAGGATGTTTTGCTTGAGTGTGGAGGTGAAGTTCAGCTGGGAAGGAAATTCCATGGGAAAAGTTATAAAATGTAAATTACAACAGTTAATTTGTGTTAATAGGGCATCAGTTAATGAAGGACATTTGGTTCTAGTTCGAAGAATTTGATTCCTGCTATCTTGAGATTCTTGCTATCTAGTTCTTATGAGGTGAATGTCATATAAATGCTAGTTTTCAGTCTTTTTGAAATGATTATTAATATAGTAGCCACATTTAGAATAATTTAAGATGAGGAGACGTAAACTAAAACTATTATTATAATAAGCATAGTTTAGGTATTGATAGTGGTAATGGTATAGGAGTACATTTGAGAGTGACTGACCAAAAGGGAATATTAACAGCATATTTTGATTACTATGTATAAGAGAATTGGGGGCACAGGCTAAAGAAAATAAATCTAAGTCAGAATGAAGGTGACACACTTGAGCGATGACTAGGGTGTTTTGTTTACAGGAGAAGATAACATATTAAACTGTAGATTTTAGAGATGACTGGACATATCATGGTAATATCTGACATCCAGTTATAAATCTATGGCTCATGTGGAAAGTTAATGCTGGAGACATAGATTCATTTCCAATCATTTCATTTATTCCATTGGGTTATTCATATTCACTACAAAGGCAAGCAAACATTTCAACAAGTCATGATGTTCAACAAAAGTAAGAGCAATGCCAAGTTTGTAATTATGTTGTTATATTTATCATTGACAGGCTTTAGAGTTTTAGTTTAAAAAATGGCTACCATGCAGGTAAAGGAGAGATTACCAAAAAATATGGAAACTTTATCATTTACACTTCAGATTTGTTCCTTTTACCCTGCTTTAAGGAGCTTAATTTTCAGCTACAGAATTAGCTTCTGGCTGATCTAAAGAACAAATAAGAGCTTACTCTGGGAGTTAATTTTTTTTTATTAGCTCCCTCACAAGTTTTATGTTATGTGTGTGCACTGTGAAGTCTAGTCATTGTAGTTGCTGCTATTGAAAATGTTTGACTTTTTTTAATAATTCAAGAATAGACTTGTAATTATGATGACCCAGAAATAGGCTGTGTGAAATGAATTTATATTTGATGTCAGAAATATTAAAAAGATAATATTTTTTCAGTTCATGATATTTTACCATCTTTGTTGCTATGGTTAAAAGCTAAAAAAAAAAAAAAAAAAAAAAAAAGCAGCAGCATTACCTTTATGTAAAGTACATAATACAAAAATAGTATAGTATTAAAAGTCTTTCAAGGGAACTTAATAGCGTGGAACTAATTAAGAAGCAAGACACTAATTCTTATATATTTTGTTATGCTCATAAAGGAACTAGTCTTGTACAGGCAATATAGAGTAGTCAATACTAAAATAATTTTTATTTTCATATTTGTATTGGATCAGAACACAAAGCAATTATATTAAGATTTCAGGAATCTTGAGAAATGCTGTACTATCATATAGTGGATAAAATAGACATGCTAATGATAGCATTTAAGTTATTTAAAGGTTAATCATATGCCCATTATTGAATAAATATTAGTTTTGTATGAAAAAAAGTATTTCTGATAGCACTATTGTAATTAGAAAGAGGAAATTCTTATAAGCTATAAAGTCTAAAAATTAAATAAGCTCTGCATGATTCAAATATTTAGAGTTCCTAACTCAAACATTACATTTATAAAATAAGCTCCAAAATTTTTTTTGCCTATTGATATCATCTCTAAACAATACAGACTTAAGAGTTGCATTTTTTTGACTTTTTCTAGCACAATTAAGATGCTGCTAGATGCAGACAGACAATATTCTACACCTCTATAATCCTCTAAGAATCATCTTATTTTCACATTGTCTGAAAATATGTATGGGGGCTTTTAAGTTATTAAGAAACAAGTGCTAAGCCATATCTGAAAGGAAATGCTTAAAAAAACTGATGGTTAATTTCTCATTCTATGTGGGAGAATTCTTTGTGTGTGACATAGGATGAATATTTTCTTTAGGATGAGAAACACACCAAATAATCTCAACACATCATGGAACATTTTAACCCCACAAAACTATTTCCAAAGGGAGATCCTGAATACTGTGGAATTGGTTTTTCTCCCTTATGGGGCAAAGAAAACATTTTTCTTTTTCGTCCTCTTTTTTTTTTTTTTTTTAACTTAATGTATTAAAAACAACATGTAAAAAGCCACACACATTTTCTTAGTAGTATTCTCATTCTAATATCTAAAAAAAAAAAAAAAAAAA
>NW_012101932.1:3348256-3354481 GCF_000951045.1 Mandrillus leucophaeus | reverse complement strand
AAACTAAATTTTTACCCTAATGTGGGGTGCGGATAGCTCTGGGACTTCATTTTCTTAATGGACTTGACAATTTTGTCCACAAGATGTGAACAGTTAGCTGAGATCTTGCCACTGCACTCCAGCCTGGCAACAGAGCAAGACTCCGCCTCAAAAAAAAAAAATAAAAAAAAAAAAAAAAAAAATCCTAACTTTTACATGCTTCTCATAACCCTATGGAAAAATCATTATTGATTTTATATTTCAAGTATCATAGTTTAGGCTTCATTTTGGCTAAATTACAAACTTAAATAATTTTATACCAAGACAAATAACTGTGAAAGTAAATAATTTAGCTGACTTCATAATGAGGTTCCCTATTTTGAGTTGTTAAAGCAATATGCAATTTTGTCCAAACATGACAGAAGTATCTAGTTCTATTACTGAGATAAGCACCTGGATATTTACATGCAGAAGCACTCCAACTACTGCTACTTGCCATGATAATCACGTATAAATTGCCAGGACTCAAGTCTTAAAAATGTAGATGGGAGATTATCACTTATATATCGGAATTTATTGATTACGCAGTGCTTATATAGCACAATTTGAAGTATTTTAAAAATGTTAACTCATAACGACCCCAATAGATAGGTACCTTATTATCCCTATTTTAGAGAGGAGGGAAGCTGCCACTCAGTGAAGTGACTTTAGTCATTGGTTAAGTGATACAGTTAAGAACTGGCCAAGGCAAAATTTGAACTTGTCAGATCAACTCCAAAGTCTATATGGGTGTGTGTGCTGCCCCTCAGAAGAAAGTTGTAATGGATCAGGGAGCAGCACTTGCCAGAATTTGTGTTTTTAGTCATCACTTGTTAAGGCTAATGCCTGCCCCCTGCCTTTGTTTTGTACAATACAAGGGAAAAATTGCTGTCAAACAATGTGAAAGGCTGTTTTATCTTTGATCAATGTGGAAAAGAGAATGATTTTGTCAATTTTCATTGGTTAACAAAGACCACTGGGAATGTGGTAAAGTATCCTGAGAATTCATAAGTCTAAGGTATCTACACCTCCCCCTTATTTGTGAAGGATGTGTCCTAAGACCTCCCACAGATGCCTAAAATCACAGATAGTACTGAACCCTATATATACTATGTTTTTTCTTATACAGTTAACTGGTGGGTAGCATATACAGTGTGGATACGGTGGAAAAAAAGGGATGATTCATTTTCCAGCCTAGACAGAGTGAGCAGGTGCACATTTTCATCACACTGCTTAGAATAGTGTCCAATTTAATACTTATCAGTTTCTTTTTCTGGAATTTTATATTTAATACACTTGGACCATGGTTGACCATGGGCAACTGAAACCACTGAAGGAAAAACTACAGATAAGGGGGGATTACTATATAGAGAGAGAAGTCGCTTCAAAGTAAGTGTCAAATCTTGAAATTGTAAAATTATCTAATGAAAATTTAAAAAAAAATTATGAAATCCATCATCTTGGTGCTAATCTTGATAGAATCGTATTCATCTGTAGTTGCTTATAACCCAGTGGGGAAGATGAATGATGAATTACCTTATATCTTACCACACATGTAGCATAAACTGTATACATGTACAGACTGGCACACACTCACTCACATAGTTAACACAATGGTTTTCAGTTTACTTTTATGGGAAAATTTTGTGACAGAAGCTTCATTCTTGTGAATATATTACATTGAGTGTTTTGGTTACAGGAACTGCAGTTTGAATATCCATGTGGCTCTTGGATAGTTAGCAGAAAGCAAAATAATTTCCAACATCCTGGAATATTTCATGCCTCAGCAGGCATGTTATAGGTGAAGCCATAGGCTGAATTGTTTCAAAAAATATCTCTAGATGAATCAATGATTTATACATATGGAAGTGAATACGAACCAATTATTTCAAACATTGCATCATATATCAGGTGAATGTCATCTAGATAATTCTGCAGTTATTATACAACTCCAGCAAGCTGTTGATGTCAAAGAATATGTAATATTGTTCGACACCAAAAATTCATCATATTTTTAAAAGCAAAGTCCCTCTTCTCTGCTTGCAATGCAGTGTCTCAAAAGCATAGCTAAAGCAGGAAGGAATCCTTTTTGTTTCCCTTGGAACTGAACCATGGAAAGGGTATGACATAATGTACCAACTTGTGAAACTTGTTTCCTGGGAGACCTGAAACATATATTTCGGGATATTATACTGTACACTAAAAGGAGTATTTGCCAATGAAACAAATGGGATCCAGAAATATTTACCGGGAAAATTGAAACCTTTATTCTGAAATTAATGAGTGTGCATCATGTATATTGCTCACCAATAGAAGCAGGTATGGGAAAGAGTAGTTAGAAGGAGGGGTATGGATATGGTGCTGCAGGAAAGATCACAATTTCCTGCTTGTTTCTCAGTTTGAAAGTTACTCTTCTAATTGTCACAGCATCTTGTTACAAAGCAGAAGCAGTTGCTGAAGAAATGTATGCCCTAAAATTAGAGAAAGATGGAGAATTTGAGGACCACACAAACAGAAAGAGAATAGTGATTTCTGAGCTTATAAATATGTAGTGACAGGCATTTTGCAAAGAAAATTGGAAGAAGTCATTTCCCACCCACCCTTAAGAATAGCATTAATAGAATCTGGTATTAATACACACAACTGGCAAACTTGTAAAACTTAAGAAAATGAAGAATTCTGCCCAAAGATCCTTCACATATCAACATCAGGATGAGAGAGTTACTTTAAACTTACTAAGGAGCAAATTAGAAATCAGAACTCCGGTCTATCATCTGAAGTTCATGATATACAATTTTTATTATATAAATTCTACCATAAAATCTAGTTCTCTCTTTAATATGTGGAATCTTTTCATTGTTGCTCAGATGGCATATTCAGAAGAGATAATTGGACACAGTTTTATAAAGGATCTATTTATAAAGTATGGCAAGGGCCAGGGAAAATAAGCAGTGAATAGTAAGCAATCTAGCACTACTAACAGCTGGACAGTGAAGGTAGCAGTTACCAGAATCCACTCGTTGGAAAAAGTATCTGTAGGAGCGTGGCCACCCAGCAAGAGGAATGCTCTTAGTTAAAGTCAGCTGAGGGAAGACAATACATAGCCAAGGGGAAAATTACCCAACATGTCTCTCTGGTCTTTTACATGTGCCTCCTGTGATGTGCCGACGTGTGTCCCCCAAAATTTGTATGTTGAGGTCCTAACCCTCAGTACTTGTATTTGGAGATAGGGTCTTTAAAGAAGTAACTGGAAATAAGGGCCTTAGGGTGGGCCCTAATCCAATATGGCTGGTGCTCTTATAAGTAGGGGAGATTAGGACACAGGCACACACAGAAGACGACCATATAAGACAAACAGAAGATATCCCACTACAAGCCAAGGAGACAGGCCTCAGAAAAACATCAACGCTGCCAACAACTTGATCTCAGATTTCTAGCCTCCAAAACTGTAAGAAAATAAACTTTTATTATGTAAGCCACCCAATCTGTTGTACTTTCTTACGGCAGGATAGCAATACTCTCCCATTGCACAAACCCGAACTGAAGCCAAACAGAAAGGAACTTGGTTGATACAGTAAATGGCAGTCAGCATGCTCAGTGCCAGAAAGAAGCTGGAGAAGATTAGGAATCAACCTGGAGGGGGAAAAAATATTGAGCACATTCAAGAATTTTTGTAGTTTTCAAGTGTAGAATTACAGTAAGGTAGCTGGGAAATCCAATGAGGTCAAGAGTCGGGTGCTCAGCATATGCAGACCCAGTTATCAACAACTTTTATATAAAACTTGCTTGTCTAAGACTTATGTCTTCATAGGTGTGCTTCTACATTCAAGGGACTTATTCTATCTCCCCTGCAAAACTAGAATTCTGAAACACACACACACACACACAAAAAAATCTTCTGGTTCTGAAATTATTTTTTACTTTTAAAAACTTTGTAATGAACAAATAATAATTGGAGATACAATGTGATGTTTTGATACATGGACACGTGTATTGATTAAATAAAATAATTCAAATATCCATCATATCAAACATACATCATGTATTTGCGATTGGAACATATAAAATCCTCTCTTCTAGCTATTTTGAAATATATCTTATTGACTATTTTGTCCCTTCCTTCCTTCCTTCCTTCCCTCCTTCCTTCCTTCCTTCCTTCCTACCTTCCTACCTTCCTTTTTTTTTTTTTTTTTTTTTTTTTTTTTTCTTTTTTGAGACAGAGTCTTGCTCTGTCACCCAGGCTGTAGTGGAGTGGCATGATCTTGGCTCACTGCAACCTCTGCCTCCCAAGTTCAAGTGATTCTCCTGCCTCAACCTCCGGAGCAGCTGGGATTACAGGCGTGAGCCCCCATGCCTGGCTAATTTTTGTGTTTTCAGTATGATGGGATTTCACCCAGTTGATCAGGCTGGACTCAGACTCCTGACCTCAGGTGATCCAGCCTCCTTGGCCTCCCAAAGTGCTGGGATTACAGGCATGAGCCACCACACCCAGCGTATTTGTCCTTTCTAATTGTAACTTTGTATCTGCTGACTATCCTCTCCTCATCTTCTCCTTCCTTATCTTCCCCTTCCTTCTACCTTTCCCCAGTCTCTAGTAACCACAGTTATAGTCATTACTTCCATGAGATCAACTTTTTCAGATTCTGCATACGAGTGAGAACATGTGGTATTTGTCTTTCTGTGCCTGACTTATTTCACTTACATAATATCCTCCAGGTTCATCCATGTTGTCACGATAACACAATTTTGTTCTTTCTTATATCTGAATAATATTCCATCATGCATCTGTTTTTAAGGGGTTATTTTATTGATTGATTGTTCGATTGATTGAGACAGGGTCTCACTGTGTTGCCAAAGCTGAAGAGAACTGGCACATTCTCAGTTCACTGCAGTCGTGACTTCTCAGGCTCAAGCAATCCTCCTGTCTCAGTCTCCTGAGAAGCTGGGGACCACAGTGATGTGCTACCCAGCCTGGCTAAATTTTGTATTTTTGTAGAGATGGGGTTGCATCATGTTGTCCGGGCTGATCTCAAACCACTGGGCTCAAGCAATCCACCTATATTGGCCCCCCAAAGTCCTGGGAATACAGGTATGAGCCACTGCACCTGGCCCATTTGACTGTGGATGGACAGTTAGGTTGATTCTTTTTTTTTTTTTTTAATTTAAGTTCTAGGGTATATGTGCATAACGTGCAGGTTTGTTACATATGTATACTTGTGCCATGTTGGTGTGCTGCACCCATCAACTCGTCAGCACCCATCAACTCATCATTTACATCAGGTATAACTCCTAGTGCATTCCCTCCCCCCCTCCCCCCTCCCCATAAAAGGCCCCAGTGTGTGATGTTCCCCTTCCCAAGTCCAAGTGATCTCATTCTTCAGTTCCCACCTATGAGTGAGAACATGCGGTGTTTGGTTTTCTGTTCTTGCAATAGTTTGCTGAGAATGATGGTTTCCAGCTGCATCCATGTCCCTACAAAGGACACAAACTCATCGTTTTTTATGGCTACATAGTATTCCATGGTGTATATGTGCCACATTTTCTTAATCCAGTCTGTCACTGATGTACATTTGGGTTGATTCCAAGTCTTTGCTATTGTGAATAGTGCCACAATGAACATACATGTGCATGTGTCTTTATAGCAGCATGATTTATAATCCTTTGGGTATATACCCAGTAATGGGATGGCTGGGTCATATGGTACTTCTAGTTCTAGATCCTTGAGGAATTGCCATACTGTTTTCCATAATGGTTGAACTAGTTTACAATCCCACCAACAGTGTAAAAGTGTTCCTATTTCTCCACATCCTCTCCAGCACCTGTTGTTTCCTGACTTTTTAATGATTGCCATTCTAACTGGTGTGAGATGGTATCTCATTGCGGTTTTGATTTGCATTTCTCTGATGGCCAGTGATGACGAGCATTTTTTCATCTCTCTGTTGGCTGTATGCATGTCTTCTTTTGAGAAATGTCTGTTCATATCCTTTGCCCACTTTTTGATGGTGTTGTTTGTTTTTTTCCTGTAAACTTGTTTGAGTTCTTCGTAGGTTCTGGATATTAGCCCTTTGTCTCATGAGTAGATTGCAAAAATTTTCTCCTATTCTGAAGGTTGCTGTTCACTCTGATGGTAGTTTCTTTTGCTGTGCAGAAGCTCTTTAGTTTAATTAGATCCCATTTGTCAATTTTGGCTTTTGTTGCATTGCTTTT
>NW_012101932.1:3341741-3346472 GCF_000951045.1 Mandrillus leucophaeus | reverse complement strand
TTTACCATTATGTAATGGCCTTCTTTGTCTCTTTTGATCTTTGATGGTTTAACGTCTGTTTTATCAGAGACTAGGATTGCAACCCCTGCTTTTTTTGTTCTCCATTTGCTTGGTAGATCTTCCTCCATCCCTTTATTTTGAGCTTGTGTGTGTCTCTGCATGTGAGATGGGTCTCCCGAATACAGCAAACTGGTGGGTCTTGACTCTTTATCCAGTTTGCCAGTCTGTATCTTTTAATTGGACCATTCAGTCCATTTACATTTAAGGTTAATATTGTTATGTGTGAACTTGATCCTGCCATTATGATATTAACTGATTATTTTGCTCGTTAGTTGATGCAGTTTCTTCCTAGCCTCGATGGTCTTTACATTTTGGCATGTTTCTGCAATGGCTGGTACCAGTTGTTCTTTTCCATGTTTAGTGCTTCCTTCAGGGTCTCTTGTAAGTCAGGCCTGGTGGTGACAAAATCTCTAAGTATTTGCTTATCTGTTAAGGATTTTATTTCTCCTTCACTTATGAAACTTAGTTTGGCTGGACATGAAATTCTGGGTTGAAAATTCTTTTCTTTAAGAATGTTGAATATTGGCCCCCACTCTCTTCTGGCTTGTAGAGTTTCTGCCGAGAGATCTGCTGTTAGTCTGATGGGTTTCCCTTTGTGGGTAACCCGACCTTTCTCTCTGGCTGCCCTTAACAGTTTTTCCTTCATTTCAACTTTGGCGAATGTGAAAATTATATGTGTTGGAGTTGCTCTTCTCGAGGAATATCTTTGTGGCATTCTCTGTATTTCCTGAATTTGAATGTTGGCCTGCCTTACTAGGTTTGGGAAGTTCTCCTAGATGATATCCTGAAGAGTGTTTTCCAACTTGGTTCCATTTCCCCCTCACTTTCAGGCACCCCAATCAAACATAGATTTTGTCTTTTCATAAAATCCCATACTTCTTGAAGGCTTTTGTTCATTTCTTTTTCCTCTTTTTTCTTTAGACTTCTCTTCTCTCTTCATTTCATTCATTTGATCCTCAATCGCTGATACTCTTTCTTCCAGTTGATTGAGTCGGTTACTGAAGCTTGTGCGTTTGTCATGTATTTCTCGTGTCATGGTTTTTATCTTCGTTTATGGCCTTCATTTATGGCCTTCTCTGCATTGATTATTCTAGTTATCCATTCTTCCATTCTTTTTTCAAGACTTTTAGTTTCTCTGTGCTGGATATGTAATTCCTCCTTTAGCTCTGAGAAGTTTGATGGACTGAAGCCTTCTTCTCTCAACTCGTCCAAGTCATTCTTCATCCAGCTTTGATCCGTGGATGGCGATGAGCTGCATTCCTTTGGAGGGGGAGATGCACTCTTATTTTTTGAATTTCCAGCTTTTCTGCCCTGCTTTTTCCCCATCTTTGTGGTTTTATCTGCCTTTAGTCTTTGATGATGGTGAGGTACTGATGGGGTTTTGGTGTGGATGTCCTTCCTGTTTGTTAGTTTTCCTTCTAACAGTCAGGACCCTCAGCTGTAGGTCTGTTGGAGATTGCTTGAGGTCCACTCCAGACCCTGTTTGCCTGAGTATCAGCAGCAGTGGCTGCAGAAGATAGAATATTTCTGAACAGTGAGTGTACCTGTCTGATTCTTGCTTTGGAAGCTTCGTTTCAGGGCCGTACCCTACTGTGTGAGGTGTGGGGTGTCGGTCTGCCCCTAGTGGGGGATGTCTCCCAGTTAGGCTACTCAGGGGTCAGGGACCCACTTGAGCAGGCAGTCTGTCAGTTCTCAGATCTGAACCTCTGTGTTGGGAGTTCCACTGTTCTCTTCAATGCTGTCAGACAGGGCCCTGGGGACTGTGTCCAATGCTGGAGCTCAGGAAATGGAGACCAGCTCTTGCTGGTCAGGCTGCAGCAGCTGACCAGCACGATTGTCTGGCACTCCCTAGTGAGATGAACCCAATACCTCAGTTGAAAATGCAGAAATCACCTGTCTTCGCTCGTGCTGGGAGCTGGAGACTGGAGCTGTTCCTATTCGGCCATCTTCAGTTGATTCCAATAGTATTGCAAAACTATACTTGACTATTGTGAATAGTTTTACAATAAACACGAGTGTACAGATATGAGATTGTTTTCACTTTGATCAGTATAGAAAAATATTCTTTTTGGCTAGGCTCCATGGCTCACACCTGTAATACCAGCACTTCAGGAGGCCAAGGTGGGCATATCACCTGAGGTTAGGAGTTCAAGACCACCATGGCCAACATGGTGAAATCCTGTCTCCACTAAAAATAAAAAATTAGCTGGGCATGGTGGCAGATGCCTGTAATCTCAGCTGCTCGAGAGGCCGAGGCAGGAGAACCGCTTGAACCCGGGAGGTGGGGGCTGCAGTGAGCCAAGACTGTGCCACTGCACTCCAGCATGGGCGACAGAGTGAGACTCTGTCTCAACAACAACAAGAAAAATACTATTTTTGATTTCTCAAAGAAAAATACGTATGAGCCAATAGAAGATATTTAGACTGTCAAGGATAAAAAAAGTTAGAATCAAAGAGATATCTTTTTATACTATGATGAGATAATCTCTCAATCATCATATAAATCTACATGTATATTTTGGTGTGGAGTAATTAATCAGCTTCTCTGTTCTAGAGAAAATTTACTCAGAAAGTACAATGTGTTCATTTATTAAAATCATTTTAAAGACACAGTGCAACAAAAAGTTCTGTATGAAGACAGAGACCCGTGTGCAACTGTCTTAAAAATCCTTTTGGTCTTTGTAAAGACTATGTACTGTGTTACTTTAGCCACATATTTTCAAAAGAGACACAAAACTCCCTGGGAACTCCTGTTTTGGTCCTTGAAAGCAATTTTATTGCAGAGGTTCATAGAGCATCTTATCAGTCATTTCGAGAAATGATAACTTTCAAGTAAAATGTGAAATAATTCTTCCCCTCTTTTTTGTTCTGACTCTAGGCTCATGTTAATAAATGATGTGTTCCTTGTGGATGAGATAACTTGAGTCATGCATCTTCTCCTCTGCATTTATCACTTGCAGGTGATTCCTGACTACTTGACAGAGAGCTTATCATCTCCGATCAGTGAAACACATATTTCCATGTTATATCATGATGCCTCCTAAACAGTTACATGCAGCTCTCCACTTGCTAAGTTAGTTGAAGCACGTTTGGGTATCTTTTCACCTGGCAACAACAGAGTTCAGTTTTTATTTCCGTGTCTAAAAAATATAACTGACACATTGACAGTTTTAGATCTTATGGGCCCAAACACTTGCAGAAAGAGGTTTAAAATACGTTTCTCCTGTAATAATATTTCAGGTTTCTGCATCCTATGTATCCCCTTAAAAATCATTTCATCATTTCATTGGCTGAGTGTGCAGGGCTATCTGAGCAATATTCTCTAGATTGAAACTAATTTTCTCTTTTAATGCATGGAATGTGTATAGTTACATCAAAATCTTATGTCTTATTAACTAGAAATGTCTTTGGATATCTGAACTGATGCTGTATCAGGGTTACAGAGTAAAAGTTTGTTTCTTATTCTAAACTCAGCTTTCAGTAAATCACTGGGAATATGTATCGATATGTAGCTGCATTAGAAAAAAACAATCATAATATTAAAGCTGACACTCTGTAAGGTACTTTTTTTTCAGGATCTGAAAAGAATCACCTGTAATTGGTCTCGTCTCTCTCTACAGAGGAGAGTGAGGCTTTTGTTAAGTCATGCGTTGCAGGTGAACTCAGAGCAATGGTTGAAAGCTGTGATTCCAAACCATGCCACCACCAGCTGCATGTTGTGACCTCTCTGGGAACTCTGGCAGCTGTTACTGCTCAACTCTAGCAGTTTTCTCACACAAGAGTTTGGAAAATAGATGCTTTGCAAAGTAAAGCATAGGTTTCTTTAAAACATAGCAGTTTTACTGAAAAGCATCCGTTGATATCAGTAATGAAGGTTTTATCTATTCGAATAGGTAACTCAAGGAGAAGAGAAAATAGAGATTTTAGTCTGTCACATCCATGTAGAAACCCATCTCCCCTAAGGGTTTAGAAAGATGTATAATGTATAGGCAGCCTATGTGTGATAAGAACTTCATTAGCAAATCAATTCCTTGAATCTTTGCAAAGCATTTATGATAATAAAGTCTTGAGTGTTTTTTATTTGACAATATCTAGCTTTCACCCTTGCTCAAGGTTTCACAATTAATGGGTAATACCAAGGGTCAAATCTCCTGGCTCTCTTCTAGTGACCCTTCTAGCCTATTTACATATTTACAAAGACAGAGCAAATGCCCTAAATGTGAATCAAATTCTTTAGGATTTGGAAGTGTAAGCAAGTCCAAGAGAGAACTGGGGAATTTGGAGGATAGCTTTGCTCATTTGAAATTTCTCACTTTCATCTGTCTGGTCTGATAAACCAGTAAAAAGCTATTGTCTCTCTTCTCTTAAAAGCATGGCATTATTTTATGTCATAAAATAATGATGTGTTTAAGAAAGAATTGACAATGGGAATGTGTCATTTGGTGAAAGAGAAGTAAGCAAAGGTCACAAGTTAAATGCTTGGTAAATTAAGGTAAGTTTTTGATTAGTTAGTGTGTGCTAACTTAAAATTTAAGTAGGGAATCTGCAAACATAATTTTTATTTTTAAAATATTATTTCGGCTGGGCGCGGTGGCTCAAGCCTGTAATCCCAGCACTTTGGGAGGCCGAGACGGGCGGATCACGAGGTCAGGAGATCGAGACCATCCTGGC